>NC_052069.1:128584439-128884439 GCF_015852505.1 Tachyglossus aculeatus
CATCGTTCAATTGCCGATATTTATCGAGCACTAAGTTCGTGCGGAGCCCTGGCCTGAGCTCCCGGAGAGTCCGATCCAACAGACTCAGGAGGCACGTCCCCTGCCCGTGAGGAGTTTCCGGCCTAGAGGGGGGAGACGGACATTAATGGGAATAAATAGTGGGCGGAGATGTTCCCTGCCCATTTAAAGAGCTTTATTGTGCAAATTGGGCCCGAGGACAAAGACCTGCCCCACCCCCTCCCAAACTGCCCTTCGGTGGGCTTCCTTTGCCAGACCAGGGTGGTACGGATGACCAAGATGATGAAAACTGTTCATCCATTCACTCAATTGTATTTATGGAGTGAGTTTCTGTGTGCAAAGCACCATACTAGGTGCTTGGGAGAGTACAACACAACAATATAATGGAAACCTTCTCTGCCCACAATGAGCTCACAGTCTAGAAGGGGAGACAGACATTAGGAGAAAAGAATAAATAAATGAATTCCAGCCATCTGGCCCACAGTAAGTGCTGACTGCATGCCAAACGCCGGGACGGACAGGGGATGTTCTGGTTGGAAACGGCCCCAGCCCCTCACGGGACTCCCAGGCTGGCAGGGAGGGCCCGCCTGTTTGTCATTGTATTGTCCTCTCTCATGGGCCTTAATACAGTGCTCTGCACACAGTAAGCGCTCAATAAATACCAATGAGTGACTGACTGCCTCTTGTGTCTGACAGCCTGGAGGTTCTTCAGGAGCGAGGAGACGGGGACTGAACATTTTTGTAGAACAATCAATCATCCCTCTGATTCAACTGATATATTCAGCATGTCGCCAGATCCTGTCAGTTGAACCTTCACACCATGAATAAAATCTGCTCTCTCCTCTCCATCTGAACGGATAGCACGCTAAGCTGAGCACTTATCCATTACGGCTTCGATGGCTGATTCGACTTCTCCGCCTCCCGCCACTCCAGCCCTTACTTCACCTTGCTGCCCGGATGATTCTGCTACAAAAACATTCAGTTCCCATCTCCCCACTCTTCAAGAACCTTCAGAGGTTGCCCGTCCACCTTCGCGTTGAGCAGAAACACCTTACTGTCGGCTTTAAAGCGCTCGGTCGCCTTGCCCCCTTCTTCCTTCACCTCGCCGCTCCCCCAGTACATCCTGGAATGCCCTCCCTCCTATAATAATAATAATAACGATGGTCTTTATTAAGCGCTTGCTATGTGCCAAGACCCCTTCTAAACACTAGGGTAGATACAGGGTAATCAGGTTGCCCCTCGTGGGGCTCACGCTTTTAATCCCCATTTTATAGATGAGGTCACTGGGGCAGAGGGAAGTGAAGTGATCCGCTCAAGGTCACACAGCAGACAAGTGGCGGAGCCAGGATTAGAATCCACATCCTCTGACTCTCAAGATGGTGCTCTTTCCACTCAGCCACAACGGTGCACTTTCCACTAAGCCACACTGCTTCTCGTCTCTGACAGACGACCGCTCTGCACACCCTCCGAGACTTACTGAAGGTACATCTCTTCCGGGCCTGACCCCACTAAGTCCTCATCTGTTCTCCCGCTCCATTCTGCGTCACCCTGATTTTCTCCCTTTATTCACATCATCCCCTCAGCCCCCATTGCCGTTGTATCGTCCCAACCGCTTAGTGCAGTGCTTTGCACACAGTTAGCACTCATTAAGTATGATCGACCTATGGAATGTTAGGCATCGAATCCCCATTTTACAGCTGAGGAAACGGAGCCCGGGAGAAGTGAGGTGACTCACGAGTCGAGGTCACGTGGCGGGGCGGGCCTCGGAGCAGGGAGGAGAACCCGGGTCCCGTGACTCGGCAGGCCGGCGCTTTCCTGCCGGGACGGGACACAAACAGACAAGCTGTGTGGGTGCGCGAAGAAGTGTCCCCACCGTGGACGTGTTTTCCTCCAGCCCCAGCCTGGACCGCCAGATGGTTGTAGAAGCTTTATCTACCACTCGGGAAGCCACAAGGCCCACCTCTTCCCCAAGCAACCACGAAACCTCATCCTACTTAATCCCGCCCGCCACGGAGTCTCAGAGCGACTCCACGTGCAGAGGCCCGGCTGGGAGACTGCTCGACGAACGGGCCCCCGACCGGCTTCTCAGCTCTGGATTTCTCCGAGGGCTCGGTCCACTAATCGCAGAACACTATACTAACTGCTTGGGAGAGTACAGTACAACAGAACTGGTTGACAAATTCCCTTCCCACACTGAGCTTACAGTCTAGAGGGGGGAGACCAATATTAATATAAATAAATAAATCACAGATGTGGACAAAAGTGCTGTGGGGCTGAGGGAGGGGGTGAATAAAGGGAGCAAGTCAGGGAGATGCAGAAGGGAGTGGAAGAAGAGGAAATGAGGACTTCGGGAAGGCCTCTTGGAGGAGATGTGCCTTAAAAGAGCCATGAAATTCCCCCATTTCCCCTAAATTCCACCTCCCTAAAATGAGGAGCACAGATGAAGAGCGAATTTGGGTAAAATAAGGTCATGCTGAAGAATGAGTGGAAAGAAAAGGATCTACCTTGTGAGGTTCAAAAAAGTCAATCAACCAAGTGTCTCTGCCAACCCTGGGACCTTCATTAGGGCTATGAGTAGGAGTGGATCCAGGAGGAGGTGAGGTGATGGGAAGCTGCATGGCCTAGTGGCCAGAGCCCGGACCTGGTAATTAGAATGAATTTAAGTTCTAATCTTAGCTCCGCTGTGTGACCATGAGCAAGTCACTTCACTTCCCTGGGCCTCAGTTCTCTCATCTATAAAATAGGGATGAAGATTGTGAGCCCCACGTGGCACAGGGACTGTGCCCAACCTAATTTGCTCATACCCACCCCTGAGCTTACTACAGTGCCTGACACATAGTAAGTGCTTAATAAATCCCACAATTATTTTTATTATTATTCAGAGGCCATCACCTCCCCAACCAAGAAACTACTGGTACATTGTGTGTTTCTGGAACTTCTTCTCAGGGAACACTTTGGGCTGGATGAAATTGTTTTAGCAGCTTGAAATCAATCGGTGGTATTTATGGAGCGCTTGCTCTGTGCGCAGCACTATACTAAGGATTGGAAGAGGACAATGTAATAGAATTAACAGACACATTCCCTGCCCCTATTGCGCTTACAGTCCTGGAAGACTGAAGGAAGCCCTTTTTCCCCTAGCCGCCCTTTCTAGACTGTGAGCCCGCTGTTGGGTAGGGACCGTTTCTATATGTTGCCAACTTGTTCTTCCCAAGTGCTTAGTACAGTGCTCTGCACACAGTAAGTGCTCAATAAATATGATTGAATGAATCACCTCTGCTACCATATTAATCCAAGCATTCATCCTACCCCACCTTGATTGCAGCATCAGCCTCCTTGTTGATTCATTCATTCAATCGTATTTATTGAGCGCTTACTGTGTGCAGAGCACTGTACTAAGTGCTTGGGAAGTACAAGTTGGCAACGTATAGAGACGGTCCCTACCCAACAGTGGGCTCACATTCTAGAAGGGGGAGACAGAGAGCAAAACAAGACATATTAACAAAATAAAATAAATAGAATAATAAATATGTACGAGTGAAATAAAGAGAATAAATACATACAAACACATATAGATATATACAGGTGCTGTGGGGAGAATAAGGAGGTAAGGTGGGGAGATGGAGAGGGGGAGGAGGGGGAGAGGAAGAAGGGGGCTCAGTCTGGGAAGGCCTCCTGGAGGAGGTGAGCTCTCAGTAGGGCCTTGAAGGGAGGAAGAGAGCTAGCTTGGCGGGTGTGCAGAGGGAGGGCATTCCAGGCCGGGGGATGACGTGGGCCGGCGGTCGACGACAGGACAGGCGAGAACGAGGCACGGTGAGGAGATTAGCGGCAGAGGAGCGGAGGGTGCGGGCTGGGTTATAGAAGGAGAGAAGGGAGGTGAGGTAGGAGGGGGTGAGGTGATGGAGAGTCTTGAAGCCCAGGGTGAGGAGTTTCTGCCTGATGCGTAGGTTGATTGGTAGCCACTGGAGATTTTTGAGGAGGGGAGTGACATGCCCAGAGCGTTTCTGGACAAAGACAATCCGGGAAGCGGCATGAAGTATAGATTGAAGAGGGGAGAAACAGGAGGATGGGAGATCGGAGAGGAGGCTGATACAGTAATCCAGATGGGATAGGATGAGAGCTTGAACGAGCAGGGTAGTGGTTTGGATGGAGAAGAAAGGGCGGATCTTGGCAATGTTGCGGAGGTGAGACTGGCAGGTTTTGGTGACAGCTTGGATGTGAGGGGTGAACGAGAGAGCAGAGTCAAGGATGACACCAAGGTTGCGGGCTTGTTAGATGGGAAGGATGGTAGTGCCGTCAACAGTGATGGGAAAGTCAGGGTTTGGGAGGGAAGACAAGGAGTTCAGTCTTGGACATGTTGAGTTTTAGGTGGCGGGCAGACATCCAGATGGAGATGTCTCCCTGCCTCCTATCTCTCCCCCACTCCAGTCCATACTTCGCTCTGCTGCCTTGATCATTTTTCTACAAAACCATTCAGGACATGTCACCCAGCTCCTTGGAACCTCCAGTGGATGCCCGTCCACCTTCGCATCAGGCAAAAACTCCTCACCGTCAGTTTCAAATCACTCAATCCCCATGCCCCTTCCTACCTCCCCTCTTTACTTTCATACTACAACCCAACCTGCACCCTTTGCTCCTCTAATGCCAACCTATGCACTGTACCCCGATCTTATCTATCTTGCCTGGAATGCCCTCCCACTTTATATCGACAGACAATTACTCTCCCTCACTTCAAAGTCTTATTAAAAGACATACCTCCTTAAAGAGGCCTTTCCTAAGTCCTTCTTTTCTCTTCTCCCACTCCTTTACCCACTCTGACGTCATCTGTTTATTCTCATCCCCCCTCCCAGCCCCACAGCACTTTCATTCATTCAATTCATTCAATCGTATTTATTGAGTGCTTACTGTGTGCAGAGCACTGTACTAAGTGCTGGGGAAGTACAAGTTGGCAACATATAGAGATGGTCTCTACCCAACAGCAGGATCACAGTCTAGAAGGGGGAGACAAACAATCAATCGTATTTATTGAGCGCTTACTGTGTGCAGAGCACTGTACTAAGCGCTTGGGAAGTACAAGTTGGCAACATATAGAGACAGTCCCTACCCAACAGTGGACTCAAAATAAAATCAATAGAATAGTAAATGTGTAAAAGTAAAATAGAGTAATAAGCAAAATAGAGTAACAAGTGAAATAGAGTAATACTCTATGTCCATATCTGTAATACACTTATGTCCATATCTGTAATTTACTTATATTAATGTGTGTCTCCCCCTTTAGGATGTAAGCTCGCTCTGGACAGACACTAACTATGTCTGTTAGTAATGTTATATTGCCCTCTCCCAAGCATTTAGTACAGTGCTCTGTACACAGTATGCTTACTTACAATACATCTGATGGAGTGATTGATGCCCTTGGCTGTGTGGAAGTAAAATACCCACCATTGTGAGGCTGAACTCCACCTTAGATCCATCGACTCTGTAACAAACTCTGAGCCCATTCAGTTCAAATTCCTTAGCTGGCAGAGAGCCGCTCAAGGCGGGCAGAATGTGGGTCCTCTCACTCCCAAAATACTACCTACTTCTTACGCCAACAGTTCCTTCCTGGAAGCTGAACAGGACAGAAGCAGGAAGGAGAGAAGCAGCATGGCCTAGTGGAAAGGGCCTGGGCCTAGGAATCACCGTGGCACATAGAGAGCACAAACAAATACCATTAAAAAGGAAACACAAAACAAAAAGGAGAGACAGATTAGGAGGGACAGTGGAGCCTGGGGACTGGGGAGGCCTCAGGGAAGAGCTTGAGTTCATTCATTGATTCATTCTTACTAATGGCAGGCACTGTACTAAGTGCTGGGGTGGATACAAGCAAATTGGGTTCTACATAGTCCCTGTCCCACATGGGGCTCAGTCCCCATCCTCATCTTACAGAAGGGGTAACTGAAGCCCAGAGAGGTGATGTGACTTTCCCAAGATCAAACAGCAGACAAGTGGCAGAGCAGGGATTAGAATCCATGACCTTCTGACTCCCGTGCTCTATCCACAACGTCATGCTCCTCAATTCTTATTTGGTGAATATCCTCTTGGGTGCAAAGCACTGTCCTATGCTTTGGGAGAGCACTGGATGAGAATTAGACCCCATCCTCAAGGAGTAAATAAATGGGTTGCAGGTGTCTATAATTAAGGATGTTTTTCCAGATCCTTCTAATGATGGGCAGCTACAAAACCCCTTCTCCTTCATAGCCTTCTGCCTCTTCCTTCCCTGCTCCTACAGCCCCACCCGCACAAATCCAATCTACCCAAAAGGTGCCTTTCAATGGGGCAAATGGCACTGCCCCTTTAAAGCCTCAGGGGCTGCTGGGCCTCTCCTTGTCCTATGTAGGGCTCATGGATCCTATTTCCTTCAATTGTATTTATTAAGTGTTTTTTGTGTGCAGAGCCCTATTTCCTGTAGGCGGTGGAGGGGAGATGGACTATGCTTTTCTGGGGGTTTGGTAAGTAGGGTCTGTGGATTCTCCCTTGATTAGTGTACTTTCTCTTTTGCTGTGATTTGGTGACTTTATTGATTATGGTGACTGAGGAAGTGGAGGAAGGGGCTGGACTCAAGTGTTTGAAGTTGACAAGTGAGGAGGGGAGACCCAAGTCTGGGATAATTGACTGAAATAATGGTAGTGATACCTTGGTGGTTGAGGAGGGGATTGTGGTTTGGAGTTACATTGTACTCACCCAAGTGTTTAGTAATAATAAGAACTGTAGTGTTTAAGTACTTTCTATGTGCCAGGAACTGTAGTAAGTACTGGAGTGGTTACAAGCAAATTGGGTTGGACCCAGTCCCTAGCCCACGTGGGGCTCACAGTCTCAATTCCCATTTGACAAGTGAGGTAACTGAGGCCCAGAGAAGTGAAGTGACTTGCCCAAGATCAAACAACAGAGATGTGGTGGACTGGGGATTAGAATCCATGACCTTTTGACTTCCAGGCCTGTACTCTATCCACTACATCATGCTGCTCAACTCTTATTTATTGAATATCCTGCTGGGTGCACAGCACTGTACTAAATGCTGGGATACCACTAGATGAGAATTAGACCCAGTTCTCAAGGAGTATGTGAATGGGTTGCAAGTGTCTATAATTATAAGGCTGTTTTTCCAGATCCTTCTAATGATAATATGGTATTTAAGTTCTTACTATGTGCCAGGCACTATTTTAACTGCTGGAGGGGCAGCTGAAAATTCTTCTCCTTAATGATCTTCTGCCTTTTCCTTCCCTGATCCTACAGCCCCACCCTCAGGAACCTGTTTTTTGGCCTAGGTGTTCTTCAATGGGACAAGTGGCACTGCCCCTTTAAAACCCTATAGGCATCTGGGCCTCTTCCATGGGCGCTACTTCCTGTAGGTTGTGGAGAGGAGATGGAGTATGTCCCTCTGGGGGTTTGGTGCACAGGGTCTGTGGATGCCCCCTTGGACACGCCAACAGCCGGGAACTGGCCAGCATCAGGGTCAGCGCTCGCCTCCAGTAGTGGGCAGTTCCGCTTCCAGTGCCTGTGTCTCCAGCAGAGGAGGCACGGTCCAGGTGGCTGGTGGCCGCGACCAGGCCCCCACGCCTGGGGGCACTCCTGAGCCCAATGGCCAGACTGGCAGGCCTTCGTCAGGGCTGCCACAAGTAACTGGGCCTGCTCTCTGCCCTTCACTTTGGCCCTGTGGTCCTTCTCATCTCAGACTGCCTGGTCACGGTTTTTAAAAACTCTAAAGGCAGCCTCTATCAACTGATTCGTGGGGGTTTATGGCCCCAACTGCTCCTTCTGTAGTTTTCGGTGGATATCTTCAGCCAATTAATAAAGTACAGATTTAGAATTACACTTCCCTCTACCGAGTCGGGATCAAGCTGGGTGTACTTTCGAATCGCCTCCACCAGCCTGAGTCTAAATATGGCACGGTTCTCGGTAGAGTACTGAGTCACAGCTCAGACCCGATCATAGTTAACTTGCTTCCTAATTCCTTTCTCCATGCCCGCCAGTAGGCATGTAATCATATGATCCTGGAGCTATCAGTACTCTTCCCCTGATAACTCCACTCTGGTTTGGAGCAAGGGGCAGCTATAAAACAACAGGTTAAGATCTTCCCATGACAGATTGTACTGCAGGGTCAGCCTCCAGAATTCTTCCCGAAAGTGCGTGGAGTCTGCAAAATATTGTCCCAATTTCCGTTTTGCCATTTCCAATTTGCTCAAAGAGAAGGGTGCCTATACCCGCACTATCTGTCCCCTTTCCCCTGTGACCTCCCTCAAGTGCAGTATCCTTTCCTCTGTCTCTGGAAGGGCATAGGGTTTGCCTCCCCGGGTACTGGAAGGGCTTAGGGCCCACGAGGTGGACTGGTATGGAAAGCCATCCTCCGGGGTCCCCGGCCAAGGAGAGGCTCGTCCAGTACATCTGGGGAATCGGGCATTAGAGCTGGACCCCCGGGAGGGGCCCAGGAAAAACATATGTGGCAGTTCTTTCCCTCAGGGCTCTGGGACAAAGCCATAAAATCTTGGACATACAGGATTTCTGACCATTTCTCTAACTGCCTGCAATATAAGAAGTCCAGCTGGAGAATGGTATTATAATTTAGTAACCAATATTCGGGCCAGACCTCCTGATCCTCTAATTTATACTGGGGCCATTTTGTGGTGCACAAAAAAATCAGTTACTGGCATTTTAAATTGGCCAAACCAAATTTGTCCTTATTAAAACGTTCCTCTTTTGAGGTGATTGAAAAGAAAAAAAACTTCCCGTAATGAGTGGAAAACGTTCCTTTTTTGAGGTTCTGTGTCTGTTTCAGGTTATGACCCACCCGGTTGGCCTTCCTTCCCCCCCAGTGAACCTGGGAACTAGAGGGTGCCTCCGCGAGAGCAGACAAGAACAATTCCGGTTCTGTGTCTGTCTCGGGCTATGTCCGAGTGCCGCGTGGCATCCCACTGGCGCTGAAATATCTGGACCGTCTCCTGATGAGAGGTCCTTTTCCTAGACCGACCCAGTCGGCCTTCCTTCCCCCCATAGTGTACCCAGGAACTAGAGGGTGCCTCCGCAAGAGCAGACAAGAACAATCCCAGTTCTGTTTCTGTCTCAGGTTATGCCCATGCACCGACTGGCATCCCACTGGTGCTGAAATGCCCGAACCATCTCCTGACGAGAGGTCCTTTCCCAGACCGACCTGGTCGGCCTTCCTTCCCCCTTAGTGTACCCGGGCACTAGAGGGTGCTTCCGTGAGAGCAGCCAAGAACAATTCCGGTTCTGTGTCCCTCTCGGGTTATGCCTGAGCACCGCGTGGCATCCCACTTGCCCAAGCTGTGGTCCCTCCACCTCAAGGCATCCCCTAATGAGAGGTCCCTTCCCCGGACCGCCTCCTGATGAGAGATCCTTTTCCCGGACCGCCTCCTGACTAGAGGTCCTTTTCCCGGACCGACCCAGTCGGTCTTTCCTTCCCCCCTAGTGTACCCGGGAACTACAGGGTGCCTCCACGAGAACAGACAACAATTCAAAAAAGAACTCACCACTCTGATGGCTTCAGGCTGTGCTGTGGTCAGCCAGGACGGCGGCAGTCACATCTACTGGGCCCCCGTACAGGTCACCAAAATGATGGTGGCGGTTGTTCCAGATGGCCACCAAGTCGCCGGGCGACTAAAGAATTAGTCAGACAGCATGTGACTACCGAAAGTTTTAATAAAGTTTTATTGGTAAGGCCGAAGACCGAATAGGGGGTAACACACCCAGTGGGCTCATTTCCTTAAGGGAAAAGGCCCCAAGTGCCCGATACAATGGGCTTATATACTGCTGTTGCTGATCACAGTGATTTGGTAGATTTGAAAACAGTGGGGACTAGATTGGTGCAGATTTGGTACAGAGCTGGGCGGAGTCTATCTCCTTCTTTGGTTTGGTTCCTGGACCCAGCAAGTGGGCTGCAGGGTCTAAGGCCCATACCAAATATGGCAACAGGACCGCGCACATTCAAACCATATCTGCAACCTTTCCATGGTGCTTGGGGGGCCTCCATCAATACTGTACTCACCTAAGTGCTTAGTAGTAATAATAGTTGTCGTATTTAAGTGCTTAGTATGTGCCAGGCACTGTAGTAAGTGCTGGAGTGGATATAAGCAAATTGGGTTGAAACAGTCCCTGTTCCCCAGGCCCGTGTTCTATCCATTATGTCATGCTGCTCAATTCTTATTAAATATCCTTCTGGGTATAAAGCACTACATTAAGTGCTGGGAAAGCCCTGGATGAAAATTAGACACTGTCCTGGAGGAATATGTGAATGGGTTGCAGGAGTCTATAATTAAGGATGTTTTTCCAGTTCTTTTTAACAATGGGCAGTTGCAAATCCTCCTCCTTAATAACCCTCTGCCTTTTCTTTCCCTGATTCTACACCCCCATCCCCAGAAACCCAATCTTTCCACTAGGTGTGCTTCAATGGGGCAAGTGGCACTGCCCCTTTATAGCCCTAGAAGCTTCTGGAACTCTTCCTACCCCATGTAGTGTCCATGGGCACTACTTCCTATAGGCTGTGGAGAGGAAATAGAGTAGGCTTATCTGGAGGTTTGGTAAGCAATGTCTGCTATGCCCCCCTTGGTTATCTTATCTTTTGTTTAGCTCTGATAGTTGATGCCTATTGAATTAGTGGTGCTGATGGGTGTGGGGGATGGGTTGGTTTCTGATGGCTCAGGAGAGATTTGGATTGATGCTTTTAGGGGCAATTTAAAACTGGACTAATTGTTGATTAGATTGGGGGTGGGGTGGCTTATATGGGGAATGGGTTTTACATGGATGACTCAGAAATGACTTGGGTGCTTAAGGTTGGGATACTTGAAGGCTTTATTGATTTTGGTGTTTGAGGTGGGTGGAGGAATGGACTGGGCTCAAGGCTTTGAATTTGAGTGGTGGGGAGGGGAGACCTGAGTCTGGGATAATCGATTGAAAGGGTGACAGTGACACCTTGGACGTGGGGGAGGGGGCTGCAGTTGGGAGCTAGACTCATGCAAATGTTTAGGAGTATTAATAATTGTGGTATTTAAGTGCTTATTAAGTGCCAGGCACTGTACTAAGCACTGGAATGGATACAAGCAAATTGGGTTGGACACAATCTCTGTCCCACATGGGGCTCACGTTCTCAATCCCCATTTTACAGATGAATGAACTGAGGCCCAGTCAAGTGACTTGGCCAAGACAGCAGACAAGTTGGTATGACCTTCTGACTCCCAGGCCTGGGCTCTACCCTCTATGCCATGCTGCTTCTCTCATCCAGTGATCAGCACACAGTAAGTACTCCATAAATATGATTGTGTTAAAGATTTGAGTTGATAATCTAGCATTTGAATCACTGATATCTGCTGTACCAGTTTATCCAGGAGGTGGTGGATAAAGCTGGAGGGGGTTGGGGGGAGGTTCTGTGTGTGTGTGTGTGTGTGTGTGTGTGCGCGCGCGCGTGCGCTCACGCACATGCACACACACACTTACGATGGAGGGACCAGCCAGGGCTGGTTAGTCAATGTCAACTGCATTATTGATGTATTGGCTATGGAGAGGGCTGAGGTTAGTATGGGGAATGTTTGATACCAATGTCTTGTCAATAAGGCTGATGTGGTGATGATGATGGGATTGGCTAAGTGCTTACTATGTGTCAAGCACTGTTTGAAGTGTTGGAGTAAATAGATAGTTGGACACTGTGTGTGTGGTTGATAGTGTCTGTGGCCCAGCCTCTGATTTGGTTCCAATACTCATGTCCTAGAGGGGCAGGGCATGCTATGGGCTTCATAGATTTTGGGTTTTGCTGACTTAGAGATAAGTCTGGGATCCAGGAAGAAAAGTGTCCACTTGGTCGGGACAAGAAAACGTCTCTGGAGCGGAGGAAGTTGAGGGGTTGTGATGGTATGCAATCTGTCTTCAGGGGAGATAACTGGTGCTCTGGATCCAGAGATGAGGGTTTTAGTGCAGGGAGAGAGGAATGGGGCAAAAACCATGGGGGTGCATGCTTATTGTTTCTGTGTCCGTTTTTGTGTGTCTGTCATTGTGCCCTCCTCCTGTGCTCTTGCCAGACCCAAGTCAGCTAGTGTTTCCCACTCAACCATAAAGTCACCAAGGCCAGTGACCTTGCACAAACTCAACATGAGACCCTGCATCAGGAATGTGGTAGGAGGTGAGGGGCTGCTTCTGCAAGGCTTGAGCTGCCCCCCTTCCCCCCACCAACCCATCATCCACAGGGGGCTGGGGGGGGCGTGCATCCATCCCCCAGACCCTGGAAGCCTCCCCCCATCCTCAGTGGATTCAATGCCGTGGTTCAGTCCCAGAAGTGTTGGTATCGGAGCGTCAGACTGTGAGTTGCTGGGGGTAGGAACCGAGACCCTCCGAAGGGGAAGGGGTGGCGTGGTACAGTCATGTGTGCCTCGAGGGCAGGATTGCGCGGACTGCAGCTCGCCGGCTGGAGACTTTCTTTTTGGGCTTCCCAATACCTGTACCCCAAGATACATATTGCCCCTTCTCCCCCCGTGGGGCTCCATTACAGCCCCCTAAAAACCCAGCAATGAGTTGGGGTTCAGTGGCTGCACTTGTGTGGAGTAGATTGTAAGCTCGTTGTGGGGGGGGGAGGAATGTGTCTGTTATACACTTCCCAAGTACTTAATACAGTGTTCTGCACTCAATAAAGATGCCAGACTGATCCAAAGCACTACAAACACAAATGGGGTTGTAGCAGCAGAAGCTGAGTCACCAACAGTAGTTATTCAGTACTCAGTTGCAGAGCACCCTACTAAACGCCTGGGAGACTGAGGTACAAAGTGCAAATCTCTTATTGAGTTGGAACTTAGCCTGTAAAATATTTTCAGATGATTTCTCCCTGACTCCTCGTGGTTCCTATTTAAATGGATGACATTTATGTTAAATGTCTGTCTCCCCCTCAAGACTGTAAGCTTATAGTGGCAGGGAATATGATAATAAGGGCTGGTTAAATTCAACTAATTGAAATGGACGTCTTTAGCAATTGAGGTGTCTCACCCCCATCCTGCTCTTAGTACAGTGCTCTGTCAAATAGCATTTGATAAACACTACTGCTGTCTTAATGCATTACTGCCACCCTTCACTCTATGTACTGATTTACTGTTTTTTTTTCTACTTGTACTGCCGATTCAAACATACCTTGGGTTCAGCATGTACAACTTGATGTATCTGTACCATCCCACCTGTGTGCGCCTCAATTTTAATGTTTGTCATGTAGACTGAAAACTTTGTGAGAGCCAGGGCCATGCGTTCTATGCAGTGTTGAACTCTTTGCAGTACTTGTACCAGGTTGTTCCAAAGACCAAACTTGGGGTCAGATACCTCATTCAGGCTCTATTTTGGGAGGAGGAGCAGGGGTGGAAGACCAGCCTGACACTGGGTAAGTATTCAGGGCCTTGGCTGCATGAGGAGAAAAGTCAAAATCTCAGCTTCTTTCTGCCCCCTGGAGAAGTCTCCCAGATAATCCTGCTCTGAGGTGAGATCCTAGGGAATTGGGGGTGGGTGGTGGGGAGGGGATCAGCAGGGGCAAAGACTCTGTGGGAGAAACCCTGACTGTTTGGGGTTTCCTGCCTTGGGGTTATAAAGCCAACCCGGGCCTCTTCTGCAGGGTGCGTGAGTGGCAGCTGCTCTTTCTTGTCTATGCCTTTTTCTCTCTAGCTCTCTTGCACACATGCATGCTCTCTCTCTCTCCTCTCTCTCTCTCCTTGCTCTCCGCTGCCAGGTGCAGATGTAGGTGGGGCTGGGCAGAGGCGGCAGCACCCCCTGACCTGAGGAGGGGGGGCAGAGTGAGATTGCCCTGACACCTCACTAAGTGTATCCTTAGGGCCAAGGAAGGAGCCTGAGCCTTCTGAGCCGGGAGACCTGGATCCCTGTATCCCTGGACCATCCCCGCCTCCCCAAGGACTCGTTGGTGCGGACAGGATGGTTAGCGTCATGCCCTAACCCTGGGGTTGTGTGAGCACTGTTTCGGGAAAGTGGGAAGAATCAAAGAATCGATAACATTTATTGAGCACTTAAGTCTAGGGGACCAGACTACACTCTTGAGAGAATATAGTGAACAGATCCTTAATTCCATTACACATAAACACCCTCAACTGCATCCTTTTAGTCCACAAACCAGAGCAGGGACCAACTCCAACCTGTCCCAATCGTGACCCCTAAGCAGGCTCCTCTCAACATGTAACTTCCTGCTCCATTGCTGGAGGTGTTGGCTCCCCACTGGAAACCCATCCAAACCTTCTGTACCCTCCACCCCCAACTGTGATGGGCTGGCACTCTCCCCAAGGGCGGGCTGGGGTATACCTCATCAACCAACCAACGGTCACATCTGTCACCAGGAAGCCACTATACAGCCCCAAACTGGACCATCAGGCCCCATGGACAGTGGAGGACTGACCAGCTACTCACTGGATGCCACGGACACTAATAGATTGAGTGCGCCGCCCCCACCGTGAGGGGCTCAGTTGGCACCAGTTTGCTGCCCCCTGGCTGCCCTCCCTTCTGCCCCCCAGCCCACAACTGTATCCCCTCCTTCCAGATTGCCATTTCCTTTGGGGGTCAAGGGTCAAACACCCTATCATGGGTGCCAAACCAGTCCCTTGCCACTCTAGGAGGTGATGGGTGTGTGTGTGTGTGTGTGTGTGTGTGTGTGTGTGTGTGTGTGTGTGTGTGTGTGTGTGTGTGTGTGTGTGTGTGTGTGTGTGTGTGTGTGTGTCAGAGCGAGGGCCGGGACCAGTGCAGGGTGAGAGGGGCCGTGCCCTTTAGGATGGGGAAAGGATTCTGGAAACAGAGGTCTAGAGTTCTGGACAGGTGCTCCATGGACCTCAAGTGGGTGTGCAGTTGCTCTGGGGCCCTCTATATGGGCACTCTATAGTGCTCTGGGGCACTCTATAGTCAGTGCAACTTACTCCTGCCCTGGTCCATTGAGAGTTATCTGGCCAGCTCTGACTTCAAGAGTAAAGACTCCCTGTTCCCACCCAAGGAAGGGTGCCCCTGGGGGGTGGGGTACAGGGACAGGAGTAGTTGGGGGTGCGCCTGTGTATATATATGTATGTATATATATGTGTATATATATATATATATACACATATACATATATATATGTGTATGTGTATACACCAACTCTCTCCTCGACCCCCTCCAGTCTGGTTTCCATCCCCTACATTCCACGGAAACTTCCCTCTCAAAGGTCACCAATGACCTCCTGCTTGCCAAATCTAATGGCTCATACTCTATCCTAATCCTCCTCGACCTCTCAGCCGCCTTCAACACTGTGGACCACCCCCTTCTCCTCAACATGCTATCCAACCTTGGCTTCACAGACTCCGTCCTCTCCTGGTTCTCCACTTATCTTTCCAGTTGTTCATTCTCAGTCTCTTTTGCAGGCTCCTCCTCCCCCTCCCATCCCCTTACTGTGGGGGTTCCCCAAGGTTCAGTTCTTGGTCCCCTTCTGTTCTCGATCTACACTCACTCCCTTGGTGACCTCATTCTCTCCCACGGCTTCAACTATCATCTCTACGCTGATGACATCCAAATCTACATCTCTGCCCCTGTTCTCTCCCCCTCCCTCCAGGCTCGCATCTCCTCCTGCCTTCAGGACATCTGCATCTGGATGTCTGCCCGCCACCTAAAACTCAACATGTCCAAGACTGAACTCCTTTTCTTCCCTCCCAAACCCTGCCCTCTCCCTGACTTTCCCATCACTGTTGACGGCACTACCATCCTTCCCGTCTCACAAGCCCGCAAACTTGGTGTCATCCTCGACTCCGCTCTCTCATTCACCCCTCACATCCAAGCCGTCGCCAAAACCTGCCGGTCTCAGCTCCACAGCATTGACAAGATCCGCCCTTTCCTCTCCATCCAAACCACTACCCTGCTCGTTCAAACTCTCATCCTATCCCGTCTGGACAACTGCATCAGCCTTCTCTCTGATCTCCCATCCTCGTGTCTCTCCCCACTTCAATCCATACTTCATGCTGCTGCCCAGATTGTCTTTGTCCAGAAACGCTCTGGGCATGTTACTCCCCTCCTCAAAAATCTCCAGTGCCCACCAATCAATCTGCGCATCAGGCAGAAACTCCTCACCCTGGGCTTCAAGGCTCTCCATCACCTCGCCCCCTCCTACCTCACCTCCCTTCTCTCCTTCTACAGCCCAGCCCACACCCTCCGCTCCTCTGCCGCTAATCTCCTCACCGTGCCTCGTTCTCGCCTGTCCCGCCATCGATCCCCGGCCCACGTCATCCTCCTGGCCTGGAATGCCCTCCCTCTGCCCATCCGCCAAGCTAGCTCTCTTCCTCCCTTCAAGGCCCTACTGAGAGCTCACCTCCTCCAGGAGGCCTTCCCAGACTGATCCCCCTCCTTCCTCTCCCCCTCATCCCCCTCTCCATTCCCCCCGTCTTACCTCCTTCCCTTCCCCACAGCACCTGTATATATGTATATATGTTTGTACATATTTATTACTCTATTTATTTATTTATTTTTCTTGTACATATCTATTCTATTTATTTTATTTTGTTAGTATGTTTGGTTTTGTTCTCTGTCTCCCCCTTCTAGACTACAGTAAGCCCACTGTTGGGTAGGGACTGTCTCTATATGTTGCCAACTTGTACTTCCCAAGCACTTAGTACAGTGCTGTGCACACAGTCAGCGGTCAATAAATACAATTGATTGATTGATTGATGTGTGATTATCCTATGTCCTCCATCCCTCCTGGACGAGGAGAAGGGCAGGGGGAAAGGACTAGCAGCAAATCCTAGAGTGGGAGGATGCAAAGTGGTTTTCCCCCATACTACAAACAGAAATGGCATGGCCTGGCCCCTTCCTCTCCTCTTCCCCTCTCTGTCCCCTTGGTGACCTGGGCTGTGTAAGCCCAAATGCATCTGTACGGAATAAAATGTATCTGTTCTTTGTCACTTGAGCCTCTGGCAGCTGGCCTTGCTCCCCAGAAGGGTTATAATTTGGGGGTACCAGCTGTGTAATTAAAGCAAACATGATGCCACCAGCTTCTAACTTGCAGGTACACCCTACCACTTTTTCTCTTCCCCCAGCCCCCACCCCCCAGATCTCATTCCTTTGCTCTCAGCCAGGCAGGGTAAAGGGGGCTTGAGTCTTTTACAGATGAGGTAACTAAAGGACAAGAAGACAAATGACTTGCTCGAGGTCACACAGCAAATAAGTGGTGGAGCTACGATTAGAACCCATGACCACCTGACTCCCAGGCCCATGCCAGTGATGAAGGAGGAAAGGAAGGGCTTAGTCCGGGAAGGCCTCTTGGAGAAGATGTGTTATTGATAAGGGTTTGAAGGGTTAGAGTAATAGTGTGTTGGTTGTGAGGAGGGAGGGCGTGCCAGGCCAGAGGCAGGACAGGTGCTAGGGGTCAGTGATGAGATGGAGGCACAGAGCGAAGGTTAGCACTAGAGGAATGGAGTGTGTGGGTTGGGTTATAGAAGGTGAGAAGTGAGGTAGGAGGGGGCAGGGTGGGAGGCACACACACGTAGAGCACAAAGACCATAGGTGGGCATATGCAAGCACACCCAAACAGACAACTCAAAATAATAATAATAATGGTATTTGTTAAATGCTTACTATGGGCCGAGCCCTAATCTAAGTGCTAAGGTAGATACAAGACATTCAGATTGTCCCAGGTGGGGCTCACAGTCTTAATTTCCACTTTATAGATGAGGTGAGTCACAGAGAAGTGAAGTTACTTGCCCAAAGTCACACAGCTGACAAGGGGCAGAGCTGGGATTAGAACCCGTGACTTCTCACTCCCAAGCCCATGGTTTTTCCACTAAGCCAAGCTGCTTATATAACTACACCCTCATGTACAGGTAGTTCTCCTGGGTGGGCACACACATGCAGTGTTTGCCTCCCCCAGTAGAGTGTAAGATGCTTAAAGGCAGGGATCATTTCTACCAGCTTTGTTGAACTCTCCCAAGAACTTGATAGAGTGTTCTGCGTAAAATAAACCCCATTGATTAATCGCCCATGTGGCCTCTTCAGCAATGTCCAGCCTATGTAGCCTCTTCAGCAATGTCCAGCCTGCTGAGCCAAACCACACTCCTCTAGTTAATAAATTGGGGGTTGGGGGGGAGAGAGGACAGAAATATGAGAAACAAGCTGGCTCCCATGCTGTCCTGCATAATAATAGTAGTTAATAGTGGCATTTGTTAAATGCCCACTATGTGTCAAACACTGTACCAAACACCGGGTAGATTCAAGATTATCAAGTCAGATTCAGTCCCCATCCCACATAGAACTCACAGATATGGAGGAGGTGGAATAGGTATTGAATTCCCATCATCATCTTATTATTATTGCTACTACTATTAATAATAATACTAATGATAATGTCATTTGTTAAGCACTTAGAATGTATAAGTGATGATACTGCACCAAGAGCTGTGGTGGAAACAAGCAAATAGTCGGACACAGTCCCTGTCCCTTGTGGGGCTGATACCATGAGTTGCGATGACTTTTTTTTTTTACAAGTCTGAATGGTAAATATCTCCCTATTATAATCACTTTTTTGTATGCAGGTATTTCTGGATCCTGCAGTGAGTCTATCCAAATCTTTGTGGAATTGTGATTATTATATAATAACGATAAGTTCATTAGTCAGTGGCATTTACTGAACGCTTACTGTATTCAGAGCATTGTACAAAGTGCTTGGGAGAGCCCAATACTACCAAGTTGGGAGACACATTCCCTGCCCACACTCAGCTTATAGTCTAGAAGGGGAGACAGGCATTAATATAAATTACAGAGAGGGGAAATAGTGGAGTGGAAGCATAATGGATGACTTGATGACGCTGTCCAGAAGGAGAAATCTTTTCTCATTCTCACATGGCAGATTGTTGGAGAGATGAATTTGGGAGTCATTTATATTGATGTGGTAGTTGAAGCCATATCATTATTATTGTTATTATTATGGTATATGTTGAGTGTAAGCAGTGTGGTGTAGTGGATAGAGCCCAGGCCTAGGAGTCTGGACCTGGGTTTTAGTTGTGTCTACGCCATTTGTGTGCTGTGTGACCTTGGATAGTCACTTCACTTCTCTGTACCTCAGTAACTTCATCTGTAAAATGGGGATAAAGACTGTGAGCTCTATGTGGGACATGGACTGATTAGCTCGTATCTACCTCAGCGCTTAGAACAGTTCCAGGCACATAGTAAACACTTAACAAATAACAGTCCAACCACAGTACTAAATGCTGCGGTAGATACAAGTTAATCCAGATGCATATTCCCTGCCCTCAACGAGTTTAAAATGGGGATTAAGACTGTGAGTTCCTTGTGGGGCATGGACTGTGTCCAAACTGATCAGCTGGTATCTGCCCTGGTGCTTAGAACAATGCCTGGCACATAGGAAAGGGCTTGACAAATACCATTTTTAAAAAAGGTAGGATGAGGGTCTTCTCAGTGAAGAGAACTTCCAACTCATCCTGTTTTCCACTATAGACATCTGGGTAAGCTCATTGTGGGCAGGGAATGTGTCTACCAACTCTGTTGTGTTGTCCTTTCCCGTGCACTTAGTACAGTGCTCTGCACCCAATAAATATCATTGATTGATTATAGAATGTCCCTCTGGACAGTAAGCTTGTTGTGGGCAGGGAACAGGTCTACAAACTCCATTCTATTGTGCTCTCCGAAGCGCTTAATCCAGTGCTGTGCACACAGTAAGAGCTCAATAAATACCATCAAAATGATTGATTAACTGGTTAAAGCCTGAGGAAATGATGAGACATGGGAGTCCAGAGGTGACACTCATCACTTATAGCCCTTATCAATCAATCGTATTTATTGAGCGCTATGCATCATCAGCCAGTAGCCTGCCCTGTGAGCCTGTTGCCAACTGGCTTTTCCTGATGGTCACGACTTGTTCTCTATAGAGTCGGGGCCTGTATGGCTTTAGAAGTCTGATGTTTCCTCACCCCTGCCGTCAGCAGGAGCATCTGAAGCAGCAGACTTGAATTACCCAGTGACCTGCTAAGTGCAATTCAGTGGGAAGTTAGCTGGCATAATTCATTAGCTGGGTGGATGCTGATCTGTCAATAACCATCTCTCAGTTTCTCTTAGGAGTGATTGCACCCAGCTGCTGCTTGCCCTGTTTCCAAGAGATTTAGGGGTGTGAGAATTACTAGAAAATCTCGGGGTTTTTCAGAACCCTGTAGAATCAATCACTTTTCCTCAAGCTGAGCTATTCCATGGGGATCGGAGGGGTGATCCAGAAAGGAGGAGGAGGAGGGAGAGGAAAAGGAGGAGCCGCATGTCAGAGATGGCAGGGAATGGGAGGGATTGACTGTTGGCCTTTGGTCTGCTGGGGAAAGCTGAAGGAGGCTTGGCTTGTGAGCCCTCAATCACCTTGCCTCCTCCTACATTACCTCACTGCTCTCATACTCCAACCCAGCCCGCACACTTCGCTCCTCTAATGCTAACTTTCTCACTCTACCTTGATTCTTGTCTTTCTTGCCACTGATCTCTCGCCCACATCCTGCCTCTGGCCCAGAACACCCTACTACCTCATATCTGACAGGCAATTATTCTCCGCCTCTTCAAAGTCTTATTGAAGGCACATCTCCAAGAGGCCTTCTCTGACAAAGCCCTCTTCTCCTTTTCTTCACCTTCCTTCTGCATCGCCCTGGCTTGTTGTCCATATTCATCCCCACTCCCAGCCCCACAGCACTTATGTCCATATCTATAATGCATTTATGTATGTTAATGTCTGTCTCCCCCTCTAGACTGTAAACTCACTTTGATCAGGGAATGGGTTTGTTATATCATACCCTCCCATGTGCTTAGTACAGACCTCTGTACACAGTAAAAGCTCAATGAATAGGGCTGACCAGTTATGCTCAGCCAGGGGCTTTGCCCTGTTGGTGGGGGTGGGGGGACTGGTAGTTAGTCTTCTGTCCTGGTGAAACCTTGACCAGTAACCCCAAACCATTCGGAGTTACTGAGAAGCAGCAGGGCCTAGTGGAAAAAGCACGGGCTTGGGAGTCAGAGGACCTTGGGGGATCTCATCTTGTCTCTGCCACTTGTCTGCTGTGTGACCATCCAACCCCCTTGACTCATCCCTCCCCATCCCTGACTGTCCCTTAGTGATCCAGCATGGACCATCCAACACCCCTGACTCTTCCTTCTCCATCAGTATCTGTGCCTCAGTTTCCTCATTTGTAAAATGAGCTCAATATGGGACAGGAACTGTGTTCAGCCTGTTTATCTTTTATCTACTTCTGCAGTTAGTACAGTGCCTTGCACATAATAAGTGCTTAACAAATACCACAATTATTATTTCTATCTGGGAAGTCCAATTTGGCCATTCTGTGGGATATTGATCAGCATACGTGCTGTTCTCATTTATCTTGCCACCTGGGTTTTTTTAAAAATTTTAACTACTTTAATTGTATTTGTTAGGTCTTGGCTCTTTGTGCTAGGCCACACTGTTTATATATTAATTGCCTTCTAACAGTGCGGTCACTAGCGAAAACAGATCCCAGCCAGAATGCCAGATTACTCAATCAGTTGATCAGTGCTCTTTATTGAGTATCTGTGCAGAGCACTGTACTAACTATTTATAGTATTTAAGCACTTACTAATGTGTTAAGCACTCTATTAAGCTCTGGGGTGGATAAAAGATGCAGAGAAGCAGCATGGCTAGTGGAAGGAGCTTGGCCCTGGAAATCAGAGGATCTGGGTTCTAATTCCAGCTTTGTCACTTGTCTGCTGTGTGACCCTGGGCAAGTCACTTCACTCCTCTGTGCCTCAGTTACCTCTTTTGTGAAATAGGGATTAAGATTGTGAGCTCCATATGAGATGGGGCCTATATCTAACTCTATTAGCTTTTATCTACCCCAGTGCTTAGTACAATGCCTGGCACATAGTGAATGCTTAACAAATACCAAAAGAAAAAAGGTTGTGGGGTCTCCCTGCCCTGTTTTCTGATCAGTCTCCATGTATATGACCAGAAACCATTCATTCTGCTTTCACAGCTTTTCTATTTCCTTTTCAGCTCACTTGACTTGAGTCATGAGCGCATGTGCACCCCTCTGCCCCCAAATTAAGGATCGAAGACCTTGAAAACATTCTTTTTCTTTAGCTCCCAGACAATCTTTCAGCTTTCTGAAAGAAAACTGATTAAGGTTAAGACGACAGCATTAACTTTATCCCAGAAGTCATGTGAGGCCATTTATTTTCCTCAGCAGATAATGTCACATGCACTTCATAAGGGTCCAACTGTTTGAAGGAAGCAATGGTGCTCCCAACCTGTTTTTGCTGAAACCTCAAAACAAGAGTGACTGTGAACCCTCATTGCTTGGAATGAGCCTGAAAAACCCACCAGCATTTCCTCTCAGTTGTCTCCACGGGTTTGTTAAGCATTTACTAGGTATGGAGCAGGGTAGTAACTCTATCATTTTGTGCTCTCCCAAGCACTTAGTACTGTGCTCTGCAGGTAGTGTGCACTGAATAAATACCACTGATTGATTGACTGATGTATTCTCTGGCCTTAAGCTGTCATCTCCAAATGTCTGCACCTTAGCTTTTTCCTTGCCGAGAGAATAGGAGGAGAGGGAGGATTGGGGGAGAAGGATGGGGAAAGTGGAAGGGGGAAAAGAGATGCTGTGAAGGAGGAGAGGAGAAGGAGAGCAGGGAAGGAGGAAAACTGTAAGCTCAGGGAGGGCAGGAGTCATGTCTCTCAATTCTAACAATTATTATTATCTGGGAAGTCTGATTTGGCCATTCTGTGGGAGTTTGATCAGTGCAGGTACTTTTCTCATTTCTCTTGCCACCTGATTTTGTTTTTTTTTAACCAAGTCACTTCACTCTTCTGTGCCAGTTACCTCTTCTCTGAAATGGGGATTACTGTGTGCAGAGCACTGTACTAAGCATTTGGGAGCCACACTCCCTGCCCATAATAATAATAAATTTATAATAACATTGACAATTGTTAAGCACTTACTATGTGCAAAGCACTGTTCTAAGCACCAGGGAGGATACAAGGTGATCAGCTTGTCCCACGTGGGGCTCACAGTCTTAATTCCCATTTTACAGATGAGGTAACTGAAGCACAGAGAAGTTAAGTGATTTGCCCAAAGTCACACAGCTGACAACTGGTGGAGGCGGGATTTGAACCCAAGACTTCTGACTCCCAAGCCAGTAATAATAATAATAATGATAGCATTTATTAAGCGCTTACTATGTGCAAGGCACTGTTCTAAGAGCTGGGGAGGTTACAAGGTGATGAGGTTATCCCCCGGGGGGCTCTCAGTCTTCATCCCCGTTTTACAGATAAGGTATCTGAGGTACAGAGAAGTGAAGTGACTTGCCCAAAGTCACACAGCTGACAATTGGCGGAACCGAGATTTGAACCCATGACCTCGGACTCCAAAGCCCATGCTCTTTCCACTGAGCCATGCTGCTTCTCAAGGAGCTTGCAAGTCTAGAAATGCTCACAAATATTTCATCTCCAATTCAGTGATAGTAACTGTGCTATTTGTTAAGCACTTTCTATGTGCCCAGTACTGTAGTAAGCACTGGGCTAGATAGAAGATCATTAGTTCAGAGCCAGTCCCTATCCCACATGGGGACTCACAGTTTAAGGGGGAAGGAGAACAGGGATTGAGTCCCAATTTTGCAGATGAGGAAAATGAGGCCCAGAGAAGTTAAGTGAATTGCCTGAGGTCACACAGCAGGCAAATGGAAGATCTGGGATTAGAACCCAGGTCCTCTGACTCCTAGGCATGTACTCTTTCCAACAGTCCAAGCTGCTTCCCATTGCCTTCTGTTGTGACCTCCTTTCTAAAGAGTAACGGGAAACAGTGTTGCCTAGTGGAAAGTGCCCTGGCTTGGGATTCAGAGGACGTGGGTTCTAATTCATTTATTCAATCGTGTTTATTGAGCACTCACTGTGTGCAGAGCACTGTGGTAAGTGCTTGGGAGAGGACAATAGAACGGACACATTCCCTGCACACAACGAGCTCACAGTCTAGAGGGGGAGACAGACATAAATAGAAATAAGCACTAAACTACCACAGTTATTTCTAATCCCTGCTCCTTCACATTCCTGCTATGAGACCATGGGCAAATCACTTCTCTGGGTCTCAGTTCCTTCAACTGTCAAATGGGGACCTATCTTGTATCTCTCATGTGGAACCTTTCTTGTATCTACCCCAGCAGCTCTTAGTACAATGCCTGGCACATAATAAGCGCTTAATAAATACCATCATCATCATCATTATTATTATTACATTGCTTGACACACAGCAAACACTTAATCAATCAATCAATCGTATTTATTGAGCGCTTACTGTGTGCAGAGCACTGTACTAAGCGCTTGGGAAGTACAAGTTGGCAACATATAGAGACAGTCCCTACCCAACAGTGGGCTCACAGTCTAAAAGGGGGAGACAGAGAACAAAACCAAACATACTAACAAAATAAAATAGAATAGATATGTACAAGTAAAATAAATAAATAAATAAATAGAGTAATAAATATGTACAAACTACATACATATATACAGGTGCTGTGGGGAAGGGAAGGAGGTAAGATGGGGGGGTGGAGAGGGGGACGAGGGGGAGAGGAAGGAAGGGGCTCAGTCTTAACAAATATCACTATTATTATTATTATTATCATTATCATTACCACACCTCCTCCCATCCTCAAAGCCTCCTGAAACCCCTCTTCCTCCTCCAGGAAGCCTTTTTTGATTAATTCACAACACCTTAAGTTGTAACATTCCTAGTAGTTCTATTAGCATTTAAGTATGCTGCCCTAACTCCTGTATGTAGGTATATACTGATATATAGATTGATGGAATATGATAGTCTATTTGTCCTGCTCACTTTTTCACTGGCCAACGCTTGCCCCTATTTCTTAGCACTGCTAGGACCCGATGTGGGGTATAGACGGTAAGGGTTTAGACCAAATACAGGTTTCTGCTCTCCTGTACCGCTATGGCAGTGGCTGCTACCGCATGGAGACATGCTGGCCAACCAGAGGCGACACTATCCAACCACTTGGAAAAATATGCTACCGCCCGAAAGTCTGACCCCAAGGATTGACCTAGAACCACAGCACAGTGGTGTCAATGCTCATCTACATATAAGGTAAAAGGTTTGGCTAGATCAGGCCAAACAGTTCCTGCTGGTATAAACATGGTAGGGGGGGCAGTTTGGCGACAAGATTTTGAGATGCCGTCAATCCCCACCACCCTTACTCCAGAAGGATGGGTAGGACCGCAAAAACTGGGAAGGACAGAATAGGTGGCCCCCATATCGATAAGAAAATATATAATCTTACCAGACACTTCCACGCTCACCCTGGGTTCGGCCATGAAGATGGTTCCTGCAGGGGCCCAGCCGTTCCCTGGGCCCCGTCAATCCAGGCTCTCAGATGCACCAACAGCTGGGAACTGGCCAGCCTCAGGATCAGCGCTCACCTCCAGTAGTGGGCAGTTCTCCTTCCAGTGCCTGTGTCCCCGGCAGAGGGGGCACAGTCCAGGTGGCTGGTGGCCACGACCAGGTCTCCATGCCTGGGGGCACCTGCCCAATTGCCAGACAGGTGGCACACAAAACAGGGCTTTCCAGACCCTGGGCCACAGGCAAGCACCGTGGCCGCATCGGGCGACCTTCCAGGGTGGACCGACCCTTTGTCAGGGCCGCCACAAGTAGCTGGGCCTGCTCTCTGCCCTTCACTTTGGCCATGTGGTCCTTCTCATCTCAGGCTGCCTGGTCACGGTTGTTAAAACTCTAAAGGCAGCCTCTATCAACTGATTCGTGGGGGTATGTGGCCCCAACTGCTCCTTCTGTAGTTTTCGGTGGATATCTTCAGCCAATTAATAAAATACAGATTTAGAATGACACTTCCCTCTACCGAGTCGGGATCAAGCTGGGTGTACTTTCAATTAGCCTCCGCCAGCCTGAGTCTAAACATGGCACGGTCCTCGGTAGATTCCTGGGTCACAGCTCAGACCTGATCATTAGTTAACTTGCTTCCTAATTCCTTTCTCCATGCCCACCAGTAGGCGTGTAATCATAGGATCCTGGAGCTGTCTATCAGTACTCTCCCCCTGTTAACTCCACTCTGGTTTGGAGCGAGGGACAGCTATAAAGCAACAGGTTAAGATCTTCCCATGACAGATCATACTGCAGGGTCAAACTCCGGAATTCTTCCCGAAAGCACTTGGGGTCTGCAGAATATTGTCCCAATTTCCGTTTTGCCATTTCCAATTCACTCAAAGAGAAGGGAGCCTGTACCCGCACTATCTTTCCCCTCTCCCCTGCAACCTCCCTCAAGGGGAGTATCCTTTCCCCTCCTTCCGGAGGGGTGTAGCGTGTGCCTCCCAGGGTGCTGGAAGGGCTTAGGGCCCACGAGGAGGTGGACTGGTATGGAGGAAGACATAACAAAGGGTTGAGCCCTGTAGTGGTGGTGTTTCCCATCCCCGCAGGGGGCTGAGGGGGTGCCGAAGGTACCTGAGATTCCCAGCCAGAGGGAGGGGGAAAGCCATCCTCCCGGGGTCCCCTGCAGAGAAGAGGATCATCCAGTATATCTGAGGAATCGGACCTTAGGGCTGGACCCCCTGGAGGGGCCCAGGAAAAACACATGCAGCAGTTCTTTCCCTCAGAGCTCTGGGACAAAGCCATAAAAGCTTGGACATACGGGATTTCTGACCATTTCTCTAACTGCCTGCAATATAAGAAGTCCAGCTGGTGAATGGTATTATAATTAAGTGACCCATATCTGGGCCAAACCTCCTGATCCTCTAATTTATACTAGGGCCATTTTGTGGTGCACAAAAAATCAGTTACTGGCATTTTAAATCGGCCAAACCAAATTTGTCCTTATTAAAACGTTCCTCTTTTTAGGTGATTGAAGAGAAAAAAACTTCCCATAATGAGTGGAAAACGTTCCTTTTTTGAGGTTCTGTGTCTGTTTCGGGTTAAGACTGACCCGGTCGGCCTTTCTTCCCCCCTAGTGAACCTGGGAACTAGAGGGTGCCTCTGCGAGAGCAGACAAGAACAATTCTGGTTCTGTGTCTGTCTCGGGCTATGTCCGAGCACCTCATGGCGTCCCACTGGTGCTGAAATACCTGGACCGTCTCCTGACGAGAGGTCCTTTTCCCAGACTGACCCGGTCAGCCTTCCTTCCCCTCCAGTGTACCCAGGAACTAGAAGGTGCCTCCGTGAGAGCAGACAAGAACAATCCCGGTTCTGTGCCTGTCTCGGATTATGCCCGAGTGCCGCGTGGCGTCCCACTTGCCCAAGCTGTGGTCCCTCCAACTCAAGGCATCCCCTGATGAGAGGTCCCTTCCCTGGACTGCCTCCTGACGAGAGGTCCTTTTCCCGGACCGACCCGGTCGGTCCTTCCTTCCCCCACTAGTGTACCCGGGAACTAGAGGGTGCCTCCGCAAGAACAGACCAGAACAATTAAAAAAAAAGAACTCACCACTCCGATGGCTTCAGGCTGTGCTGTGGTCAGCCAGGACGGCAGCAGTCACATCTACTGGATCTCCCTGTATGGGCCACCAAAATGATGGCGGCGGTTGTTCCGGATGGCCACCAAGTCTCCGGGCAACTAAAGAATTAGTCAGACAGCATGTGACTGCTGAAAGTTTTAATAAAGTTTTTATTGGTAAGGCCGAAGACCGAATAGGGGGTAACGCACCCGGCGGTCTCATTTCCTTAAGGGAAAAGGCCCCAAAGACCGAATAGGGGGTAACGCACCTAGCGGGCTCATTTCCTTAAGGGAAGAGGCCCCAAAGACCGAATAGGGGGTAATGCACCCGGCGGGCTCATTTCCTTAAGGGAAAAGGCCCCGAGTGCCCGATACAATGGGCTTATATACTGCTGTTGCTGATCGCAGTGATTGGTAGATTTGAAAACAGTGGGGACTGGATTAGTGCAGATTTGGTACAGAGCTGGTCGGAGTCTACCTTCTTATTTGGTTTGGTTCCTGAACCCAGCCAGTGGGCTGCAGGGTCTAAGGCCCATACCAAATATTCATTCATTCATTCAGTTGTATTTATTGAGCGCTTACTGTGTGCAGAGCACTGTACTAAGCGCTTGGGAAGTACAAGTCAGCAACATATAGAGACAGTCCCTACCCAACAACAGGCTCACAGTCTAGAAGGGGGAGACAGGCAACAAAACAAAACATGTAGAAAGTTTCAAAATAGAACAAATAGAATTAAAGCTATATGTGCATCATTAACAAAATAAATAGAATAGTAAATATGTACAAGTAAAAGAGTAATAAATCTGTACAAGTGTATCTACAAGTGCTGTGGGGAGGGGAAGGAGGTACAGACCGCGTACATTCAAACAATATCTGCAACCTTTCCATGGTGCATGAGGGGGCCCCCATCAGTACTCACCCAAGTGCTTAGTACAGCATTCTGCATACAGTAAGGGTTCACTAAATACCACTGATTGCTTGATAACATTTCACAAAGACAGGGCTCTAGGTTATGGCCTCTTCTCTTTGGTGTAACTTGCACAAAACAACCCAGCTGGTTAGGACCAGGCTTGAAAGAAATATGATTAGAGAAGCAGCATGACTCAGTGGAAAGAGCTTGGTCTTGGTCATGGGTTCTAATCCCGGCTCTGCCACTTGTCAGCTGTGTGACTTTGGGCAAGTCACTTAACTTCTTTGTGCCTCAGTTATCTCATCTGTAAAATGGGGATTAAGATGGTGAGCCCCATGTGGGACAACCTGATTACCTTGTATCCCCCCCAGGGCTTAGAACAGTGCTTTGCACATAGTACGTGTTTAACAAATGCCATTATTATTATTATTGTTATTATGATTTAATCCCCATTTAACAGATGAGGAAACTGAGGCCCAGAGAAGTGAAGTAACTAGCCAAAGGTCACATAGCAGACCTGGAAGAGCCGGGTTTAGGACCCAGGTCTTCTGACTCCCAGGCCCAGGCCCAGCACTATACTGAGCTTGGGAGAGTACAGTCCAGCAGAATTAGCAGACATGTCCCCTGACCATAATGAGCTTAAAGTCTAGAGATTTAGGGCTGAGAACCACTGGTAACATCATCACAGACCCCAGAGGGGAGTAAGACCAAGCCCCGGGGCCACAAGCAACTCCCCTCCCATTGGCAGTGTAGGATGAATTATTGGCCTCCCGGGGGCTTTTCGTTCATTCATTCAATTTTATGGAGTGCCTACTGTGTGCACAACCCTGTATTAAGTGCCTGGGAGAGTACAATACAACAGAATCAGCAGACACATTCCCTGCCCCCAGTTTATGTGCATAAGTTACAGATATGTGAATGAGGGCTCAGTACCTATTCTTCTTCCTAGTTGGACTGTGAGCCCCATATGGGGCCCAAACATGTAGTAGCTACCCTAATGCTTAGGACAGTGCTTGCACCAAAGTTATAACTATTATTATTAATAAAACATGTACACTCCTCCTAGTCTGATGGGACAACAAGTGAGCAGCCACTATGTGGCTCATATTCTGTCCTAATCCTCCTCGACCTCTCAGCTGCCTTTGACACTGTGGACCACGCCCTTCTCCTCAACACGCTGTCTGACCTTGGCTTCACAGACTCCGTCCTCTCCTGGTTCTCCTCTTATCTCTCCGGTCGTTCTTTCTCAGTCTCTTTTGCAGGCTCCTCCTCCCCCTCCCATCCTCTTACTGTGGGGGTTCCCCAAGGTTCAGTGCTTGGTCCCCTTCTGTTCTCAATCTACACTCACTCCCTTGGTGACCTCATTCGCTCCCACGGCTTCAACTATCATCTCTACGCTGATGACACCCAGATCTACATCTCTGCCCCTGCTCTCTCCCCCTCCCTCCAGGCTCGCATCTCCTCCTGCCTTCAGGACATCTCCATCTGGATGTCCGCCCGCCACCTAAAGCTCAACATGTCGAAGACTGAGCTCCTTGTCTTCCCTCCCAAACCTTGTCCTCTCCCTGACTTTCCCATCTCTGTTGACGGCACTACCATCCTTCCTGTCTCACAAGCCCGCAACCTTGGTGTCATCCTCGACTCCGCTCTCTCATTCACCCCTCACATCCAAGCCGTCACCAAAACCTGCCGGTTTCAGCTCCGCAACATTGCCAAGATCCGCCCTTTCCTCTCCATCCAAACTGCTACCCTGCTCATTCAAGCTCTCATTCTATCCCGTCTGGACTACTGCACCAGCCTTCTCTCTTATCTCCCATCCTCGTGTCTCTCCCCACTTCAATCCATACTTCATGCTGCTGCCCGGATTATCTTTGTCCAGAAATGCTCTGAGCATATTACTCCCCTCCTCAAAAATCTCCAGTGGCTACCAATCAATCTGCGCATCAGGCAGAAACTCCTCACCCTGGGCTTCAAGGCTCTCCATCACCTCGCCCCCTCCTACCTCACCTCCCTTCTCTCCTTCTACTGCCCAGCCCGCACCCTCCGCTCCTCTGCCGCTAATCTCCTCACTGTACCTCGTTCTCGCCTGTCCCGCCGTCGACCCCCGGCCCACGTCATCCCCCGGGCCTGGAATGCCCTCCCTCTGCCCCTCCGCCAAGCTAGCTCTCTTCCTCCCTTCAAGGCCCTGCTGAGAGCTCACCTCCTCCAGGAGGCCTTCCCAGACTGAGCCCCTTCCTTCCTCTCCCCATCGTCCCCCTCTCCATCCCCCCATCTTACCTCCTTCCCTTCCCCACAGCACCTGTATATATGTATATATGGTTGTACATATTTATTACTCTGTTTATTTATTTATTTATTTATTTTACTTGTACATTTCTATCCTATTTATTTAATTTTGTTGGTATGTTTGGTTCTGTTCTCTGTCTCCCCCTTTTAGACTGTGAGCCCACTGTTGGGTAGGGACTGTCTCTATGTGTTGCCAATTTGTACTTCCCAAGCGCTTAGTACAGTGCTCTGCACATAGTAAGCGCTCAATAAATACGATTGATTGATTGATTGATTGATGTGTGCTATTGCTTTGGACTGATTGTGCTCTTCTGAAGTCCTCCTAAGGGTAAACTTTGTGATATCGCTGACGGCTTGATCTGAGGAGGGTTGCTCACGGTGCCTCGACTGGCATTTGTGGCCTTCAGCGCCTGAGGCATTTCTGTGTAAGAGGTAATGTCCAGCCATCCATCTTGGCTATTTCCCCCAGGAGGATGTATGGGAACTCAACTACTGGACCATTCTGAGACAGGAATATTATTTAAGACAAGGAGAAGTGATTCATACCTCTCCACAGATTTCCAGACTGTGAACTCCTCCTTCTAGACTGTAAGCTCCTCCCTCTATGTAAGCTTCATAAGCTTCTCCCTCGAGATGTCAGCCCTCCTTCTGGATGATAATAATAAAAATAATAATAATAATAATAATAATAATGGCATTTATTAAGTGCTTGCTATGTACAAAGCACAGTTCTAAACGCTGGGGAGGTTACAAGGTGATCAGGTTGTCCCATGGGGTGGGGTGGGGGATCAAAGTCTTAATCCTTATTTTACAGATGAGGCAACTGAGGCCCAGAGAATTTAAGTGACTTGCCCAAAGTCACACAGCTGACAAGTGGCAGAGCCTGGATTTGAACCCACAGCCTCTGACTCCAAAGCCAAGGCTCTTTCCACTGAGCCATGCTACTTCTCATCTGTTTCTGGATGGTAAACTCCTCCCTCTAGACTGTAAACTCATCCCTCTAGATGTAAGCTCCTCCCTCTAGACCTTGAGCTCCTCTTTCTAGACTGTAAATTCCACCCTCTAAGATGCACATCACTCCTTCTAGATTATAAAATTCTCTTTCTAGATGTAAGTCCTTCCCTCTAGGCTGGAAGCTCCTCCCTCAGGCCATAAGCTCATTCATTCATTCAATCGTATTTACTGAGTGTTTACTGTGTACAAAGCACTGTACTATGTACTTGGAAAAGTGCAAAGTAGCAACAAACAGGCCCATTCCTGCTCACAGTCTAGAGGGGGCGACCAACATTAACATGAATAAATAATTTATAATAGATTTTTTTATAGATGCGTACATGAGTGTTGTAGCACCGGTCACATATTGAACCCTTAATGAATATCCTAATTAATTCATGAATGCTCTGACGCCTCCCCTTCTCTTTCCTTAGGCTAGGTGGGGCCTAGAGTCGGTCTGTGTCCGGAGAGATCATGAAGGATGGAGTCGAGTGTCATGTCCTTGAGCTTCATGGTTGGAATTCAGGTAGGAATTGGGCTTTGAGGGGCTTAGGCAGGTGCGAGGGGGTCTCCGCTTGGGTATTCTGATGGGTAGGGGGTAGGGAATTGCTCCTAGACTCGGTACTCTGCCTTTTGCCAGGTACTACTAAAGTCAGGGGCCTCGGATTTACTACTGTGAATGGACAGAGCCTGATGGTCCTCTAGTGGTTTTAGCATTAATGGTGGCCCTTTGCTCATGGGGAGAGACTACTGGCTTTCTACTGGTTTTGCCTTTATTGGTGGCCCTCGGCTCCTGAAGAGAGCCTGGAGGTCTTCTACTGGTGCTAGTCTCACAGAGGGAGACTTAGGGTCTGATGCTGGTGGTGCTGGTGACTGGTGCTAGTCTCATGGAGGGAGACTTAGAGTCTGATGCTGGTGTTGGCCTTAATGGTGGCTCTCTGCTAATGGAGAGAAACTGGTGGTCCGCTACTGGCATTGGCCTTAATGGTGGTCCTCAGCTCATGAAGAGAGCCTGGTGGTCCTCTGTCGGTGCTAGCCTTATAGGTGGCCCCTCCGCTAATGGAGGGAGACTCTTGGTACGTGACTAGTGTTGGCCTTAATGGTGGCTCTCTGCTAATGGAGAGAAACTGGTGGTCCACAGCTGGTGTTAGCCTTAATGGTGGCCTGCATTCCTGGAGAGAGACTGGTGGTCTTGTACTGGTGTTAGCCCTAATGGGGGATCTCTTCCAAAGAGCCTAGTGGTCCCCTACTGGCTTTTACTTAAACAGTGGCTCTTGGCTCATGGAGGGAGCCTATTGATTCACTACTGGTGTTATCCCTAACGTTGGCCCTTGGCTCATGAAGAGAGGCTAGTCGTGTTCTACTATTGTTAGCCTTAGTATTGGCTTTCCATTTGTGGAGAGAGCCTGGTGGTCCTTTACTGGTGTTAGCCTTAATGGTGGCCCTCTGCTCACAGAGGGAGGCTGACACTCTGCTATTCGTGTTGGCCTTAAGGTGGGTCTCAGCAGACGGAGAGAAACTGGCAGTCGGCTACTGGTTTTAGCCTCACGGAGAGAGCCTGGTGGTCCTCTACTGGTGTTAGCCTTAATGGTAGTCCTCTGCTTGGGGGGAGAATCTTGCAGCCTTTTACCGGTTTTAGTTTTTAGGGTGGTCCACTGTTAATGAAGAGACAACTAGGTGGTATTCTACTGACTTTACATTTCGTGGCTATCCACTCATGGACAGAGAGCCTGTTGATGCTCTACTAGATTGTAAGCTCATTGTGAGCAGTGATGATGTCCACCTATTCTACTGGACTCTCCCAAGTTCACATTACAGTGCTCTGTACATGGTAAAAGCTCACTCAATACTGTTGCTTGATGCTAGCATTAGTCCTAATGATGGTCTCCTACTAATGGAGAGAATGAGTATTAATAGCCTTTAGTATGTCCTTTTTCTACACATCAAAGGGTGTTGTCACTGGGGAGAATGAAGTTGGCTAGTCCCTGACTTGTTGTTGAGTATTTGCAGAGAGCTGGCACTGCCCAGAGAGGTTGGCGGATTGGAGACCCTGGGGTGGAGGAAATCAGATGGGGACATTAGGAGGCAGGGAAGTGGAGAGGCAGGGAGACATGGAACCAGGGCAAATTCCAACAACTGAAGAAGCAGTGTGGCCTAGCAGTTAGCAAACAGATTCTGGAGCTGAAGAGACCTGAGTTCTAATTCTTGCTCTGCCACTTGTCTCCTGCGGGACCTTGGGCCAGTCAGTTCACTTCTCTGTACTTCAGTTACTTAATTTGTAAAATGTAGATTGAAATGGGAGCCCTCTGTGAGACACAAATTGTGCCCAACCTGATTAGATTGTATCTACCCCGGGGCTTAGTACAGTGCCTGGCATATAGTGAATGCTTAACAAATACTATACAAATAAAACAGACAAACCAACAAAACCTAAAGCAGCCTGAGAAAAACAGATTGTTAGGCCAGCTCCAACCAGGCTCTTGGTTTCTCTCCCTGATCCATCTGCTTCTGATCTTCCACATCTCCCTTTCTCTGCTCTGCCCACTCAGTAAGTATCATCTATCGATCTATTCCCTTCCCAGCCTATCATTTTTTATGGTACTTGCTAAATGCTTATGAGAGGCAATGCACAGTTTTAATAGCTGGGGTAGATACAAGATAATCAGATTGTACCACAAGGGGCTCACAGTTTAAGTAGGTGGGAAGTAGGATTTAATCCCCATTTTTCAGATGAAGTGACTGAGGTCCAGAGAAGTGAAGAGACACGCCCAGGATCACCCAGCAGACACATGGCAAAGCTGTGATTAGAACCCAGGTCCTTCTGACTCCCAGGCCCAGGCTTTTTCTACTAGGGCACACTGTTTGTTTCAAGCCCGGTCCTTCAGGCTCTGCTTTTGAACTGTTTCCAGCTGGCTCTTGATCTCTTCCCTTTGGTTCTGATTCTTTCCTGGTCTCAACTGTCCCATTTAAGGCCTGCTCCTCCTTCTGTTTCTGTCTCTGTTTTCTTCTGGCTCCTTCTCTGTCTGTCTGTCTGTCTGTCTCTCTTTCTTTCTTTTCTTTCTCTACTCTGGCTTCTGTCCAGCAGTGTGGTCTGGCGCCCAGAGCACAGGCCCTCATTCCTTCACAGCCATGAGCACCGTCCTAGTGTTTGACAGATCTCGGCTGCTGATTTTGCATTGGAGGTGACCTTAGTGCAATAGGTTCTCTAAAATGATTTGGCAAACATATCTGAACATCTTCCTTTAAAGAGGACCAAAAAAAGCTGCTTACAGACTCCGATTTCTCTTTGGATTTTCAATCAATCCATTGTATTTACTGAGCACTTACTGGGGTAGAGCACTGAACTAATTGCTTGGGAGAGTAAAATATAACAGAGTTGGTAGACACATGCCCTTCCCACAATGAGCTTACAGTCTAGAGATTTTATCTCTGAAATGTGCAATAAAAGAGTAACAACAAAGTTGGCAAATCCCTTTTCATGCGTTCGCCTGGTTCTCTCACTAGCCACGTAGCAGAATGAGTGATGCCTTCCCCCCAACACTTCTAGACTGTGAGCCCACTATTGGGTAGGGACCGTCTGTATATGTTACCAACTTGTACTTCCCAAGCGCTTAGTACAGTGCTCTGCACACAGTAAGCGCTCAATAAATATGATTGAATGAATGAATGAATGAATGAATGCCTCTCCCACAGTGCCTTTGGCAGGATGTCTACAGTTATTAATTTGCAAGCAGCATGGCCTAGTGGGTAGGCCATGGGCCTGAGAGTCAGAAAAACCAGGGTTCTAATCCCGGCTCTGCCACTTGTCTACTGTGTGACATGAGCAGGTCACTTAACTTCTCTTCACCTCAGTGACCTCATCTTTAAAATGGGGATTAAGATTGTGAGCCCCAGATGGATAAGGGACTCCACTAATGCCAACCTTCTCACTGTACTTCAAGCCCATCTCTTCCGCTGCCGACCCCTTGCCCACGTCCTGCCTCTGGTCTGGAGTGCCTGCCCTCTTCAAATCAGGCAGACAGTTACTCTCCCCCCTTTCAAAGCCTAATTGAAGACACATCTCCTCCAAGAGGGCTTCCCTATGTCCTCTTTCCTCTTCTCCCACTTACTCCCTATGTTCAACTCCCCTCCCAACCCCACAGCATATATGTACATATCTGTCATTTATTTATTTGTATTAATGTCTGTCTCTCCCTCTTGACCGTAAACTTATTGCAGGCAGGGAATGTGTCCATTACTGTATCATACTCTACCAAGAGTTTAGTACAGTCCTCTGCACACAGTAAGTGCTCAGTAAATATGATTGAATGAATGAACAAGGACTGTGTACAACCTCATTTGCTTTTATCCACCCCAGCACTTTGGATCATGTCTGTCACACAGTAAGTGCTTAACAAGTACCATTATTATTGTTAATAAAATTATTATTAGTATTAATACTAATAATAATCAATAGAGGGTCAAGGGGCATTGTATGATATTCACATTGAAGTGAATGAGCACTGTGTTTTCCTGGTTCCTTTCTGACACCATGGCATGGTTAGCTCTGTTTCTAGTAGGTGACTCTAAATGGCTTCTCCACAGCTGATGATGGCCTTTCCTTGTTTGATTATTGATCAATTGATAATGATGGTGGGCCCTTTATCATTTGATTGGTTGATAATGATGGTGGGCCATTCATTGTTTGATTGTTTGATAGTGATGGTGGGTTTTTCCTTGTTTGCGATGTGCAGTTTATGGCCAGAGAGGTCCACTGGGAAGAGCCCGATTCTGGGAATCGGGATACCTGGGTTCTATGCCCGGCTCTGCCCGGCACCAGCTGACACGAGCCGAGATAGCATATGCATATTTTGTCACAAGCTGTGCAAGCCACTCCCCCACATGGCATCTTGAGGGTCCACCCATTGTTCCCCTGAATCACCCATGGGACGGGACTGTGTCCAACTTGACAAACTTGTATCTACCCCAGCACTACCTTGGTTGTAATACTGGTTCCTCCAATTGTCTGCTGTGTGATGTTGGGCAAGCTACTTCACTTCTCTGTGCCTCAGTTCCCTCATCTGAAAAATGACAATTCAGAGTGTGAGCCCCTTGTGTGTCCAACCTGATTATCTTGTATCTACCCCAGTCCTTTGTACAGTGCCTGGACCATAGCAAGGGCATAACAAATACCATTAAAAAAAAAGTTACCTAAAGAATGTTTGGTGGAGGGAGAGGGGGGCTTTAGTACTAGAAAAAGGACAACCCTGGGTATCGTCCATATTCTGCATGTTTGCATGGCTCTCCAAAGAACAGTCATTTTTAAGCATTCACATTATATACGAACTCATGCCTAATTATATAATTAGTGTAAATATAGGCAATCACATCGAAATCCTGTAGTTCCATACACACTATGTGTGATGGCATAATCGTGTGGTGTGTTAACCTGGAAAAACTTATTAAATTCGTGGAATTAACCCAAAAAGATCTTCAGAGCTTTATATCTGACATCTAGAGTTGAAACACAGTAAATTTAGCTTTCTGTTACTACCTGGATTGTTTTTGATTCCATTTTGCATCGGAGCGAGGCCTTTTTGAGAGAGACCCAAACCATTCTTGGGGGAGAAATCTCCCTCCATTCTGAGAGCCGGCCTCCCGAAAACATGGTGTCCATCTGATCTCTGACCTCCAACCCTTTAGAGTGTTTTGATGAAGTGAAGCATCAATTTATTCCTTGGGGCTCATGTTGGAGGGTCAGCTTTTGCTCCTGTGCCTGACCACCAAGAAGTCCTAAAAAGGAACAGTGCATTTTAATTTGGGTGGGTTAGGTGATGTACAATATATGAATTGGGGTTTGGAGGAAAAGAGGGGTTTGAGAAGCAGCGAGACCTAGTGGATAGAGTAAGGGCTTGGGAGTCGGAAGGCCCTGGGTCCTAATCCCGGCTCTGTCACCTGTCTGCTGTTTGTGTGTTTGTTTGTTTTATGGTACTTGTGAAGTGCTTACTATGTGTCCCACTGTTCTACGCTCTGGGGTAGGTACAAGTCAATTAGGTCAGACATAGGCCCTATTCTGCATGGAACCCACAGTACTAAGTGGGAAGGAGAACAGGTATTGAATCCCCATTTTACAGTTGAGGAAACTGAGGCACAGAGAAATGAACTGACATGACCAAGGTCACACAGTTAATAATTGGCAGAGCAAATGTAGAATGGGGATTAGAACGCAGGGTCTCCGACTCCCAGGTCCATGCTCTTTCCACTAGACCATGCTGCTTCCTATCAAAGTCAAATCAATACCACTACAACTGCATTGACTGAGCACCAACTGAAATGCTAGACATTTGTACTAAGTGAGAGACAAGAGCAGTAACAAGACTCCCCTGACCTCAAGGAATTTATAATCACAAATACTCCATTCTACATGAAGGGAAAGTCATTTTAGGCATTGCCGCTTTCAACACACCGTGCCTCGTTCTCACCTGTCCCGCCATCGACCCCTGGCCCAAGTCCTTCCCCTGGCCTGGAATGCCCTCCCTCCACACATCCGCCAAGCTAGCTCTCTTCCTCCCTTCAAAGCCCTACTGAAAGCTCACCTCCTCCAGGAGGCCTTCCCAGACTGAGCTCCCTTTTTCCTCTTCTCCTCCCCATCCCCTCTGCCCTACCTCCTTCCCCACCCCACAGCACTTGTATATATTTGTACAGATTTATTACTGTATTTATTTTACTTGTACATATTTACTATTCTATTTATTTTGTTAATGATGTGCATATAGCTTTAATTCTATTTGTTCTGACGATTTTAACTCCTGTCTTCATGCTTTGTTTTGTTGTCTGTCTCCCCCTTCTAGACTGTGAGCCCGTTGTTTGGTAGGGACCATCTCTGTATGTTGCCGACTCGTACTTTCCAAGCGCTTAGTATGGTGCTCTGCACACAGTAAGCGCTCAATAAATATGATTCAATGAATGAATGAATGAACTCTGGAACTGAGGCCACAGAAATTTTCATCAAGTTGCTTCTTATCAATCAATGGTATTTATTAAGCACATACTGTGAGAAGAGCACTGAACTAAGCACTCGAGAAAGTACAACATATCAGAGTCAGTAGATGTGATCCCTGCCTACAAGGAGCTAACAGTCTAGAGGAGACTTGTACATCCCTTAATTATTTCTCTTCCAGTCACATGACCATTTTCTCTTCCCACTTCATTGCAAAAGCTGTTCAGTTTCCGAAGTTTCAGGTGCAGTAATCTTTTAGAACATTGTTGCAATAATATTTGCAAGGTCATTTGCCTCCATCTCCAGGAATGAAGCTAAACCTCCTCAATAGAATATGTGATTATTGCCAGAATCCATGGAGATGAAGTTAATCAATCAGTAGTGTTTATTGAAGGCTTACTGCTGCATGACCTTGGGCAAGTCACTTCACTTCTCCGTGGCTCCCCAAATTTTAAGGGTCCCATGTAGGCTTTTTACTGTGTCCAACCTGATTAGCTTGTATCTACCCCAGCCCTTAGTGCCTGGCACATAGTAAGCACTTAATAGATACCATAAAAAAGCCACCACAAGTAAGGGGCATCAATCAATCAATGGTATTGAATGTTTACTATGTGCAGAACACTGCACTAGGCACTTAGGAGAGCATGATACAATAGAATTAGTGGGCACTTTCCCTGCCCCTTGCAGTCTAGAGGACATGAGCCGCCCCCGCCCCCCCACCAAATAATGATGGCATCTTTTTTTTTTAAAAAAAGTATTTGTTAAGCACTTTCTATGTTCCAGATATTGGGGTAGATATAGTTAAGTTGGACACAGTCCATGTCTCGCATGGGGCTCACTGTCTTAATCCCCATTTTACAGATGAGGAAACTGAGGCCCAGAGAAGTAAAGCGACTCACCCAATGTCACCCAGCAGACATTGACTGCTGGAGCCGGGATTACAACTCAGATCCTTCTGACTCCCAGGTCCGCCCACTAACCACTAGTCTATGCCCAAGCACTGTACTAAGCACTGAGGCAGATGAAAGTTCATCGGGTCGGACCCAGTCTCTGCCCTCCTGGAGTTCTCAGCCTCATTGCAATGGACCAAACAGCAGGCCTTGCACCCAGTTCCAGAGGGCAGGCTGAGAATGTCCTGCAGAAAAGGCGGAAGGTCTGGGCCTCTGATGGCCGTGGCCTCTACCGGCACCCACTGGGGAAGTAGGGGCATCAGGGCATGGTCCGTGTCTGCCTCACATGTGCCAATGGCCCCCCGGGCAACCATCCTCACTGATAGTTACGGACCATCCAACTCCTGATTCTCCCCATTTTTCTTACTCTGTCCCCCACGGACTCGGAACAGACAATAATAGTAATATTTATAATAGTAACAGTTCTTGGTGACAGCGTGCAAAGGGACTGAATTATCTATCCCTTTTATCTCTAAATGTGAGTCTCAGTTTGATTTTTTTATGGTGTTTGTTAAGCACCTTTGTGTCGAATACTGTTCTGAGCATGGAAATGGCACAGCCCAGTGGCCTGGAAGTCAGAAGGACCTGATTTTTAGTCTCCCTCTACTACATGCTTGCTGTTTGACCTCAGGCAAGTCACTTTACTTCTCTATGCCCTGGCTCCCCCCATCTGTAAAATGGGGATGAAGACTGTGAGTACCATGTGGGACTGTCCCTTGACCTCACAGGTCTCTCGAGTTTATCACCCCATGTCCCTCCTACCATCCCTCTCCTGACTCCTTGAGCGAGTCATCTACACCCAGTGTCTCAAATTCCTCTCCTCCAATTCTCTCCTTGGATCCCCTCCAATCTGGCTTCCATCCCCTCACTCCACTGAAACCGCCCTCTCGAAAGTCACCAATGATCTCCTTCTTGCCAAATCCAAAAGCTTCTACTTCATTCTTATCCTCCTTAGCATCTCAGCTGACTTTGACCTTGTGGACCACCCTCTTCTCCCAGATATGTTATCCAACTTTGGCTTCACTGATTCTGTACCTTTCCTGATTCTCCTCTTATCTCTCTGGCTGTTCATTCTCAATCTCCTAGGTGGGCTCCTCCTCTGCCTTCCATCCCATAACTGTGGGGGTCCCTCAAGATTCAGTTCTCAGTACCCTTCTATTCTCCATCTACACTCATTCCCTTGGAGAGCTCATTCGTTCCCATGGCTTCAACTATCATCTCTATGCAGGTGATACCCAAATCTACATTTTCTCCCCTAATCTCTCCCTCTCTCCAGGTTTGTATTTCCTCCTGCCTTCAAGACATCTTTATTTGGGTGCCCTCCTGTCACCTCAAACTTAGCATGTCCAAAACAGGGTTAGTTTTCTTCCCATTCATACCCTGTCCTCTCCCGGACTTCCCCGTCACTGTAGATGGCACCACCATCCTTCCCATCTCACAAACTTGTCACCTTGGCATTATCCTTGACTCTACTCGCTAATTCAACACACATATTCAATCCTTCTCCAAATCCTGTTGGTCCCATCTTCACAACATCGCTAAAATCTGCCCTTTCCTCTCCATCCGAATTGCTACCATGTTAATACAATCACTCACCCTATCCCGCCTAGGTTACTGCATCAGCCTCTTTGCTGACTTCTAAACCTCTTGCCTCTCCCAAGTCCGGTCCATAATTCAGTCTGCTGCCCGCATCATCTCTCTACAGAAACATTCAGGACATGTCACCCCCCCTCCTCAAAAATCTACAGTGTTTACCTATCCACCTCCCTACCAAACAAAAACTCCTCACTGTTGGTTTGAAGGCACTCCATCACCTTGCTCCCTCCGACCTCACCTCCCTTCTCTCCTTCTGCAGCCCAGCCCACACACTTTGCTCCTCTGGTCCTAACCCTCTCACTGTGCTTCGATCTTGCCTGTCTCACTGTCGACCTCTGGCCCACCTCCTACCTCTGTCCTGAAACATCCTTCCTCCTCCAATCCACCAGAAAATTACTTGCCCCCCTTCAAAGCCTTACTGAAGGCACATCTCCTTTAAGAGGCCTTCCCAGACTAAGCCCAACTTTTCCTCATCGCCTATTACCTTCTGCATCACCCTAATTTGCTCTCTTTGCTCTCCCTGCCCCCTCCCACCCCCACAACTCATGTATATATCTCTAATTTTATTTATTTATATTGATGTTTGTCTCCCCCACTCTAGACAGTGAGCTCATTGTGGGCAGGAATTGTCACTCTTTATTGCTGTACTGTACTTTCCCAAGTGCTTAATGCAGTGCTCTGCCCTCAGTAAAGGCTCAATAAATATGATTGAATGAACGATTGACAGGGACTGTGTCCAACCTGATTAGCTTCTATCAATCCCAGCACTTAGTACGGTGCCTGGCAAATAATAATTGCATAAAAAAAGACTGGGTTAGATACAAGTTGTATCAGGTTGTATCACTCTTGAATGAAGCTTCTCCCTTTAGGATTATGACACCTGACCTGTAAATAAGCTACACAATTATAATGAGGCAACTGTGTTGTGGAGCTCAACCTGAGCCAGTACAGAGGGCCTAGGGGAACTGGATTTATGGGATGCATCACATGTCCCCCAGTAGCAATGATGAGGGGATGTGGTCTGATTCACGGATTGTCTGCTTCTGGGGAAGGACTCTGGGCAGAGCAGAATTGTTTCCTGTCAGCCAGTCAGTCAGTCAATCATATTTATTGAGTACTTACTGTGTGCACAGCACTGTACTAAGTACTTGGGAGAATACAATATAACAATAATCAGACACATTCCCTGCCCACAACAGACATACAGTCTAGAGGGGCAGACAGACATTAATATAAATAAATAAATTACAGATAGACATAAGTGCTGAGGGACGATGAAAAAGAGAGTAAGTCAGGGTGACGCAGAAGGGACTCGGGGAGAAGAGGATGGGTCAGTCCAGGAGCAATTCAGAGGTGTAGGATGGTCCGTGCTGGGCTTATCGGATCGGAGTTGGAAAGGGCAGAGTCGGGGTGTTTGGGGGGATTTGTGTTGGGTCTCTCAAGGAGGAGTCAGTAAGGAAAAGGAGATTTAGAATCAATCAATCAATCAATCAATTGTATTTATTGAGTGCTTACTGTGTGCAGAGCACTGTACTAAGCGCTTGGGAAGTACAAGTTGGCAACATATAGAGACAGTCCCTACCCAACAGTGGGCTCACAGTCTAGAAGGGGGAGATAGAGAACAAAACCAAACATATTAACAAAATAAAATAAAGAGAATAGATATGTACAAGTAAAATAAATAAATAAAGAGAGTAATAAATATGTACAAACATATATACATATATACATATATACAGGTGCTGTGGGGAAGGGAAGGACGTAAGACGGCCCACCGTCTTACCCGGATGGAGAGGGGGACGAGGGGGAGAGGAAGAATGGTCTGGTCTGAGTCACCTGTGGGAAAGTCAGGGGTGTTGGGTGGTCTGTGCTGGTTCACTGGGGGAGAGGCAGGGATGGAGACGGAGAGAGTCAGGGGTGTCGGATGGCCTGTGCTGGGTCACTGAGCGGAGGGTCAGGGATGGAGAGGCAAGAGTTGAGGTTGTGGAGTGATGGGTGGGTGACTGGGGGAGTCAGGAGTGTGGGGTGGTCCGTGCTCAGTCACTGGGGGACAGTCAGGATGGTCCATGCTCAGTCACTGGAAGGAGAAGCAGTGAAGGAGGAGAAAGAATCAATGACAGAGAGGGGAGAGTCTGATATCAATATTCTCACTGGATGTGGTGCAATGTGACAGGCACCTCTGGTGTAGAGGGCTGTGCTAGTTGCTTAGTTGGTGCAGAGCATTTGCTGAGCACTTGGGTTCCTTGCCTTTGATGACCTTACAGTCTAATAGTCGTGTAGATCGTTTGATCTTGGTTTACCCTGATTTGACGAAGAATAGTGTATAGTTCATATTTTTGCCCTATAATCATCATCATCATCATCATCATGTATTTGTTAAGCCCTTACTAAGTGCCAAGCACTGTTTTTTTTTAAAAAAAAATAACTTAAGTACTCACTATGTGCCAGGCACTGTACTAAGTGCTGGGGCAGATACAAGCTAATGTGTTTGGATACAGTCCATGTCCCACATGGGACTCTCAGTCTTAGTCCCCATTTTACAGTCATTCATTCAATCATATTTATTGAGCGCTTACTGTGTGCAGAGCAGTTGAGGCCTCTGTACTAAGCACTGGGGTAGATGCAAGTTAATTAGGTCCTACTCAGGGCTCACAGTTTAAGTAGGAGAGAGAACAGAAATTGAATTCCATTTTACAGATGACAAAATTGAGGCACAGAGCAGTCTAGTGACTTACTTGTTGAGATCTCACACCAGGGAAGTGGCGGAGCCAGAACCAATCAGTTGTATTTATTGAGCGCTTACAATATGCAGAGCACTGCATTAATTGCTTGGATTAGAACCCAGGTCCTCTGACTACCAGGCCTGTGTCCTTTCCACTAGACCTCACTGCTAATTTATGAGAGTGAACCAGACCAAAGACCAATTCTTGGTTGTGCACATGAGGGAGTGAAATCATGGCCAAGATATCTAGGAGGAATGACACGATATTGGAAACTAGACCTAGGACCTGATGACTTTCATGGATTTACTCCTCTAGACTTTAAGCTCATTGTGGGTGGGAAATGTGTCTATTGTTCTATTGTAGTCTCTCAAGCACTTAGTAAGGTGCTCTGCATACAGTAAGTGCTCAATAAATACCATTGAACTGAATGACTGATTTTCTAGCCCGGCTGCCATCTTTCTTCTCCAAGTTACCAAGTTGTCCTTGCCACCCCGCTCCGTAGGTCCGATGTGGGCAGGGATTGTCTCTCTTTATTGCTGAATTGTACTTTTGAAATGCTTAGTACAATGCTCTGCACACAGTAAGCGCTCAATAAATATGGTTGAATGAATGAATGGATGACAGAAATGAAATGAAATAATGCATTTTTTATTTCTTTTTCAGTTAACAGCAATAATCCGGCCTTTTGTTCTAATGGTACTTTTTAAAAGTGGTATTTGTTAAGCACTTACTGTTTGCCAGGCACTGTTCTAAGTGCTGGGGTAGATACAAGTTAATCAGGTTGGACATGGTCCATGTCTCACATAAGTCTCACAGTCTCAATCCCCAATTTACAGATGAGCTAACTGAGGCCAGAGAAGCGAAGTGACTTGCCCAGGGTCACACAGCAGACAAGTGGCGGAGCCGAGATTAGAACCCAGGTCCTTCTGACTCCCAGCAACTTGTAACCACTAGACCATGGTTACGGTATTGAACTGTCAAAACTGAAGAATGTCTTTAGCAGCTCAAGCTCATGCATTTTGTTTCTCCTCTCATTTCAGTGAACAAGGGCTGGTTTCACCTGACTGTCTTTATTTCACTCCTACATTAATAGGACTTATTGTGAGTTTTCCCCGTTTGTTCAATCAATCAATGATATTTTTGCACACTTACTGGAAGCAGAACCCTGTGCTAAATGCTTGGGAAAGTACCTTACAACAGAGTATGTAGATCTGTTACCTGCCCAAAATGAGCTTACAGTTTAGAAGGGGAAACAGATATTAATACAAAAAAATAAATTATGGATATACACATACATTCTGTAGGGCTGGGGTCAGGGTGAATAAAATGTAGAAATCCAAGTGCTAAGGTGAAGCAGAAGGGAGTGGGAGAAGAGGAAATGAGGGCATTCAATCAGCAGTATTTATTTAGCACTTATTGTGTCAGAGCAGTGAACTAAGCACTTGGGAGAGTACAGTACAACAGAGTTGGAAAACAAATTCCCTGCTTTCAAGAGCTTATAGTCTAGAGGAAGAAGACAAGTAGCACTTAAGATATATCAGTGCTGTTGTTATAATAATAATTATCAATAACAATAGCAACAACATCCACAATAATAATAATAAGCTTTTTGAGGTAATTGCTTTGTTCCAGAGCATGGGTATGACAGATTTGCACATTTTTGGACATTTCAACACTTCAGCAAGGAGTCTGAGGGATCCAGTAAGCAGCCAATACAGTTCTCTGCCACCAGTAGGAGGTTAGTATAGAGAGCTGCACACCAGGAGGCATCCACTACAGCACTCTGAAACCCGTATGTGCCCAGTACAGTGCTCCATACAGTAGACACCAATTAGAGCCCTCTATATATAGCTCTCTAGTACAATAATAATAATGATGATGGCATTTATTAAGCACTTACTATGTGCAACTTCTGCACATAATAGTAATAATGATAATGGTATTTGTTAAGCTCTTACTATGTGTCAAGCACTGTCCTAAGTGCTGGGGTAGATACAAGGTCATCAAGTTGTCCCACGTGGGGCTCACAGATTTAACTCATTTTACAGATGAGATTACTGAGGCACAGAGAAGTTAAGTGACTGGCCCAAAGTCACACAGCAGACAAGTGGCAGAACAGGGATGAGAACCCATGTCCTCTGAATCCCAAGTCTGTGCCCTTTCCACTAAGCCACGCTGCTTCTCATGCTGCATGGTTGATGCCTAGTTCAGTGGTCTGCAAATGGGCATCCACCACAGTGCGCCAGACGTGGTAAACGTCTCCCCCCCTAGACTGTAATTTATTTGATGACAGGGATCATGTCTTCCAACGCTATCCTATTGCACTCTCCCAAGTGTGTAGCATAGTCCTCTGTACACAGCTGACATAAGCTTCTTGAAGACAGGGCTCTTGTTTACTAACTATAATGTGCTCTCTCAAATCCAGGTACAGTGCTCTGCCCATAGTAGACTGTAAGCTCTTGAAAGGCAGGGATCATGGCTACTCATGCTATCAGACTCTCCCAATTGCTTAGGACAGTGCTCCTCACACATTTGACCGTAAGCTCCTCAAAGGCAGGGATCGTTTCCACAGTTTCTCACACACTTGGCAAGAGGCAGGATTGGCAACCCTCGGGATGATTGTTCAGCTGTGAGAAGAGACCTAAAAGGGAATGGAAATGAATTTAAAATAAGAATTTCCTCAGGGAATTGAAGAAGAAGGATTCATTGATTCACTGTCATAATTATTGAGCGGTTACTGTGTGCAGAGCGCTGTACTAAGCACTTGGGATTGTACAATACAACAAGAAATGAACACATTTTTTGCCCACCATGAGCTTACAGTCTAGAGGGGGGAGACAGACATTAATATAAATAAATAATGTTACAGATGTGCACATAAGTGCTATGAGGCTGGGAGAGGGGAAGAACAAAGGGAGCAAGCAAGTCAGGCCGATGCAGAAGGGAGTGGGAGAGGAGGATAAGAGGGCTTAGGGAAGGCCTTTTGGAGGAGATGAGCCTTCAGTAAGGCTTTGTAGTCGATGGAGATACCGAGGGGTGTTTTTGAACACCAAAGACTCCTCCTGGTGTCTCAGGAACAGATTTTTTGGTTTTGATCCCCTTTCCTTTGCACTATGAGCTTATTTCTTTCTCAAGAACCATGCTTCGGAAGCCCCCTCCCCTGGGCTCAGCAGTGAGCCCCCTGCCACCTTAAGGAAGGAAGATACCCTTCCCCATGCAGCTGCGGCAGACACAGCAGAGAAGGGACCTGGGGAGAAGTTGGCCTGTGTAGCAGTGAGGAAGGGAAACAGCGGGGCCTAGTGGATGGAGCCCGGGCCTGGGAGTCAGAAGGACTCGGGTTTTCATCCCTGCTCTGCAGCTTGTCTGCTGGGTGACCTCGGGTGAGTCTCTTAACTTCTCCATGCCTCAGGTCCTTCATCTGTAAAATGGGGAAAAAGACTGTGAGCCCCACTTAGGGCATGGACTGTGTCCAACTGGATTAGCTTGCATCTACCCCAGCATCTAGCACAGTGCCTAGCATATAGTCAGCCCCTAACAACAGATACCACCTCTTTTTTTTCCTTCTTTTATTTTTTTCAAGGGAGCGAAGAGTTGGCATGGGTCCATGGACTGGTACTCAGCAAAGCAGGATTAATCTCTCTTGTGTTCTTTCTTTCCACGGAAAATCACCAACCGGGTTTTGGGAAGAAAGGCCATGTGGGAATGATGACAAGGAACAATCCTTCTGGGTTCCAAAGGGATATTTATTCTTGGGATCCAGAACTGATCTGGGGGTGAACAATCTGTGATTTTACGTGCCACATGGTTGTGTGTTTCGAAAGATTCACTGTGCCTGTATTGATTTGATCGTCATAATCGAGGAGGGTACGGTTGGAGGGGGGGAAATATGAGGAAGGAAAGAAAGATATTGTTTCCTTTGTGTCGGGTTTGTGATGACAATTCTGCCTTGTTGTTTCCAGCCTTAAACTGAACACTTTTGCATGCTTTTCTACTTCTAGAAAATAAATTAAATACCTTTTGACTGACATGTAGACAAGAAGAGACGATCATTTCCTCCCCATCCTGACATACGTGTCTCCTACCAAGAAGGAAGTGCTAGGGTAAGCCTAGGCTCTGGGGGCTTCAGATACGGGATTCCCCCTCGGGGGGCGGGGGGGTGGATGGGGAATCCGGCACTGTCCTACCAACCCAGGGACCTCAGTCTCGGCAGTCAAGCTGGACACAGACGGGCCCAAGAGGGTCCTTGAAACCCACCTGGCCTCTCATTAGAGGCGCAGGGCCTTCACTTTTATTCATTCATTAAGCGCTACTCTGTGCAGAGCGCTGAACTAAGCACTTGGTAAAGTACAGTACAACAATAAAGAGTGACAATCCCTGCCCACACGGAGCTCACAGTCTTGTGGGGGAGAGAGGGCAGGGACAGGGGAGACAGAAATCCATACAGTTGAACAGACATCAATACAAATAAATAAAATTACAGAAATATACATAAGTGCTGTAGGGCTTGGAGGGGGGGAATAGCCAAGGGAGTAAGTCAGGGTGACGCAGAAGGGAATGGGAGATGAGGAAGAGTGGGGCTTAGTCTGGGAAGGCCTCTTGGAGGAGATGTGCCTTCAGTAAGGCTTTGAGGCAGGGAAGATTAATTGTGTGGTGGATTTAAGGAGAGAGGGCATTCCAGGCCAGAGGTAGGACATGGGCCAGGGTCATTGGCGTGGCAGGCGAGATGGAGGCACAGTGAGAAGGTTAGCACCAGAGGAGTGAAGTGTGCAGGCTGGGTTGTAGGAGAGAAGCGAGATGAGGTAGGAGGGGGCAGGCTGATGGAGTGCTTTAAAACCAATGGTGAGGAGTTTTTGTTTGCTATGGAGATGGATAGGCAACCATTAGAGATTTTTGAGGAGGGAGTTGACATGTCCTGATTGTTTCTGAAGAAAGATGATCTGGGCAGCGGAGTGAAGTGTGGACTGGAGTCGGGAGAAGCAGGAGGTTGTGAGGTCAGCAAGGAGTCTGATGCAGTAATCTAGGTGGGATAGGATGAGTGATTGTATGAACATAGTGGCAGTTTGGACGGAGAGGAAAGGGCAGATTTTAGCGATGTTGTGAAGGTGGGACCGACAGGATTTGGTGACGGATTGAATATGTGGGTTGAATTAGAGAGCGGAGTCAAGGCTAACACCAAGATTACAGGCTTGTGAGATGGGAAGGACGATGGTGTCGTCTACAGTGAGAGGAAAGTCCGGGAGAGGAATTTCTGTTTCCTACTTCTGCTACTGTGAACAGATAGCGTCCCAGGAAAGAAATGCCTTTTAAAATATTTTTTTAACTGATATTTGTAAAGCTATGGCCCAGGCACTGTTCTAAGTCCTGGGCTAGATACAAACTAATTGGGTTGGACACAGTCCCTGACTCAGTGGCAGACAAGTGGCAGAACCGGGATGATCACAGTTTTAATCCCCATTTTCCACATGAGGGAACTGAGGCCCAGAGAAGTGAAGTGGCTTGCCCTAGGTCACACAGCAGACAGGCAGCGGAACCGGGATTAGAATCCAGGTCCTTCTGACTCCAGGGCCCGTGCTCTTTCATTCATTCATTCATTCAATCATATTTATTGAGCACTTACTGTGTGCAGAGCACTGTACTAAGCGCTTGGGAAGTCCAAGTTGGCAACATATAGAGACGGTCCCTACCCAACAGCGAGCTTACAGTCTAGAAGGGGGAGACAGACAACAAAACATATTAACAAAATAAAATAAATACAATAAATATGTACAAGTAAAATAAATAGAGTAATAAATATGTACAAACATACAGGTTCTGTGGGGATGGGAAGGAGGTAAGGTGGGGGGATGGGGAGGGGGAGGAGGGGGAAAGGAAGGAAGGGGCTCAGTCTGGGAAGGCCTCCTGAAGGAGGTGAGCTCTTAGCAGGGCTTTGAAGGGAGGAAGAGAGCTAGCTTGGCAGATGTGCGGAAGGAGGGCATTCCAGGCCAGGATCATGCTTTCCACTAGGTCATGCTGCTTCTCAGTATTTGGTGCATAGTACATGCTTAACAAATACCACAATTATTAATTATTCCAAGTATGATTATTATTGTAATTACTACAAGAGAAGTTTAGATTGTTTCCCCCATTTACCCTCAAAAAAGTTACCTTAGTGGATGGGAGAGATGGTATTTAATTGCTTCCTATATACCAAGCACTCTTCTTGGTACAGAAGATGGATAAAAAACTTAGCTTAGTGGGTGGGAGAGGTGAATAAAGAAGGCAAAAATTATGAAGACAAAGTCTCCTGTTGAAGATGGTGGATGACCCTGAGCCCTGAACCTTTGAACCTGAGAACCCATGCAGGAGTTGACGATAGATAGTATTTGAGCCTTTCATGGTGCCATCTACATTCCCTTGGTCCTTCCAGGAGGCATCTTCTCACTGGGGCATGGAAGAAGAAGAGGAGGAGCAGGGGAACGGGGAAGAGGAGAAGGGGGAGAAGAAGGAGAAAGAGGAGGAGTAGGGTTGGGTGTTGTGGGGAGATAAGGAGGAGGACTATTAAGCATCTCCCATGGGCAGAGAGAGCACCGTGCCAAGCGTTGGGAAAGAATGCACAGGTGAGAACTGAAGGGAGCTTTAATAATAATTATGGCACTTGTTAAGCGCCTAATATGTGCCAAGCCCTATTGTAAGTCCTGGGGTTGATTCAAGTTAATCAGGTTGGGCAGAGCCCTTGTCTTATCTGGGGTTTACACTCTTAATCCCCATTTTACAGATGAGGTAACTGAGGCACAGAAGTTAAGTGCTGTGGATTAGTGGCTAGCATGGGCCTAGGAGTCTTAAGGTCATGGGTTCCAATCCTGGCTCCACCACCTGTGGGCTGTGTGGCCTTCGGCAAGCCACTTCACTTCTCTGTGCCTCAGTTACCTCATCTGTAAAATGGGAATGAAGAATGAGCGCACTGTATGGGACGTGGACTGTGTCCAACTGGATTGGCTTGTATCCACCCCAGTTCTTAGTACAGTGCCTGGCACATAGTAAGTGTTTAATAAATAACATTATTGCTATCATTATTATTGCCCAAGCAGCAGGCATGTGGCGGAGCCAGGATTAGAACCCAGGTCTTTCAGACTCCCAGGCCCATACTCTGTCCGATAATCCACGCTTTAACTGACATCTCTATGTGGATGATTCCCAAATCTACCTCTCCAGCCTGGACCTCTCTCTCTTTTTTTTCTTAATGGTATTTTGTAAGTGCTTACTATGTGCCAGGCACTGTACTAAGCCCTGGGGTAGAAACAGGCTAATCAGGTAGGGCACATTGCCGGTCCCACTGGGGCTCATTTTATAGATGAAGTCACTGAGTCACAGAGAAGTGAAGTGACTTGCCCAAGGTCATGCAGGAGATGAGTGGCAGAGCTGGGTTTACAATTCATGTCTTTCTGATTCACAGGCCTGTGTTCTTTCCACTAGGCCATGTTGCCTCCCATTTCCCCCTGCCTTCCTGTGAGCTCATCCTCTAGACTGCGAGCAGGGAATGTGTCTGTTCTTGTATTGCACACAGTAAGGGCTCAGTAAATACAATTGAATGGTCAAATGAATGACATCTGTATTCTGATGTCCTGCCGACATCTCAAACTGAACACGTCCAAAATAAAACTCCTCATATTCCCACCCAAACGTTCCTCTTCCAAATTCTTTCCCATCTGTAGACAATGCCACCATCCTCATTGCCCCTTAACCATCATCATCATCAATCGTATTTATTGAGCGCTTACTGTGTGCAGAGCACTGTAATAAGCGCTTGGGAAGTACAAGTTGGCAACAGATTAAGCCTGTAATCTTGACATTATGCTCAGCTCATCCCCCATCTGGTAACCTTGGCCTTATCCTCGGCTCATCGTTCATTTAACCTGCATATTCAACTTATCACCAAATCCTGAAGGTTTTATCTTCACATTTCTAAAATCCACCCTTTCCTCTCCATCCAAATGGCTACCTCACAGATCCAAGCACTTATCCTATCCTGAAGGGAAGGGAATTTGGCTGGATGTAGTGGATAGAGTACAAGCCTGGAAGTTAGAAGATTATGGGTTCTAATCCCAGCTCTGCCACTTGTCTGTTGCATGGACTTGGGCAAATCACTTCACTTCTCTATCCCTCATCTGTAAAATGGGAGTTAAGACCGTGAGCCCTATGCAGGACAGGGACTGTGTCCAACCCTGTTTGCTTGTATACAACCCAGTGTTTAGTAAAGTGCCTTGCACATAGTAAGCACTTAACAAATACCATAATAATAATTACTAATACTAACAATAATGGGCTCATAATTCTGGACCAAACCAGACAGAGGCCCTATTTCCGCCCCTCGATTCTCTCCCTATCCCCCTTCCCTCAACCAAATACCGGCCCTATTTCTCCTCCCCCTACATCAGACATTGGTCCTATTTCACCTCCAGGTAGGATCTTGGGAGCACATTCTTCGTAGGCTGAACAAAGGACACAGGTCCAAGTGCAGAGATGATGCAGAAGGGAGAGCGAGCTGGGGAAAAGATGGCTTAATTGAAGAAGGCCTCTTGGAGGAGACAGGACCTTGGAAGGTGGAGAGAGTAATGGTCTGGTGTAAATGGAGGGGGAAGAAATTCCAGTCCAGGGGGAGGATTTGGGAAGGGGGTAGGCAGCGAGATAGACGAGATTGAGGCAGTGAGTGAGGTAACGCTAGAGGAGTGAAGCGTGCAGACTGGGTTGTAGTAGGAAATCAGTGAGGCGGGGTAGGAGAAGGCGAGTTGATGGAAAGCGTTAAAGCCGATGGTATGGAGTTTTTATTTGATCCCCATTTTACAGATGAGGTGACTGAGGCACAGAGAACGTAAGTGACTTGCCCAAGATCCCACAGCAGACAAGTGGCAGAGACAGGTTCAGAACCCAGATCCTCTGACTCCTGGGCCCGAGTTCTTACCACTAGGCCACACGGCTTCTTATTCTTAGGCCTGTCTTCTTGTGGGAATGGGTTCCGCATGCTTACAATGGAGGAGGGTAGTAATATTATAATAATAATGGTACTTGTTAAGCCCTTACTGTATACCAAACCCTGTTCTAAGCTCTGGGGTAGATAGAAGTTGACACAGTCCCTGTCCCACATGGGGCTCCCGGTCTTAATCCCCATTTTACAGATGAAGTAACTGAGGCTCAGAGAAGATAAGTGACTTTCCCGAGGTCACAGAGCTGTCACGTGGCAGAGCCAGGCTTCACTTCACTTTTTGGGGCACTTGCCTATTGTCTCCCACAATCAGTCAATCACATTTACTGAGCACCTTCTAGTTGCAGAGCACTGTACTAAGGACTTGGGAGAGTACAATAGAACAATATAACTGACACATTCTCTGAACTGTTATTATTGTTATAATAATTATATTTATTTTTATTATTATTATGTATCATCATCATCATCTTATCATTATGAGCCCCAAACGGAACAGGGGCTGTGTCTGACCTGATTTCCAGATGGATGCAGTGCTTGTCCCACAGCCTAAGTAGGAGAGAAAACAGGTATTGAATCCTGTTTTACAGATGAGGGAACAAAGGCTCTGCTGAGTGAGGTGATGATGATGGTCTTTGTTAAGCACTTAATGTGTCAAGCACTGTCCTAAGGTCCTGGGTAGACATATGCTCATCAAGTTGCACACTTCCCTGTCCCATATGGGTGTCTCAGTCTTAATCCCCATTTTACAGATGAGGATACTAAGGCACAGAGAAGTCAATTGACTTGCCCAAGGTCACCCACCAGACAAGCGGAGCCGGGATTAAAACCCAGAACCTCTGTTGCCCAGCCCTGCATTCCTTCCACAAGGCCAACTGTTGGATATATTGCTGGTGATTTTATGGGTAGACTTGTAAGTCTTTACTTATCATTCAGAAGTTTTATTATACACCTAGATGACCTCAACCAAAATCAACCAAGAATTACCCCAGTAAGGTCATCCTGGTTGTTAAATTATGAATAGGCGTTAATTTATGATTGATTTCCATTTTACAGATGAGGTGATTGAGGCTCAGTGAAGTGAAGTGACTTATCCAAGGTCACCCATCAGACCAGGGACATAGCTCTAGCTGCTGGGCCTCACTGCATCTCCTGGTAGAGGGTTCCCCTTCCTCCCTCTAGCCCCAGGGTAGTTGGCCAGACTAGAAAAGGAGCTCAGTTCCTCTTTGGCCTGGCTTCCTCTATCTTTTTTTCTTTTTCTTTTAAATGACATTTGTTAACCGCTTACTATTTGTGAAGCACTGTTTTAAGCACAGGAGTAGCTACAAGTTATTCAGGTAGGACAGTCAGTCAGTTGTATTTATTGAGTGCTTACTGTGTGCAGAGCACTGTATTAAGCACTAGGGAGGCCTCCCCCGACTAAGCCCTCCTTTCCTCTTCTCCCACTCCCTTCTGCCTCGCTCTGACTTGCTTCCTTTATTCATCCCTCCTCGCAGCCCCAGAACACTTATATCCATATCTGGCATTTATTATATGTGAATGTCTGTCTCCCCCCATAGGATGAGCACTTACTGTGGGCAGTGCACTGTACTAAGCTCTTGGGAGAGTACATTGTAGCACATAGACACATTCCCTGCCCACAGTGATCTTATAGTCAAGAGGGGGAGACAGACAGGAATATAAATCAGTATGTTATAGATACATACGTAAGTGCTGTGGGGCTGAGGGAGAGGTGAATAAAGGGGAGCCAATCCAGGTGCTTTTTTTTTTTTAACTGGTATTTGTTAAGTCCGTACTGTGTCCCAGGTACTGTGCCACTCTGGGAGCGATACAAGCTAATCAGACTGAACACAGTCCAACTGAGGTGCAGAGAAGTGAAGTGGTTTGCCTAGTGTCACCTAGCAGGCAAGTGGCAGAGCTGGGATTAGAATCCAGGTCCTTCTGACTCCCAGGCCCATGCTCTATCCACTAGGCCACACTGCTTGTCTAAAAGTCTTTATTTTTTTCTCTCTGAGCTTTCATTCAATAGTATTTAATGCTTGTCTGCTTTCAGACAGCGCTTAAGAAATACCATAATTATTATTATTATTATTCATTCATTAAATCGTATTTCTTGAGCACTTACTGAGTGCAGAGCACTGTACTAAATGCTTGGAAGAGTACCATATAGCAATAGACATATTCCTTGCCCACAATGAGCTTGCAGTCTAGAAAGGGAGAAAGACATTAATACCAATAAATAAGTGACAGATATGGAGTTCAGTGCTGTGGGGCTGTTATGGGAGATGAATGAAGGGAGCAAGTCAGGGCCTCGGAGAAGAGAGTGGGAGAAGAGGAAAGGGGGGCTTAGTCAGGGAAGATTTATTTGTGCAGAGCGCCACATGAGATGCCTGGGACAGTCTGATACATACGAGACACTCCCCCTGTCTTTGAAGTTGTGATCTCCCCTGAAATGCATCAACCTTTCTTGGTTCTCTTTCATGACAGGGAAAGACCTTGTAAAAGACAAATATCATTCTCCTTTTTATTCCCAAAATAATTGGGGAACATTTCTTGGCTACAGTTTGGTCGGCAACTTCTGTCCTGCTCTATCCACCATTAGTGGGGTATCTGACCTTCCCCCTCAGCCCCCTAACCCCCACATTCTCCCACTCCTAGCCCCATGGCACTTATGTCCAAATATTTCATTTGTTAATTTGTATTGTTGTCTGTCTCCCCGGCTCTAGACTGCTTTAGCTCCTCTTGGGCAAGGAATGTGCCTTTTTATTATTGATTCATTCAGCTGTATGTATTGAACACTTACTGTGTGCAGTTTTTCCTCTCCTCCTCCCCATCCCCCGCCAACCCTACCTCCTTCCCCTCCCCACAGCACCTGTATATATATTTGTACAGATTTATTACTCTATTTTATTTGTACATATTTACTGTTCTATTTATTTTGTTCATGATGTGCATCTAGCTTTATTTCTATTTGTTCTGACGACTTGACACCTGTCCACGTTTTGTTTTGTTGCTTGTCTCCCCCTTCTAGACTGTGAGCCCGTTGTTGGGTAGCGACCGTCTCTTTATGTTGCCAACTTGTACTTCCCAAGCGCTTAGTACAGTGCTCTGCACACAGTAAGCGTACAATAAATACGATTGAATGAATGAATGAATACTGTACTAAGTTCTTGGGGAAATAGAATTCAACAATAAACGGTGACATTCCCTGCTCACATTCATTCATTCATTCAATTGTATTTATTGAGCACTTACTGTGTGCAGAGCACTGTACTAAGCGCTTGGGAAGTAGAAGTTGGCAACATATCGAGACGGCCCCTACCCAACAGTGGGCTCACAGTCTAGAAGGGGGAGACAGAGAACGAAACAAAACATATTAACAAAATAAAATAAATAGAATAAATATGTACAAATAAAATAGAGTAATAAATACGTACAAACATATGTACATATATACAGGTGCTGTGGGGAGGGGAAGGAGGTAAGGCGGGGGGGATGGAGAGGAGGAGGAGGGGGAGAGGAAGGAGGGGGCTCAGTCTGGGAAGGCCTCCTGGAGGAGGTGAGCTCTCAGTAGGGAGGAAGAGAGCTAGCTTGGCGGATGTGCGGAGGGAGGGCATTCCAGGCCAGGGGGATGACGCGGGCCGGGGGTCTAAGGCGGGACAGGCGAGAACGAGGCATGGGGTGAGGAGATTAGCGGCAGAGGAGCGAGGGTGTGGGCTGGGCTGGATCCCGGAGGAGTTGGGCCGTGATGGACACACGATGCCCTTCGCCATCAGAAATGCCTCCGGTCGCATGGCTCCCGATCAGCGTGTCCACCACGTGGCCGAGGCTCAGCTCCACCATCCCCGATTCTACCTTCCTGCAGAAGTCAGGGGAGCTGGTGCCGATGGCCAGCCGCACTGTGTATGTCAGGGTCTCCCGGATGGTGAGGTAGCCCAGAAAAGTGTCCTCCTGCAGGGCGTAGGAGATGCAATCCTGAAACTGGTTGGGGCACGGCTGGTGTCCGTTCACACGCACATCTCCCACCAGTGTCCCCTGCTGCCTCAGCCGCCCCGACAGTGTCCAGCAGCGTGGTCTTCCCGGAACCTGGATCCCGGAGGAGTTGGGCCGCGATGAACACACAACACCTTTCGCCATCAGAAATGCCTCTGGTAGCACGGCTCCCGATCGGCGTGTCCACCACGTGGCTGAGGCTCAGCTGCACCATCCCCAATTCTACCTTCCTGCAGAAGTCAGGGGAGCTGGTGCCGATGGCCAGCTGCGCTGTGTACGTCAGGGTCTCCCGGATGGTAAGGTAGCCCAGAAAAGTGTCCTCCTGCAGGGTGTAGGAGATGCAATACTGAAACTGGTCGGGGCGCGGCTGGTGGCCGTTCACACGCACATCTCCCACCAGTGTCCCCTGCTGCCTCAGCTGCCCCGACAGCGTGTCCAGCAGCGTGGTCTTCCCGGAACCTGGATCCCGGAGGAGTTGGGCCGCGATGGACACACGATGCCTTTCGCCATCAGAAATGCCTCCGGTCACATGGCTCCTGATCGGCGTGTCCGCCACATGGCTGAGGCTCAGCTCCACCATCCCCAATTCTACCTGCAGGGCATAGGAGATGCAATCCTGAAACTGGTCGGGGCGCGGCCGGTGGCCATTCACACACACGTCTCCCACCCACCAGTGTCCCCTGCTGCCTCAGCCACCCCGACAGCATGTCCAGCAGTGTGGTCTTCCCAGAACCTGAGCTCCCCAGGACCCCCAGCATCAAATCTGCCCACTCTCTAGGTACAGTGAGACACCCTTCAGGATCTGCCAGATCCACTTCTGCCCTCTGACCCCGGCGGCCTACCAAGGCCCGGCCCACTTGCCAAGGTCACACAGCTGACAAGCGGTGGAGCCGGGATTTGAACCCCTGACCTCTGACTCTGACAAAGCCCGGGCTCTTGCCACTGAACCACACTGCTTCGTTATACTGTAATATGCTATATACTATCCTATTCCCAAGCGCTTAGTACAGTGCTCTGCATATAGTAAGTGCTCAATAAATAAATACGATTGAATGAATGAACGATACAGTCCCCAGATCTCTATCTTCAGCCCTGGAGATTGCGGCGCATGCGCAGTCGGAGCCCGGGAAACGGGGAGAAGGCTCACAGTGACCCTATGATCCAGAGAATTATCGTATTGTCCTCTCCCAAGTGCTTAGTGCAGTGCTCTGCACACAGTAAGAGCTCAGTAAATAGGATTGAATTAATTGAAGGAATGAATGAATGTATATAAATGATTTATATTAACGTCTGTATCCCCCTCTGGACTGTAAGCTGATTTGGGGCAGGGAGTGTGTCTACCAACTCTTGTACTCTTTCATCTGCTTTGTACAGTGCTCTGCGTTCAGTAAGCACTTCATTGCCTGCCATGTGACCTTGGGCTAGTCACCTAACTTCTCTGTGCCTCTGTTTCCTCATCTGCCAAATGGGGATCTGAGCACTATGTAGCCATTTCACTTACCTTGGCTTCTCTTTCTCCTTCTGAAAACAGGGGTTCAATACCCATTCTCTGTCTTCCTCGGATTGGGACCTCCTGGGGCAGGCAGTGTCTGACCTGGTTATCTTGTGGTTGTCCCACTGCTTAGTATAGTGATTGGAGCATAGTGAACGCTTAACAGAGACCAGCATTATTACCATGGTCATTGTTATTATTAGGAGAGGAAAAATAACGGGGGTCACTCCTAGTTGATTTTAAACTACCTTGGGGGCAGGGATCCAAAAACTTCCCGAACTGTGCATTGTGTTTAGAGGCTATGTCACAGACAAGTTTATTTTCCACAGTGCTACCAGGGAGTGCTGGGTAAGTGGCAAAATTATCTCCGTCCATCAAGGCCAGCTCAACTTCAAGCAATACAGAGCTTCCCTACATGCAGTTGGAACAACATTCATATCAGAAGAATACAATACAGGAGAAATCACTTAGAATAGAAAGCAGTAAACCCCTCAGGCGTTTTCCATCCAACCCTGGATCTGCTTTGTTCTAGATGATCAGATAACACTGATAGGCAGGGCCAGGGGTCTTGATTGGCACAAGAGAGTAGTTTCATCTTTGTAACTAAGTTGTCTTGAGTAAATCCAGTCCTTAAGTGATTTGAGTCATTGCCAGAATTGTCTTGAGTAAATCAACTGGAAGTTAAGTGATGTGAGTGGTCAAGCAGGCCAAGGGCTGAAACAGCTTGGAGAGAGAGAAGTCAGTGACAAAGAAAGGGGGACAACTGCAGGACCAGTTGACTCTTGTATTTCCACGTTACCAACTTTAAGCATCATACCCTAGTGGAAAAAGCACAGGCCTGGGAGTCGGAGGATCTGGGTTCTAATCCCAGTTTTGCCAGTTGCTTGCTGTGGCACCTTGGCCAAGACGTTTCACTTCTCTGTGCTTCAGTTTCCTCAACTGTAGAAAGGGGATTAAATACCTATTCTCTGTTCTACACAGCACTTACTGTGTGCAGAGCACTGTATCAAGAGCTTGGAAAGCACAATTTGGCAACAAAGACAATCCCTACCCAACAGCAGGCTCACAGTCTAGAAGGGAGAGACAGACAACAAAAACCAAACAAGTAGGCAGGCATCAATAGCCTCAGAAGAGATAAATAGAATTATAGATCTATACACATCATTAATAAAATAAATAGAAAAATATGTACAAATATATATAAGTGCTGTGGGGCGGGGAAGGGGGTAGAGCAGAGGGAGGGAGTAGGGGTGATGGAGAGGGAAGGAGGTGCAGAGGAAAAGCGGGCTCAGTCTGGGAAGGCCTCCTGGGGGAGGTGAGCTCTCAGTAGGGCTTTGAAGCAGGGAAGAGAGTTAGTTTGGCAGATGTGAGGAGGGAGGGCATTCCAGGCCAGAGGTAGGAAGGCCCGGGGTTGATGGTGGGACAGGTGAGAACGAGGCACAGTAAGGAGGTTAGCGGCAGAGGAGCAGAGTGTGCAGGCTGGGCTGGAGAAGGAGAGAAGGGAGGTAAGGTAGGAGGGGGCAAGGTGATGGAGAGCTTTGAAGCCAATAGTGAGGAGTTTGTGCTTGATGCGAATGTTGATAGGCATCAACACTGGAAATTCTTTGGGGGGTGGTGACATGCCCAGGGCATTTCTGTAGAAAGATAATCTGGGTAGCAGAGTGAAGTATAGACTGAAGCGGGTGCACTTAGACCATGTACCCCATTTGGGAAGCGCTCAGTTGATAACGGTCGACTGATTGAACAATTGAAATTTTGATCAGTTGTGTCCTTCGCCCCAGACGTGTCCAGCTCAGATCCCTAAATGTTTCAGCTCCAAGATGACCCCCAGGTGAGCGACCCCAGGATGACTAGATACCCGAGATCGCCACCCCTGCACATGGGGTTCACAGTCTAGCGGGGAGAGAGAACGGGGATTGAATCCCCATTTTGCAGCTGAAGAAAATGAGGCCCAGAGAAGTTGAGTGACTTGCCTGAGGTCACACAGCAGGCAAGTGGCACATCTGTGTTTAGGTCCCAGGTCCTCTGACTCCTAGGGGTGTACTCTTTCCAATAGGCTAAGCAGCTTCCCGATGCCTTCGATCATGACCCCCTACCTAAAGAATATCGGGAAGCAGAATTGCCTAGTGGAAAGAGGCCTGGCCTGGGAGTCAGGCCAGGAGTCAGTAGGGAGTCAGAGGGTGTGGGTTCTAATCCCTGCTCCTCTATGTACATGTTATGAGAAGCAGCATTGCAGAGTGGATAGAGCAAGGGCTTAGGAGTCAGAAGGTCATGGGTTGCGGTCCCGGTTCCGCCACTGGTGGAGACCTCGGTCAAATCACTTCACTTTTCTGGGCCTCAGTTCCCTCATCCGTAGAATGGGGATTGAGACTGTGAGTCCCACATGGAATGGGGACTGTGTCCAACTTGATTTGCTTGTACCTGCCCCAGCACTTAAAAAATACCATTATTATTATTATTTTTTTCTCCCAAATCTTCCCCATTCAGAGCGGTCTGCTCCCAGAAATGTGGTATCAGTCCAGCCATATCGGTAGTGTGGATTGAGGATCTAATGTGTTCAGAGCTCTGAATGCTGGGGAGAGTACAACCACAGAACCTGGAATGGAGAGAACTGTTTCTTTCCTTAACTTTCTATCCAAACAGTTACTCTTTTATTCATCCCATTTCTCCAGGGAAGGGGGTCTGGAGATGAAAAGTCCGTGCATACGATCAGAGTCCCCGGTGTCAGCATTTCCCCCAGTGATCAGTAGAACCGGTGTTTTGAAATGTCCTGAACCCTACATGGGAAGCACTTAACAAATACCATTAAAAAAAATAATAATAGAGGCCAATCAGATAGGAAACATTCCCTGTCCCATGTGGGCTCATGGTTTATGAGTTCTCTCCCCCTGGCCTGGAATGCCCTCCCTCCCAACATCCGCCAAGCTAGCTCTCTTCCTCCCTTCAAGGCCCTACTGAGAGCTCACCTCCTCCAGGAGGCCTTCCCAGACTGACCCCCCTCCTTCCTCTCCCCCTCGTCCCCCCTCCATCCCCCGTCTTACCTCCTTCCCTTCCCCACAGCACCTGTATATATGTATGTACATATTTTTTACTCTATATTTTACTTGTACATATCTATTCTATTTTATTTTGTTAATATGTTTGGTTTTGTTCTCTCCCCCTTCTAGACTGTGAGCCCACTGTTGGGTAGGGACTGTCTCTATATGTTGCCAACTTGTACTTCCCAAGCACTTAATACAGTGCTCTGCACACAGTAAGAGCTCAATAAATACGATTGATTGATTATGGCGAGGGAGAATAGGAGTCATATCCCCATTTTAGAGATGAGGAAACAAAGGCACAGAGAGCTTAACTCGCCCAAGGCCATCTGGCAGAGAACCCATGTCTCCCGACTCTCAGGACAGCGCTCTTTCTGCTAAACCACCCCACTCTCCTCCACCACCAGAGCTTCCTGCATCCTGTTCTTGTCTCCCTTGCAGGTTATTTGGGCAAATGCTACTACTAATAATTATGGTATTTGTTAATCAATCAATCATATTTATTGAGTGCTTACTGTGTGCACAGCACTGTACTAAGCGCTTGGGAAGTACAAGTTGGCAACATATAGAGACAGTCCCTACCCAACAGTGGGCTCACAGTCTAGAAGGGGGAGACAGAAAACAAAAACAAACATATTAACAAAATAAAATAGAATAGATATGTACAAGTAAAATAAATAGAGTAATAAGTATGTACAAACATATATACATATATACAGGTGCTGTGGGGAAGTGAAGGAGGTAAGACCGGAGAGGGGGACGATGGGGAGAGGAAGAAGGGGGCTCAGTCTGGGAAGGCCTCCTGGAGGAGGTGAGCTCTCAGTAGGGCCTTGAAGGGAGGAAGAGAGCTAGCTTGACGGATGTTGGGAGGGAGGACATTCCAGGCCAGGGGGATGACGTGGGCCAGGGGTCGATGGCGGGACAGGCGAAAACGAGGCACGGTGGGGAGGTTAGCGGCAGAGGAGCAGAGGGTGCGGGCTGGGCTGTAGAAGGAGAGAAGGTAGGTGAGGTAGGACAGGGCGAGGTGATGAAGAGCCTTGAAGCCCAGGGTGAGGAGTTTCTGCCTGATGCGCAGATTGATTGGTAGCCACTGGAGATTTTTGAGGAGGGGAGTAACATGCCCAGAGCGTTTCTGGACAAAGACAATCCGGGCAGCGGCATGAAGTATGGATTGAAGTGGGGAGGGACACGAGGATGGGAGATCAGAGAGAAGGCTGATGCAGTAGTCCAGATGAGACAGGATGAGAGGTTGACCGAGCAGGGTAGCGGTTTGGATGGAGAGGAAAGGGCGGATCTTGGCAATGCTGCGGAGCTGAGACCGGTAGGTTTTGGTGATGGCTTCGATGTGTTAAGTACCGACTGCATGTCAGGCACTGTTCTAGGCACTGGGTTTGGATACAAGCAGGTTGGGGTGGACACAGTCCCCGTGTAACGTGGGCCCACAGTCTCAATCCCTATTTTACAGATGAAGAAATTGTGGCGAAGTGAAGTGACTTGACCACACAGCAGACAAGTGGTGGAGGCGGGATTAGACGGCCCCTGCGGCAGGGGCGGTGGAGGCGCGTGGTCCTTCCTGGCAACAATGATCGCGGCCCGGGGCCTGCGGGGGTCCGGCCCTGCCCCGCCTCCTCCACCTCCTGCTGCTGCTGCTGTTGGGGTCCCGGGCGGCGGCCGCCTTTGAGCTGGACCCCCCGGGGCCTGCGGGGCCGCCAGCCCGGGACCCGGCCCCGGCCCCGCCGCCGCCCCACCCTACCCTGGGCCCAAGCAGACCCTCGTGACAGGTACGGCGGGCAGGGCAGGGCTGGTTGGAGGGGGAGGAGGAGGAGGAGGAGATAGTGGGTGCCCGGGCAGGCGGGTGGGCGGCCGGACACCCCGGGGTGCTCTGCTTGGCGGCTGCAGCTGCTGCTCCTGCTGCTGTATTGCCCGGAATCCCACTGCGGCCTCCGGCCCGGGGCCCGATTCCTGCCCGCCCCCATCCCCGGAACGCCACACAGCAGGCTGGTCGGCCGGTGCCCTGCCCAGTGCCCTGTCTGGTGGGATGTCCGGCTGTCTGGTGCCCAGTCCGGTGGGCTGGCCGGTGCCCTGTCTGGTGCCCTGTCCCGCCGGCTGTCCGATGCCCTGTCCGATGAGCTGTCCGGTGGGCTGTCCGGCTGTCTGGTGACTTGTCCGGTTGGCTGCCCGATGGGCTGTCCGGTGCCCTGTCTGGTGGGCTGCCCGGCCCCCTGTCCGGCTGTCTGGTGCCCTGTCCGGTGCCCCGTCCGGCGGGCTGTCTGGTGGGCTCTCCAGTGGGCTGGCCGGTGCCCTGTCCGGTGGGCCGTCCGGGCGGGGAATGGGGGGGTCCGTGTCCCCGCCGCCGAGCCCCTCTGGGGACCCTGTAGGGGGGCCGGCCGCGCCGCGCCTCATCGATTCATCATTATCCCTTGATTTATCGATCGGTGGGACGGCGGGAGCGGGGAGAGAACAGAGCCAGGCGGGCGGAAAAATGCCAGCACCACTGCGGGGCGGGGCCGAGCCCGCCCTTGCCGCCGCCGCCTCTTCCACCAAGCCCTCCCTCCCTCTCTCCCTCCCTCCAGCCCCTCGCAACAGCCGAGCCTGCCCCCGGGGGCCCCTGGGTCCGGACACCCAGGCTGGGGCTGGACCGAGGGGCCTTATTTGCCCCCATGCAGAGGGTTTGGGGGAGGGTAGGCCACAGGTCGGGAGCCCTGCAGGGCCTCCACCTTTTATCGGTTATCGAGCACTTAATCGATGACGCGATTGATCAGGGGGCGAAGTGCCCGGCAGCGGGGGCGGCTTGGGGGGTTGGGGGGTTGGGAAGGATTGCTCCACGGGGCCGGAGGAAAAAAGCACCCCTCCGGACCCAACCCGGGCAGAAACCTGGAGGACCGAATGCCCTCCCTCCACAGAGCCAACAAACTAGCTGTCTTCCTCTCTTCAGAGCCCTACTGAGAGCTCACCTCCTCCAGGAAGCCTTCCCAGACTGAGCCCCCTTTCTCCTCTCCTCCTCCCCATCGCCCCCCCACCTCCTTCCCCTCAGCAGTTGTATATATTTGTACAGATTTATTACTCTATTTTACTTGTACATATTTACTACTCTATGAGAAGCAGCGTGGCTCAGTGTAAAGAGCAAGGGCTTTGGAGTAAGAGGTCATGGATTCAAATCCCGGCCCCACCAACTGTCAGCTGTGTGACTTTGGGCAAGTCACTTAACTTCTCTGGGCCTCAGTGACCACATCTGTAAAATGGGGATTAAAATGGTGAGCCCCCAGTGGTATAACCTGATCACCTTGTAACCTCCCCAGCGCTTAGAACAGTGCATTGCACATAGTAAGCGCTTAACAAATACCATTATAATAATAATATATATCAAGCAAAAACTCACTCTCGGCTTCAAGGCCCTCCATCTCCTCGCCCCCTCCTACCTCACCTCCCACCTCTCCTTCTACAGCCCCCCTGCACCCTCCGCTCCTCTGCCGCTAACTTCCTCACGGTGCCTCGTTCTCGCCTCTCTTGCCGTCGACCCCTGACCCACATCCTTCCCCTGGCCTGGAATGCCCTCTTTCCACACATCTGATAAATTAGCTCTCTTCTTCCCTTCAAAGCCCTACTGAGAGCGTACCTCCTCCAGGAGGCCTTTCCAGCCTGAGCCCCCTTTTTCCTCTCCTCCTCCCCTCCCCATCACCCCACCCCTCCCCCCCCACTCCACCCTGCCCCTTCCCCGGCCCACAGCACTAGTATATATTTGTACATATTTATTACTCTCTATATTTTACTTGTACATATTTACTACTCTACTGATTTTATTAATGATGTACATATAGCTACAATTCTATTTATTCTGACGGTTTGGACACCCGTCTACTTGTTTTGTTTTGTTCTCTGCCTCCCCCTTATAGACTGTGAGCCCCTTTTTGGGTAGAGACAGTCTCTAAATATTGCCGACCTGCACTTCCCAAGCGCTTAGTACAGTGCTCTGCACAGAGTAAGCGCTCAATAGATACGATTGAATGAATGAATCACTTAACTTTCACTTGACTTACTCAAGACAATTCTGGCAATGACTCAAATCACTAAAGGCCTGGTTTTACTCAAGACAACTTAGTTACAAAGATGAAACTACTCTCTTGTGCTAATCAAGACCCCTGGCCCTGCCTATCAGTATTATCAGATCACCTAGAACAAAGCAGATCCAGGGTTGGATGGAAAACGCCTGGGGGGTTTACTGCTTTCTACTCTAAAGGATTTCCCTTGTATTGTATTCTTCTGATAATATGAATGTTGTTCCAACTACATGTAGAGAAGCTCTGTATTGCTTTGAAGTTGAGCTAGCCTTGATGAACAGAGATAATTTTGCCACTTAAACCGGCATTGTCTGCCAGCACTCATAAAAATAAACTTGCCTCTGACATAGCCTCTAAACACAATGCACAGTTCGGGAAGTTTTTGGATCCCTTCCCTCAAGGTAGCTTAAAATCTACTAGGAATGACAGATCGTTAGTTTTCCTCTCCCAATGATAACAATGACTATGGTAATAATGGTGGAATCTGTTAAGCTTTCACTATGTGCCAAGCACTATACTAAGCACTGGGACAACCACAAGATAACCGGGTCAGACACTATCTGCCCCAGAAGGAGGTCCCAGTGCAAGGAAGACAGAGAACGGGTATTGAACCCCTGTTTTCAGAAGGGGAAAGAAAAGCCGAGGGAAGTGAAATGACTTGCCCAAGGCCACATAGTACTCGAATCCTCATTTCGCAGATGACGGAACAGAGGCACAGAGAGGTTATGTGACTTGCCCAAGGTCACACGGCAGGCAATTAAGTGCTCACTGCACGCAGAGCACTGCACTGAGCAGGTGAAAGGGTACAATACAAGAGTCGGTAGGCACACTCCCTGCCCAAAATGAGCTTTTACAGTCCAGAGGGGGAGACAAGACATTAATATAAATCATTTATGTACATTCATTCATTCACTCAATTCAATCCTATTTACTGAGCTCTTACTGTGTGCAGAGCACCATGCTAAGCACTTGGCAGAGGACGATACAATTCTCTGGCCCGTAAGGTCATTGTGAGCAGGGAATGTCACTGTTTATTGTTGAATTGTATTTCCCCAAGCACTCTGTACAGTAAGTTTTCAATAAATGCAACTGAATGAATCAATAATAAACAGGCACATTCCCTGCCCACGAGGAGCTAGAGTGGTCCAGAGCCAGGATGACAGACAGCGGTACAAAGAAATAAATGAAATATTTGAACAGAAGTGCTGTGGGGCTGGGAGTGGGGGAATGTGGGGGCGGGGGGCTGATGGGGAAGGTCAGATACCTCACTAATGGTGGATAGGGCAGGAGAGAAGTTGTTGACCAAACTGTAGCCAAGCAATGTTCCCCAATTATTTAGGGAATAAAAAGGAGAATGATATTTTCTTTATTAATAATAATAATAAGAAGAAGAAGAATGCGGAGGAGCTGCAGCGTGGCTCAATGGAAAGAGCACGGGCTTTGGGGTCAGAGGTCATGGGTTCAAATCCCAGCTCCTCCAGTTGCCAGCTGTGTGACTTTGCGCAAGTCACTTAACCTCTCTGTGCATCAGTTACCTCATCTGTAAAATGGGGATTGAGACTGTGAGCCCCCCGTGGGACAACCTGATCACCTTGTAACCTACCCAATGCTTTGCACATAGTAAGCGCTTAATAAATGCCATTATTATTATTATTATTATTATTACTAATGATGGCATTTATTAAGCACTTACTATGTGCAAAGCACTGTTCTAAGCGCTGGGGAGGTTACAAGGAGATCAGGTTGTCCCACAGGGGGCTCACAATCTTAATCCCCATTTTACAGATGAGGGAACTGAGGCCCAGAGAAGTGAAGTGACTTGCCCAAAGTCACACAGCTGACAAGTGGCGGAGTTGGGATTTGAACCCATGACTTCTGACTCCAAAGCCCGGGCTCTTTCCACTGAGCCACGCGGCTAGGTTCTGAAAGAGAACCAAGCAAGGTTGGTGTGTTTCAGAGGAGATCACATCTTCAAAGACAGGGGGAGTGTCTCATATGTATGGGATCATCCCAGGCATCTCATATGGTGCTGTGCACAAAGAAGCCTTCCCTAAGCCCCCCTTTCCTCTTCTCCATCACCTTGACTTGCTCCCTTCATTCATGCCCCCTCACAGCCCCACAACATTTAACTCCATATCTGTCATCTATTGATTGACATTAATGTCTTTCTCCCCCTCTAGACTGCAAGCTCATTGTGGGCAAGGAATATGTCTGTTTATTGTCACATCATACTCTTCCAAGTATTTGGTACAGTGCTCTGCACTCAGCAAGTGCTCAAGAAATACAATTTAATGAATGAATGAAGAATAATTATGAATAATAATAATAATAATCTGTTAAGCGCTGTCTGAAAGCAAACAAACATTAAATACTATTGAATAAAAACTCGGAGAGAAAAAAAAATCAATGGCTTTTAGACAAGTGGTGTGGCCTAGTGGATACATACGGCATGGGCCTGGGAGTCAGAAGGACCTCGGTTCTAATCCCAGCTCTGCCACTTGCCTGCTAGGTGAGACTAGACAAACCACTTCACCTCTCTGCACCTCAGTTGGACTGTGAACATGGACTGTGTCCAATCTGATTAGCTTGTGTCGCTCCCAAACTGGCACAGTACCTGGCACACAGTAAGGACTTTAGAAATACCAGTTAAAAAAAAAAGCACTTGGATTGGCTCCCCTTTATTCACCCCTCCCTCAGTCCCACAGCACTTACATATGTATCTATACTATATTGATTTATATTCCTGTCTGTCTCCCCCTCCTAAGATCACTGTGGGCAGAGAATGTCATCTATGTGTTATAGTATACTCTCCCAAGAGCTTATTACAGTGATCTGCGCTCATCCTAAGGTGGGGAGACAGACATTCATAGATACTAAATGCCAGATATGGACATAAGTGTTCTGGGGCTGGGAGGAGGGATGAATAAAGGGAACAAGTCAGGGCGAGGTGGAAGGGAGTGGGAGGAGAGGAAAGGAGGGCTTAGTCGGGGAAGGCCTCCCAAGTGCTTAATACAGTTCTTTGCACAAAGTAAGCGCTCAATAAAAGCGATGGACTGTCCGGCTTAACAAATGGTTGTTGGACTGATCGACAGCATGGCTAGTGATGGGAAATATAAAGAACCCCAAATGATATTTAACACCCATTCCCTCCCTCCATGATCCCCTAGGTTTCATGGGGGTTTCTTCCAAACAGATGTTCACACTGGGACCAAGTCATGGATTTGACTGTCCTGGGGCCTCAGCCAGGAAAAGTTACCCAAGAGGCCCGAGTTGAGGTGAGTTGGGCCAAGCTATTCACTTGTTCATTCATTCCATCGTATATACTGAGTGCCTATTCTGTGCAAAGTACTGTGCTAAGCGCTTGGAAGAGCACAGTAGGACAATAAACAGATACATTCCCCGCCTACAATGAGCCAGGGAGCTGGCCCGGAGCTTGAACCCCATTTGACTTGGCTGGTGACTTCATCCCAAATGCTGTGGAGAAGCCGCCTAGCCTAGTGGCTGGAGCCAGGGGCCTGCAAGTCAGAGGACCTGGATTCTAATCTCAGCTCCACCACTTGTCTGCTGTGTGGCTTTGGGCAAGTCACTTTACTTCTCTGAGCCCCAGTTACCTCTTCTGTAAAATGGGGGCAAAGACTGCAAGCTCCAGGTAGGACAGGGACTGTGCAGGACAGGGACCGTGCCCAACCCGATTAACTTGTATGTAACTCCAGGGCTTCAAACAGTGCTCAACACAGAGTAAGCACCTAACGAATGTCACTTAAAAGAAAAAAAAAAGAGGGAGGGAGCCAGGCTAAGTCAGGCAGTCCAACATATTTACTGAGTGCTTACTGTGTGCAGAGCACTAGGATAAACGCTTGGGGGAGTGAATAGAACAATAAGCAGACATATTCCCTGCCCACAAGGAGCTTACAGTCTAGAAGGGGAGATAGACAATAATAGAAATCAATATATGACAGATAAGGATCTAAGTGCTGTGGGCCTGAGTGGGGGGGATGAATAAAGGTAGTGAGTCAGGGCGATGCAGAAGGGAGTGGGAGAATAGGAAAGGAGGGCTTAGGAAGGCCTCCCAAGCGCTGTGACCCATGGTTCAGGGACGGGTTCATTCAGTAATCGGGGAGAGGAGGGAGAGAGAGAGAGAGGTGGGGGGAGGGGGAGAGAGAAGGGGAGAGGGAGAGAGGGGGTTGGGGGAGAGGGAGGGAGAGGGGCCGGGGACAGAAAGCCTGAGTTTCATATAAAATTTATTCCGCGAGGTGAATTGAATTATTTAGTTGTTTAGGCACAATGTATTGAGCTTCCCTTTCAGGAGGAATGCAATTAATTAGCAATATTTGAGCTTCCCTAGTGGAAGGAACACAATCATACATTAATTGCACATGGATGAGGTGGCCAGCTCTCACCCATGTGCACTTCCCACCTGGGACGAATCCACTTACTTTCCCACACAGAAAGAATCCATCCCATTCCCCGAGCACGTGGTGGGTGGCTAGCTAGCTCTCACCATGTGCTCTCCATAAATAGGAGGAATCCACTTATGTTCCCCATCCGCAGTGGGGCACCTGGGTCCCACCCACGAACGTTCGGCGAGACACTCACCCGTCCCACGGCCCTTTCCCTCAGTGTGTTGGTTCTGGTTGCAGAGTGGGCATCTGGTTTTCTGGGCAGAGAAAGACACGTGGACCGCTGCTGCTGTCGCCACCGCCGCCGCCACCGCCGCTGCAGTGACTGTTCCTCCTCCTGCTGCGTGTCTTGGTGTTCTGCCTCCGCATGTCAGAGTCAGAGGCGACAGGTATTTATCACCTGTGCTCCTAGGCCATTCCAGCTTCCGGCCTCAGCTTACCCAATCTCTGCCTCCCCCCTCCTCCATACCTAATTTGACTGACACAGGGGCGAGGGACACCTTCTGTATTACCGGCTTGGGCTGTCAATCTTGCAGTTTTGGTTGTGGGGGCGGTATCCCACCCTCACTTCTGAGTTCTTCCTGCTGGCTCAGGTGGTTACGAGATAGCATTTGACCTGGAGATGGCCGGTACCCCAGGGCCACCTTGGGACAAGCGCTCAGTACAGTGCTCTGCACACAGTAAGTGCTCAATAAACACCAGTGACTGGCTGTCCTACCTGATTAACTTGTAGTTACTCCAGTACTTGGAACGGTGCTTGACAAATAGCAAGCGCTTAGGAAATGTCATTTAAAAGGAAAAGAAAAGAGAGGAAGCCAGGCTGAAGAGAAACCAAGCTCCATGCCTAGTCAGGCAACTACCCTGGGGCTAGAGGGAGGAAGGGGAACACCCTACCAGGAGATGCAGCGAGGACTAGAGGCTACAGCCCAGGCCTGGAAGTCAGAAGGACCTGAGTTCTAATTCCAGCTTTGTCCCTGGTCTGCTGGGTGACCTGGGATAAGTCTCTTCACTTCTCTGGGCCTCAATCACCTCAGCTGTAAAATGAAGAGCAATCCTAAATTAATGCCTATTCATAATTGAACCTCCAGGATGATTTTACTGGGGTAATTTTGGGTGGGCTGATCTAGGTGGATAATAAAATCTCTGAATGATAAGTAAAGATTTACAAGTCTACCCATAAAATCATCAGCAATATACCCAACAGTCGGCCTTGTGGAAGAGATGCAGGTCTGGGAGTCGGGGGTTCTGGGTTTGAATCCTGGCTCCACTTGTCTGCTGGGTGACATTGGGCAAGTCACTTGGCTTCTCTGTGCCTCAATACCCTCATCTGTAAAATGGGGATTAAGACTGAGGCACCAAGTGAGGCAGGGATTAAGACTGAGACAGGGAAGTGTCCAACTTGATGGGCTCATGTCTACCCAGGGCCGCAGAACTGGGCTTGACACATAGTAAGTGATTAACAAATACCATCATCATCAGCTCACTTAGCAGTGTCTTTGTTCCCTCACCTGTAAAATGGGATTAAATACCTGTTTTCTCTCCTATTTAGGCTGGGGGACAAGCACTGTATCCATCTGATAATCAGGTCTGACACAGACCCTGTCCATGTTGGGCTCATAATGGTCATGATGATGATGATAACAATGATGATACGAATAATAATAATAATAGTAATGATACTAATAATAACAGTTCAGCGAAGGCTGGGTCCCACATGGGGCCTAGTCTAAGTAGGAGGTAGGCAGGGAATGTGTCTGCCCACTGTTGTATTGGACTGTCCAGAGCACTTAGTACAGTGCTCTGCACACAGGAAGAACGTAATAAATATGACTTAATGAATGAAGGAAAGGTATTTGTTAAGCACTTACTATGTGCCAGGCAGGCACTGTTCTAAGCACTGAGGTACATGTAAGGTAAGCAAGTTTGACACAGTCCATGTCCCCCATGAGGCTCACAGTCTTAATCCCCACTTTACAGATGAGGTCACTGAGGTCCCAGAAAAGTGGTGACTTGCCTAATGTCCCCCAAAGTCAATCACATCTACTGAGCACTGACCAGAACATTGTACTAAGCCGCTGGGAGAGTACAGTAGAACAATATAACAGACACATTATCTGCCTACAACGAGCTTACAGTCTAGAGGGGCAGACAGACATTACTATAAATAAATACATTACAGACAAGTGGCAGGGCTGGGATCAGAAGCCAGGTCCTCCTGATACCTAGGCCTGTGTTCTATCCGCTAGGGAACAAACCAAGCGGCAGAAAAACCTCAAAATCCCAGTTCCTCCCACAACCTTTCTCATTTCTCTCCCCTGCCTCACATTCATCACATTTATGAAGGCAAAAATATTGAAGTTCTAATAAGCAGATATAGGAAAATTAAAAAACTGGTTTTTCAGACTCCAGACTGTAAGCTCCTTATGGGCAGGGAACGTGTATGCTAGTTCTACTGTATTGTACTCCCCCACATGCTGAGTACAGTCCTCTGCACCTAGTAAGTGTTCAGTAAACACCTTTGATTGATTTTTAACCTGTATGTGGGGGAAGGGGTATGGCCTAGTGGAAAGAGCAACCAATCAATCAGTCATATTTACTGAGGACTTACTGTGTGCAGAGCACAAGCCAGGGAGTCAGAGGACTTGGGTTCTAATCTCAGCTCTGCCGTTTGCTGTGTGACCTTGGGCAAGTCACTTCATTTCCCTGCACCTTGGTTCCCTCATCTGCAAAATGGGGATTCAAGACCTGTTTTGAACTGTGAGCCCCAATGTGGGACCCAATTATTTCCTCCCTACCCTACTTTAGCACAAGCCACAAATACCACAACTGTCTCCCCACCTTAGGATGAGCCAAGGCCCAGAGGGAAGTTCCGTTGGTCCAAGGAAATGTTAGCTTAGTGGATAGAGCACGGTCTTGGGTGTCAGAAGGACCTGGGTTCTAATCCCGGCTCTGCCACGTGACAGCTCTGTGACCTTGGGCAAGTCACTTAACTCCTCTGAGCCTCAGTTACCTCATCTGGAAAATGGGGATTAAGACTGGCAGCGCCATGGGTAACAGGGACTGTGTCCAATCTGATTCATTCAATCGTATTTATTGAGTGCTTACTGTGTGCAGAGCACTGTACTAAGCGCTTGGGAAGTACAAGTTGGCAACATATAGAGACGGTCCCTACCCAACAGCGGGCTCACAGTCTAGAAGAGGGAGACAGATAACAAAACAAAACATATTAACAAAATAAAATAGAATAAATATGTACAAGTAAAATAAATAAATAGCGTAATAAATATGCACAAACATATATACATATATATATATATACACATATATACAGGTGCTGTGGGGAGGGGAAGGAGGTAAGGCGGGGGGAATGGGGAGGGGGAGAAGGGAGAGAGGAAGGAGGGGGCTCAGTCTGGGAATTAACTTGTATCTACCCCAGAACATAGAACAGTGTTTGGTACATAGTAAGGGCTTAACAAGTACAATTATTATTGTAATATTACTACTCTCCTCCATGGTAAATATGCGGAACCCATTCTCACAGGAAGACAGGCCTAAGAATAAGAAGCCGCGGGGTCTAGTGGTAAGAACCCGAGCCCAGGAGTCAGAGGACCTGGGTTCTGACACTTTCTCTATAATAATAATGATGGTATTTGTTAAGCGCTTACTATGTGCAAAGCACTGTTCTCTACCACTTGTCTGCTGTGTGATATTGGGCAAGTCACTTACATTCGCTGTGCCTCAGTCACCTCATCTGTAAAATGGGGATCAAAACAGAAACTCCTTACCGTAGGTTTTAACGCTCCCCCTCAACTTGCCCTATCCTACCTCACCTCACTGATTTCCTACTACAACCCAGTCTGCATGCTTCGCTCCTCTAGCGCTACCTCGCTCACTGCCTCAGCCTTGTCTAACTCGCTGCTGACCCCCTTCCCATATCCTCCCTCTGGCCTGGAATTCCTCCCCGCTCCATCTACACCAGACAGCTACTCTCCCCACCTTCCAAAGTCAGTCTCCTCCAAGAGACCTTCCCCAATTGAGTCCTCTTTTCCCCAGCTTGCTGTCCATTCTGCGACATCTCTGCACTTGGACCTGTGAAGAATGTGCACCTAAGATCCTACCTACCTGGAGGTGAAATAGGACCAATGTCTGCTGTAGGGGGAGGGGAAATAGGGCCAGTATTTGGTTGAGGAGGATGGAGGAGAATCAAGGGGAGGGAATAGGGTCGGTGTCTGGTGTGGTCCAGGATTATGAGCCCATTATTGTTAGTAATTATTATTATTATTATTATTATTATTATTATGGTACTTGTTAAGTGCTTCCTATGTGCAAGGCACTATACTAACTGCATTGGATACAAGCAAATAGGGTTGGACACCGTCCCTGTCCCGCATAGGGCTCACGGTCCTAACTCCCATTTTACAGATGAAGGAACTGAGGCACAGAGAAGTGAAGTGATTTTTCCAAGCCCATGCAGGAATCGAGTGGTAGAGCTGGGATTAGACCACAGAATCTTCTGACTCCCAGGCTCATGCTGTATGCGCTACAACCAGCCAAACTCCCATCCCTTCAGGATAGGATAAGTGCTTGGATCTGTGGGGTAGCAGTTTGGATGGAGAGGAAAGGGTGGATTTTAGAAATGTGAAGATGAAACCTCCAGGATTTGGTGATAAATTGAATATGCAGGTTGAATGAAGGATGAGCCAAGGACAATGCCAAGGTTACCAAATGAGGGATAAGCTGAGCACCATGTCAAAGTGACAGGCTTGAGAAGCAGCGTGGCTCAGTGGAAAGAGCATGGGTTTGGGAGTCAGAGGTCATGTGTTCTAATACCAGCTCCGCCGCTTCATCATCATCATCAATCGTATTTATTGAGCGCTTACTGTGTGCAGAGCACTGTACTAAGCGCTTGGGAAGTACAAATTGGCAACATATAGAGGCAGTCCCTGCCCAACAGTGGGCTCACAGTCTAAAAGGGGGAGACAGAGAACAAAACCAAACATACTAACAAAATAAAATAAATAGAATAGATAGGTACAAGTAAAATAAATAAATAAATAGAGTAATAAATATGTACAAACATATATACATATATACAGGTGCTGTGGGGAAGGGAAGGAGGTAAGATGGGGGGGATGGAGAGGGGGACGAGGGGGAGAGGAGGGAAGGGGCTCAGTCTGGGAAGGCCTCCTGGAGGAGGTGAGCTCTCAGTAGGGCCTTGAAGGGAGGAAGAGAGCTAGCTTGGCGGATGGGCAGAGGGAGGGCATTCCAGGCCCGGGGGATGACATGGGCCGGGGGTCGATGGCAGGACAGGCGAGAACGAGGTATGGTGAGGAGATTAGCGGCAGAGGAGGGGAGGGTGCGGGCTGGGCTATAGAAGGAGAGAAGGGAGGTGAGGTAGGAGGGGGCAAGGTGATGGAGAGCCTTGAAGCCCAGAGTGAGGAGTTTCTGCCTGATGCGCAGATTGATTGGTAGCCACTGGAGATTTTTGAGGAGGGGAGTAATATGCCCAGAGCGTTTCTGGACAAAGATAATCCGGGCAGCAGCATGAAGTATGGATTGAAGTGGGGAGAGACACGAGGATGGGAGATCAGAGAGAAGGCTGATGCAGTAGTCCAGACGGGATAGGATGTCAGCTATGCCTCAGTTCCCTCATATGTAAAATCGAGATTAAGACTGTGAGCACCACATGGGACAACCTTAATTACCTTGTATTCCCCCAGAACTTAGAACAGTGCTTGGCACATAGTAAGCACTTAATACAAACATTATTATTATTAATAATAATAATAAGGGGCAGGGAGGATGGTGGCATTGTCTACAGATGGGAAAGCAATTGGAAGAGGAGTGTTTGGGTGGAAATAAGGAATGTTTGGGTGGGAATACGAGGAGTTCTATTTTGGACGTGTTAAGTTTGAGGTGTCGGCAGCACATCCGAGTAGAGATGTCATTCATTCGATCATTCAGTTTGTATTTATTGAGCCCTTACTGTGTGCAGAACACTGTACTAAGTGCTTGGGAGAGTGCAATACAAGAACAGACAGACACTCCATGCTTGTAGTCTAGAGGATGAGCTCACAGGAAGGCAGGAGAAAATGAGAGGCAACATGGCGTAGCAGATAGAGCACAGGCCTGTGAGTCAGAAGGACTTGAGTTGAAATCCCAGCTCTGCCACTCGTTGCTGCGTGACCTTGGACAAGTCACTTCACTTCTCTGTGACTCAGTGACCTCATCAATAAAATGGGGATTAAGACTATGAGCCCCAGTGGGACAGGGAATGTGCCCAACATGATTAGCCTGTTTCTACTCCAGGGCTTAATACAGTGCCTGGCACATTGTAAGCACTTCAAAAATACCATTAAGAAAAAAAGAGAGAGACATCCAGGCTGCCAACTTGTACTTCCCAAGCACTTAGTACAGTGCTCTGCACACAGTAAGTGCTCAATAAATACGATTGATTGATTGATTGATTGATTGGAGAGGTAGATTTGGGAATCAGCCACATGGAGATGGCCATTAAAGTGTGGCTTAATGGATACAGCACGGGCCTGGGAGTCTGAAGGACCAGGGTTCTAATCCTGACTCTGCTACCTGTCTGCTGCTTGGGTAATAATAATAATGACGATAATGGTATTTATTAAACACTTACTATGTGCTAGGCACTGTACTGTGCCAGCTGGGGTGGATAATAATAGTAATAATAATGATGGCATTTATTAAGTGCTTACTATGTGCAAAGCACTGTTCTAAGCGCTGGGGAGGTTACAAGGTTATCAGGTTGGCCCACGAGGGGCTCACAGTCTTAATCCCCATTTTACAGATGGGGTACTGAGGCACAGAGAAGTTAAGTTACTTGCCCAAAGTCACACAGCTGAAAATTGGCAGAGCCGGGGTTTGAACCCATGACCTCTGACTCCAAAGTCCGGGCTCTTTCCACTGAGCTACAAGCCAATCCAGTGGGACACAGTCCACGTCCCACACAGGGTGCTCATTCTTCATCCCCATTTTACAGATGAGGTAACTGAGGCACAGAGAAGTGAAGTGGCTTGCCCAAGGCCACCCAGCCCACAGGTGGTAGAGCCAGAATTAGAACCCAGGACCTTCTGACTCCCAGGCCCGTGCTCTAGCCACTCATCCATGGCACTTAACTTCTGTGCCTCAGTTACCTCATCTGTGAAATGGGGATTAAGAGTGTAAACCCCCCATGAGACAGGGACTCTGCCCAACCTAACTTGAATCAACCCCAGCACTTGCAATAGTGCCTGGCACATATTAGGCACTTAACAAGTGCCCTAATTGTTATGAAGGCTCCCTTCAGTTCTCACCTTTGCATTCTTCCCCAGCACTTGGCACAGTGCTCTCTCTGCACACAGGAGACAGAGACGCTTAATAGTCCTCCTCATCTCCCCCCCCACCACCAACCCTACTCCTCCTCTTCCTCTTTCTTCTCCCCCTTCTCCTTCTCCCCACCCCTATGCTCCTCCTCCTGCTCCTGCTCTTCCATGCCCCAGTGAGAAGACGCCTCCTGGAAGAACCAAGGGAGTGTAGATGGCACAGTGCAAGTCACCAGTACTATCTATCATCAACTCCTGCACAGGTTCCCAGGTTCAAAGTTTCAGGGCCCAGGGTCACCCACCATCTTCAACAGGAGACTTTGTCTCCATAATTTTTGCCTTGTTTATTCATCTCTCCCACCCACTAAGCTAAGTGTTTGGAGGGTAAGTGGGAGAAACTGTCTTATACTTCTCTTGTAATAGCAATTGTAATCATTAATAACTGTGGTATTGATAATAATATAATAATATAATATAATAATGGCATTTATTAAGCACTTACTATGTGCAAAGCACTGTTCTAAGCTCCAGGGAGGTTACAAGTGATCAGGTTGTCCCACGGGGGGCTCACAGTCTTCATCCCCAGTTTACAGATGAGGTAACTGAGGTCCAGAGAAGTGAAGTGACTTGCCCAAGGTCACACAGCTGACAGTTGGAGGAGCCAGGATTTGAACCCATTACCTCTGACTCCAAAGCCTGTGCTCTTTCCACTGAGCCACGCTGCTGGGATCAGTGTGGTAGCGGTTTGGATGGTGAGGAAAGGGTGGATTTAGAGTACTGCATGACAGACTGAATGTGTAGGTTGGATGAGTGGAGGAAAATGCCAAAGTTACAGGCTTGTGGGAAAGAGAGGATGGTGGTGGTGTCTACGGTGACAGGAAAGTAAGGGACAGGGCAGGCTTTTTTGGGGAAGATGAGGAGTTCTGTTTTGGAGCTGTTGAGTTTGAGGAGTCTGTGGGACATACTACCACAGATACCCTGAAGGCAGGAGGATATGCAAGTCTGCAGGGAAGGAGAAAGGTTTGGGAAACATCTGCGCAGAGATGGTAATTGAAGTTGTGGAATTGAGGATTAAGCCTACCTAGTGAAATAAAGTTAAAAATGCTTTTCCAAATTGGTTTTGAACCACTAACAACTACCTTGAGAGTGCAAGTCTCCAGCCACCTGACGCTAGCCATATCTTCTTGGATTGTTAAGAATAACATATGCGGGTTAATCAAAAGCCTCGCTAAGGCCTAGCTACAGCACACTAACTTTTCCTCATGTCGTCACAGCCTGTTACCAAAGAAGGAAAGTGTCCACACCGAGAGAATAAGAATCCTATACTTAAATGCTCCATTTGTCTCCCCTGCTCATTTGACCAAACTGCCCAAGGATTATATTTAGGATAATAATTATGGTATCCCTTAAGCATTTACTATGTGCCAAGCACTGAACCAAGTGCTGGGGTAGATCAAGATCATCACGTTGGACACAGCCCCTGTCCCATATGGGGCTCACAGTCTAAGGAGGAGTGAGGAGGCTTGAATCTCCATTATTCAGATGAGGAAACTGAGGGACAGAGAAGTGATTCGCCCAAGGTCGCCTAACAGGCAAATGGTGGAGCCGGCACTAGAACTCAGGTCCTCTGACTCCCAGGCCCAGCTCTTTCCACTAGGCAGCACTGCTTTATCTTTTCTTTTTCTTGCCAAGAAAGCGTTAAGTTCTAAATGTAAAAAATCTTATTGACACCAAAGGAAAGATGGCCATTCATTCCTGGGAGACTACTTGCTCTGTGCCAAGGACTGAGAAGCAGCATAGCCTCATGGATCTAGCGCAGGCCTGGGAGGCAGAAGGACCTGGCTTCTAATTGCGGCTTTGCCACCTGTCTGCTGGGTGACCCTGGGCGAGTCACTTCACTTCTCTCTACTTAACTTCATTTGCAAGATGCAGATGAAGCCTATGAGCCCCATGTGGGACGGAGATTGTGTCCAACCTGATTAGCTTGTATCAACCCCAGTGCTTAGAAGAGTGCTTGGTAAACAGAAAGTGCTTAACAAATACCGTCTCTCCCATCCACTAAGATAACTTTTTTGAGGGTAAATGGGGGAAACAATTCTATACTTCTCTTGTAGTAATTATAATAATAATTGGAATCATTGGAATAATTAATTATTGTGTTATTTGTTAAGCACATACTATGCTTTGGGCAAGTCACTTAACTTCTCTGTGCCACAGTTACCTCATCTGTAAAATCGGGATTGACTGGGAGCCCCCCATGGGACAACCTGATCACCTTGTAACCTCCCCAGTGCTTAGAACAGTGCTTTGCACATAGTAAGCGCTTAATAAATGCCGTTATTATTATTATTATGCACCAAGTACTGAAAAACAGAGTGACCTAGTGGAAAGAGCATGGGTCCAGGAGTAAGAAGGACCTGGATTCTAATCCCAGTTCCGCCGCTTGTCTGCTGTGTGACCTAGGGCAAGCCACTTTACTTCTCTGGGCCTCAGGTCCCTCCTCTAGAAAATGGGGATTAAAACTGTGAGTCCCACATGGGACAGGGACTGTGTCCAACCCAATTAGCTTGCATCTAGCCCAGCACTTAGAACAGTGCCTGGGCCATAGGTAAGTGCTGTACAAATATCATTTAAAAAATATTTAAAAAGGCATTTCTTTCCTGGGACACTATCTGCTCCTAGTAGAGGAAGTAGGAAACAGAAAGTCCTCCCCCAGACCTTCCCCTCACTGCAGACGACACCACCGCCCTTCCTGTCTCACAGGCCTGTAACCTTGGTGTTATCATTCATTCATTCATTCAGTAGTATTTATTGAGCACTTACTGTGTGCAGAGCACTGTACTAAGCACTTGGGAAGTACAAGTTGGCAACATATAGAGGCGGTCCCTACCCAGCAATGGGCTCACAGTCTAGAAGAGGGGAGACAGACAACAAAAGAAAACATGTGGTCAGGTGTCAAGTCAACAGAATAAGTAGAAGTAAAGCTAAATGCACATCACTGACAAAATAAATAGAATAGTAAATATGTACAAGTAGAATAAATGAGGTAAAAAATCTGTACAAACATATATACAGGTGCTCTGAGGAGGGGAAGGAGGTAGGGCGGGGGGGATGGGGAGGGGGAGAGGAAAAAGGGGGCTCAGTCTGGGAAGGCCTCCTGGAGGAGGTGAGCTCTCAGTAAGGCTTTGAAGGGAGGAAGAGAGCGAGCTTGGCGGCTGTGCGGAAGGAGGGCATTCCAGGCCAGGGGGAGGACGTGGGCCGGGGGTCAATGGCGGGACAGGCGAGAACGAGGCACAGTGAGGAGGTTAGTGGCAGAGGAGCAGAGGGTGCGGGCTTGACACCACTCTCTCATTCAACCCACATATTCAATCCATCACCAAATCCTGTCGGTCCCACCTTCACAACATCGCTAAAATCTGCCCTTTCCTCTCCATCCAAACTGCTACCACATTAATACAAGCACTCATCCTCTCCCGCCTGGATTACTGCATCAGACTCCTTGCTGACCTACCAACCTCCTGCCTCTCCCCACTCCAGTCCACACTTCACTCCATTAACCAGATCATCTTTCTACAGAAACAATCAGGACATGTCAACCCCCTCCTCAAAAATCTCTAATGGTTGCCTATCCATCTCCATATCAAAAAAACCCTCCTCACCATTAGTGTTAAAGCAATCCATCACCCTGCCCACTCTTACCTCACCTCACTTCTCTCCTACAACCCAGCCTGCACACTTCGCTCCTCTGGTGCTCACCTTCTCATTGTGCCTCCATCTCATCTGTCTTACCAATAACCCCTGGCTCATGTCCTACCTCTGGCCTGGAACACCCTCCCTCCTCAAATCCACCACACAATTACTCTCCCCACTTCAAACCTTTATTGAAAGCACATCTCCAAGAGGCCTTCCCAGACTATGCCCCACTCTTTCTCATCTCCCACTCCCTTCTGGATCACCCTGTCTTGCTCCCTTTGCTCATCCCCCCTCCACGCCCCACAGCACTTATGTATATTTCTATAATGTTATTTATTTGCATTGATGTCTACTCATTTGTATGGATGTCAGTCTCCCCTGTCCCCGCCCTCCTTCCCTCCCAAGACTGTGAGCTCCTTGTGGGCAGGGATTGTCACTCTTTATCGTTGTACTGTACTTTCCCAAGTGCTTAGTACAGCACTCTGCACAGAGTAAACGCTTAATAAATTCTAATGAATGAAGGAATAAAAGTGAAGGCCCTGAGCCACTAACGTGAGGCCTGGTGGGTTTCGAGCACCCTCTTGGGCCCAGCCATGTCCAGCTCAACTGCCGAGGCTGAGGTCCCTGGGTTGGCAGGACAAAGCCAGATTCTCCATCCCCCCTGGGGGGACCCTGTATCTGAAGCCAGAGCTAGGCTTACCTTGGCACTTCCTTGGTGGTGTGGGACACGCAGATCAGGACGGGGAGGAAGCGATGGTCTCTCTTCTTCTCTCCATGTCAGTTAAAAGTTATTTAACATCTTTTCCAGAAGTATAAAAACACACAAAAGAGGGTTCAGTTTAGTTTAAGGCTGGAAACAAGAGGATAGAATCACCACAACCAACCGAACACAAAGGAAACAATAGCTGTCTTTCCCTCCTCGTACTTCCCCCCTCTACCATGACCCTCCTTAATTATGATAATCAAATCGATCCCTGCCTAGATTAACACAGGCACAGCTAATCTCCCGAAACACTCAACCATGCATCACAGACTGTTCCCCCTGCAGATCAGTTCTGGATCCCAGAAATAAATAACCCTTTGGAACCCAGAAGGATTGTTCCTTGTCATCACTCCCATAATGGCCTTCCTTCCCAAAACCTGGTTGGTGATTTTCTGTGGAAAGAGAGAACAGAAGAGAGATTAATCCTGCTTTGCTGAGTCCAAGGCCATGGACCCATGCCAACTCTTTGTGCCCTTGAAAAAAAAATGAAAGGAGGAGGAAAAAAAAGGTGGTATCTGTTGTTAAGGACTTCCTATGTGCCAGGCACTGTACTAGACTCTGGGGTAGGTACAAGCTAATCGGATTGGATGCAGTCCATGTCCTAAATGGGGCTCACAGTCTTTTTCCCCATTTTACAGATGAAGGACCTGAGGCATAGAGAAGTTAAGAGACTCACCCGAGGTCACCCAGCAGACAAGCTGAGAAGGCGGGATGAGAACCCGAATCCTTCTGACTCCCAGGCCTGGGCTCCATCCACCAGGCCCCGTTGCATTCCTTCCCCAGTGTTACACAGGCCAACTCCTCCCCAAGTCCCTTCTCCGCTGTGTCTGCCACAGCTGCCAGGGCACGGAGAAGGGTTTCTTCCTTCCTTAGGGTGGCAGGGGGCTCACCGCTGAGCCCAGGGGAGGGGGCTTCCGAAGCACGGTTCTTGAGAGAGACATGAGTTCAGAATGCAAAGGGAAGGGGATCAAAACCAAAGAATCTGTTCGAGACATCAAAAGGAGTCTTTGGTGTTCAAAACACCCCTCACTACCTCCATCAACTACAAAGCCTTACTGAAGGCTCATCTCCTCCAAAAGGCCTTCCCTAAGCTCTCTTTTCCTCTTCTCCCACTCCCTTCTGCATCACCCTGACTTGCTAGCTTCCTTTGTTCTTCTCTCCCAGCCTCACAGCACTTATGTGCACATCTGTAACTTTATTTTATATTTAATGTCTGCCTCCCTCTTCTAGACTGTAAGCTCATTGTAGGCAGGAAATGTGCCCGTTTATTGTTGTATTGTACAATTCCAAGTGCTTAGTACAGCGCTCTGCACACAGTAACCACTCAATAAATACGACTGAGTGAATCCTCCTCCAATTGCCTGAGGAAATTCTTATTTTAAATTCATTTCCATTCCTTTACAAGTCTCTTTTCACAGCTGAACAATCATCCCGAGGGTTGCCGATTCTGCTTCTTGCCACGTGCATGAGAAACTGTGGACACGATCCCTGCCTTCGAGGAGCTTACAGTCCAACATGTGAGGAGCACTGTCCTAAGCAATTGGGAGAGTCTGATAGCATTCTTAGCCATGATCCCTGCTTTCCAAGCGCTTACAGTCTACTATGGGCAGAGCACTGTACCATGGACTTGGGAGAGCACATTAGTTAGGAAACAAGAGCCCTGTCTTCAAGACGCTTATATCAGCTGTGCACAGAGGGCTATGCTACACACTTGGGAGAGTGCAATAGGATAGTGTTGGAAGACATGATCCCTGCCATCAAAGAAATTACAGTTTAGGGGGGAGATGCTTACCACATCTGGACCACTGTGGTGGATGCCCATATGCAGACCACTGAACTAGGCATCTACCATGCAGTGTGAGAAACAGTGTGGCTTTGTGGAAAGAGCACAGACTTGGGAGTCAGAGGACATGGGTTCTAATCCAGGTTCTGCCACTTGTCTGCTGTGTGACTTTGGGCCAGTCTCTTAACTTCTCTGTGCCTCAGTTACATCTTCTGTAAAGTGGGGATTAAATCTGTGAGCTCCACGTGGGGCAACCTGATGACCTTGTATCTACTGTAGCACTTAGAACAGTGCTTGGCACATAGTAAGAGCTTAACAAATACCGTTATTATTATTATTATGCGCAGAACATTATACTAGAGAGTTATATATGGAGGGCTCTAATTGGTGTCTGTTGTGTGCAGAGCACTGTACTGGGCACTTACTGGTTGCAGAGTGCTGTAGTGATTGCCTCCTGGTGTACAGATCACTATACTAACCTCCTAATGGTGGCAGAGCAGTGGCTGCTTACTGGATCCCTCAGACTCCTTGTGTCCTCAATGAGAAAACCATTTTCATCAGAGGCAGCGTGGCCTAGGGGATAGAGCCCAGGCCTGGGAGTCAGAAGGGCTCTGCCACTTGCCTGCTGCATGACCGTGGGCAAGTCACTTCACTTCCTCTGTGTGTCTGACCTTTGGCAAATTACCTCACTTCTCTGTGCCACACAGTTCCCTGACCTGTAAAATGGGGATTAAGACCGTGATCCCCTATGTCAGTGTCACCCGTCGTCCGGGGACGGGTTCATTCAGTGATCGGCGAGGCGAGAGAGAGCGAGAAGCCGGGGATGGAAGCCTAAGTTTTATATGAAATTTATTCCGCGAGGTGAATTGAATTTATGTATTTGTTTAGGCGCAGTGGATTGAGCTTCCCTTTTGAGAGGAATATAATCAATTAGCAATATTAGAGCTTCCCTACACGGGAGGAACACAATCATCTGTTAATCGCGTGTGGGTGAGTTGGCTAACTCTCACCCATGTACACTTCCCACTAGGGAAGAATCCACTTACTTTCCCACATGGGAAGAATTCATTACATTACCCGCGCACGTGGTGGGCGGCTAGCTCTTACAATGTGCTCTCCCTACATGGGAGGAATCCACTCATAATTCCCATCAGCAGCGGGATACCTGGGTCCCACCCACGAGACACTCACCCATCCCGCGGCCCTTGCCTCAGTGCGTTGGTTCTGGTTGTAGAGCGGGCATCTGGCCTTCTGGGCAGGGAGAGACACGTGGGCTGCTGCTGCTGCTGCTGCAGCGGCTGCTCCTGCTTCTGTGTGTCCTGGTGTTCTGACCCTGAAGGTCAGAGGCGACAGGTATTTATTGCCTGTGCCCCTAGGCCATTCCAGCTTCTGGCCTCAGTCTATCCAATCTCTGCCCTCCCCCCCTCCTTCATACCTAATTTGATTGGCACGGGGGCAAGGGACACCTTCTGTATTCCCAGCTTGTGCTGTCAATCTAGCAGATTTGGTCATGGGGGCGGTATCCCACCCTCACTTCCGAGTTCCGCCTGCTGGCTCAGGTGGTCACGAGATAGCTTTTGACCTTGAGATGGCCGGTACCCAAGGGTCACCTCGGGACATACCACCCCTTGGCCCTCGCCATCCATGCCCACCTGACCCCACCTCTTCCTGCATCCCCTCCAGGTCGCATAATGGTGGGGTTGCACTGGAAGCCATGCCTTCCGGCGCTGTCCCTCCCCTGACCGCATGGGCTGATAACCTCCCTGGCTTGCCACGGGAACCAGAAAAGCAGATCCATGGGTTGGGGAAGAAGACGTTTCCTATCCCATGGCCAGGGGCAACAGAAGGCGGGCACCCCGCCCTCAAGGCGTGCGAGTAGGAGGTATGGAGGTATGGAAGGTGGTCGGTGGCCCACCATGGTTTTGAGGCACTGCGCTGAGGAAAGGGGCCAGGGATGGTTGAAGTGGCCGCTATCCACAGATAGAGCAGTGTAACACTGGGACAGATAACAACCCCTTCCCTTACTAGCACAACGGTCTTAAGATAGCGCATCTTAAGATAGCGCACAGAGGCAAGAGCTGGGGGCGACTATGTGTTTGTCGCACCTGTGTGAAAAGGGCCAAGCAACAGCAACTTAGTAACCACCATCCTCCCACTAAGCCCACCGCCAGGAGCAAAAGTAGCAGCAACCCCTGGAATAGTGAGCTTCCCTCCTCAAGTCTAAAGAGTCCATAGAACCAGTACAAAACTCCTCTGGTGGTGGGGACTCTTCATTAGCTGCATGGTACACTGCCAGAGATCATCGTGTCCAATTGTTCAGAGTCACTGGAATGAGGGGGCGAGAAGCACCGGTCATGTTGAAACAGGAACAGGTCGCCTGGTAGAAATAGGTTCCCTTCCCTGATGATGTCACACCATGGCTAAGACTGAAGACAGGCTCTCTGGGAGGCAGTTCAGTGATGATTCCTTTGCTGGGCCTGTCTGGAAGTCAGGCAATCCTGACCATAGAATTGTGAGGCAGAGAAGTACCCAGGAGCATCATATAGCCAGATATGATTGATAAAGTTTGAAATAATAGCTTTTTCCTAATAACATTAAACAATTATTCTTAACTCATTCTTAAAAACTACTAACAATTTTAACAAATTTTCCAATTATTCTTCTGTTGCTTTCCAAATCCTTGGGATATGATGACTAAACCTTTTCAGTCCCTTAAAAGGAAACAATTGCAAAGACAAAGTAGACATCCAGATCTGTACATATGTATGATACTGAATAACATACAGCTGCTTTTTGCCCATTAGCTAGGCTATAGCAGAGACAGCATGCAGAACTTGCATTGTCAACCCTGAAAAATGGAGATTTTATATTAAAGACCATCTGAACCAATTTAACAAGCAAAGACGAACAAACCCCAGTTCTAATACATATAATTTGTAATATGCAGCAATTAAATCTGGACTTTGCGTGTTCTAATATTTAACACGTTAAGTGACGAGCAGGCCAAGCAGTTCCACAGAGTGATATGTCGTCATTCCCCCTCTCCCAGGCGTGATGTCTGCAAAAGAGAAGGGTCTAGGTCTTGGAGGATCTCCAAGCCTCTACCAAAGTTAGTGGGCAGCCCTCATTGGGATTAGCTGCACAGGTTTGCCCAGTCAGATTCATTTATCATTTCAAATATATCAAGATGACTTTTGTATTTGATCTGCTTTTACTGTTTACTAAGTTAGAGAAATTTAAGGCAATGGCATTTCAGATATAATGATTAAATCACCACCCCTCCAGTTGTTCCTAGGCTGGGAGAACAGTGGCAAGTTCACTCCCAATTCATTCCTAATGACCGCCATTGTAGTTTCTATGGGGAAGTGCCTTAGACTGAGGAAGGCAGCCATTCACTAGGAGGGAGGCAACCCTTTGCTAGAGGGAGGTGCCTTCCCTCAAAGGAATTCCCTTTGGATCTCCCATCTGATAGCTCTCGCCCTGAAGGCAAAGTGGTTAAGTTTCCTACCCCCATGCTTTAGCTTGCAAATTTCTTGAGTAGCTGGGTGCTCGGGTGACAGGAAGGGTCCCCCGTTTCCTAGTAACCCCAATTATGGAATTATTTCCTGTAATTGATGGTTGGCCTCCTTGCCAAGCATCCTTCCTCATCATAGATACCCGGGCCCTGGTGTCTACTGGTAAGACTTTCCGACGATCATTTACTGGGACGGTCATATGACGGGGAGGGGGGGCACCCGGGTTGCGAGAGGGCCGCGGCCGCCGTCCAACGGCCAGGCCCGCCGGATCCCCCTTCTAATTTCCCCGCTCCGTGGTGGTTGGGGCCGTTGGTCTACCTTCCTGAGTGAGCAGCTTCAGGATATGTGTGGGCAGCCCATCCAGCTCGTCCATAGGAAATCCCCGCTCCCTTAACTCCCTCCATATGATCACCCATTCTCCTGGGCCCAACCTTCCTGAGCTGACCCGCTGTGGGGGTCGGTGGGTATCCCTTTTACTATTCGTTGGAACCGGTTTTGCCCTCCTGAACCCCAGGCCTTTCCTAATCATGGCTGCTACACGCCGGGTAATCGGCATCTTAGGGGACTGGAATAGGGACCAGTCACTGTTGACCACGTTGGCCAAAGTGCTCCAAGTTTGTACCTCAGTGGCCCTATCCCTCAAACGGTGGGCCAGCCCGCGCTCCAGCCCTGGGGGTGCACCCATTACTATTGCACGAAGTAGGCCCTCTTGGGCGGGGAGGGACCAGGAGCTTGGTTCCTGAGTTTTCTCCCTCTCATCCAGGAGTTGTTCAATTCCAAGCACCAGGAGATGCTGGTTTAATGTAGCTGGGTCGGTCCAGCGGAGGGTGCCTGCCCTTCCCTGTTCACTCCGGGGGACTGTCCGAGCCCAGTGTACCGCGAGGGTCCAGAGGGTACAACCTTGAGTGTGAGTCACATCCACCCCTGGGCCCAAATCGAGGCGGCTGCTTTCATTTGGGCTGCCGCTCCCTTCCATACCCTGGCCAACCAGCCTATCACCGGCTCCCCGGGGAAACTCCTTAGAGAGCTGCCTGAGTTCAGTGGCTGTGAAGTGAGTAGTTTGGGTGGTGACCTTTCCCTCAGGATTCCACTTTTCCTTGATAATAGGATAGAGGGGCATGGGCTGCCCCTCAGGGTTCTGCGGGGGCACCTCCCAATCCCAAGGGGAAGAGGCTAGTTCCAGTTGTGGTTGAGGATCGGGACCCCCCCTTCTCCTCCCCAGAGGACTTCTTCCCACCCAGCTCCAAGTACATGACCCGCTTGATCTCCTTCTCAGTTACGGGAAGTTTCCTCTGTGCTTTTAACTCCTTAGCCACCCGGGGTGCCAATTTCTGCTCTAAAAGGATCGCCTGCTGCATTTTTACCTCGGCCGCTGTCTGCAGTAAGAGGCACTCGTCTCACTTTCCTTTAGTTTTGCCTCTAGGGCGGCCCTCTCCAGCCGCCACCGCAGGCGGTCCTGGGCGGCGGCCTGCGGCGCCGTTGCTAGGAGACCGAGGAGGGTGGTCTTTCCTTTCCTTTTCCTGATTTGGGTAGCCTCCCGCCAATCACAAAATTCCCTCACCAAATTGGCCGGGTCCTCCCAGTGTTTCTCCACCCAGCGGCTGTCCCATTTTGGGGTTTTCCATCCCTGATCCGCGAGGAATTCAAAAAGCCCTCTCGGCTCTCTGTCGCCTATCGCCGATCCCATCCTCGTCGCCATTTATGTCACCCGCCGTCCGGGGACGGGTTCGTTCAGTGATCGGCGAGGCGAGAGAGAGCAAGAGGCCGGGGACGGAAAGCCTAAGTTTTATATGAAATTTATTCCGCGAGGTGAATTGAATTTATGTATTTGTTTAGGCGCAATGGATTGAGCTTCCCTTTTGGGAGGAATATAATCAATTAGCAATATTAGAGCTTCCCTACACGGGAGGAACACAATCATCCGTTAATCGCGCGTGGGTGAGTTGGCTAACTCTCACCCATGTGCACTTCCCACTAGGGAAGAATCCACTTACTTTCCCACATGGGAAGAATTAAATACATTACCCGCGCACGTGGTGGGCGGCTAGCTCTCACAATGTGCTCTCCCTACATGGGAGGAATCCACTCATAATTACCATCAGCAGCGGGATACCTGTGTCCCACCCATGAGACACTCACCCATCCCGCGGCCCTTGCCTCAGTGTGTTGGTTCTGGTTGTAGAGCGGGCATCTGGCCTTCTGGGCAGGGAGAGACACGTGGGCTGCTGCTGCTGCTGCGGCTGCTCCTGCGTTTCCTGGTGTTCTGACCCCGAAGGTCAGAGGCGACAGGTATTTATTGCCTGTGCCCCTAGGCCATTCCAGCTTCTGGCCTCAGTCTATCCAATCTCTGCCCTCCCCCTCTCCTCCATACCTAATTTGATTGGCACGGGGGCGAGGGACACCTTCTGTATTCCCAGCTTGGGCTGTCAATCTAGCAGATTTGGTCATGGGGGTGGTATCCCACCCTCACTTCCGAGTTCCGCCTGCTGGCTCAGGTGGTCATAAGATAGCTTTTGACCTTGAGATGGCCGGTACCCAAGGGTCACCTCGGGACAGTTGGACACGGACTGTGTCCAACCTTACGACCTTGTATCTACCCCAGTGCTTAGTACTGTGCTTGGCACATAGTAAGTGCTAAACAAATACCATTAAAAATGAATAAAAAATCAGAAAGGTGGCCCCATGGGTGACAGAGTCTCTCAGTGTCTCAGTGGCCCAGAGAGCTCTGTTTTGTTGGACGGGGCTGACACAGAGAACCCACCCACCCAGCTGCTGGATTCAAGGCTCCGCCAACCCTCTGCTGTATTTACTGAGACCCCCTCGCCCACCCTTCTGCTGCATCATCATCATCATCAATCGTATTTATTGAGCGCTTACTATGTGCAGAGCACTGTACTAAGCGCTTGGGAAGTACAAATTGGCAACATATAGAGACAGTCCCTACCCAACAGTGGGCTCACAGTCTAAAAGGGGGGAGACAGAGAACAAAACCAAACATACTAACAAAATAAAATAAATAGAATGGATATGTACAAGTAAAATAAATAAATAAATAAATGAATAGAGTAATAAACATGTACAAACATATATACATATCTACAGGTGCTGTGGGGAAGGGAAGGAGGTAAGATGGGGGAGATGAAGAGGGGGACGAGGGGGAGAGGAAGGAAGGGGCTCAGTCTGGGAAGGCCTCCTGGAGGAGGTGAGCTCTCAGCAGGGCCTTGAAGGGAGGAAGAGAGCTAGCTTGGCGGATGGGCAGAGGGAGGGCATTCCAGGCCCGGGGGATTACGTGGGCCGGGGGTCGATGGCGGGACAGGCAAGAACGAGGTACGGTGAGGAGATTAGCGGCGGAGGAGCGGAGGGTGCGGGCTGGGCTGTAGAAGGAGAGAAGGGAGGTGAGGTAGGAAGGGGCGAGGTGATGGAGAGCCTTGAAGCCCAGGGTGAGGAGTTTCTGCCTGAAACTCTTTCTTCTGCTGCAGCCACCGAAATCCCACCTGTCCATCCCTGTATCCACCGAGACCCCTCCCAACCAGCTGTTGTGTCTGCCAGGACCCCACCCAGCCTCCATGACTGAGGCTATTTATGCTTAATTTTTTTTTAATGGTACTTGTTAGGAATTTACAATGTGTCAGACACTGTACTAAGCCCTGGGGTAGATAATAACTAATCAGGTTGAACACAAGCCAAGCCCCACACTGGGCTCATAGCTTTAATTTCCACTTTACAGATGAGCTAACTGAGATCCAGAAAAATGAAGTGACGTGACACGCCCACGGTGACCCACCAGATAAGTGGCGGAAGTGGGATTGGAACCTAGGTCCTTCTGTCTCCTAAGCCCAAGCTCTATCTGCTAGGCCATGCTGCTTCTCTACCAGACTTATCTCACTGGACCGTCTGAATGGCAACTTCAGCCGAAACCAGGGGGAGGATGTGGTTAATATCTCAGAATCAATCAATCGATTATGTTTACTGAACACTTGCTATGTGCAAAGCACTGAACTAAGTGTTTGGGACAAAGAGGGGTCCCAAGGTTAGCCCTGGCCCCTAGCTTGGACACCACGAAACACACTTCAGTCAACCAATGGTATTTTTGTAGCATTTTTGCTGTATGGAACACTGTCCTAACACTTGGAAGAGTACAACAGAGTTGGTAGTAACAGTATCTGCCCACAGGGAGCTTACAGTCTGTTGTGCGCAGAGCACTGTACTGAGCACTCGGACGAGTACAACAGAGTTGGTAGACACCATCCCTTAGGAGCTTAGAGCTTAATATGCGCAGAACACTGCACTGAGTGCTTAGGAGAGGACAACAAAACGAGCTGACACGATCACTGCCCTCAAAGAGTTTATCATCTGCAGTGTGCAGAGCACTGTACTGAGCACTTGGGAGAACCCAATAGAGTCGATAGACATGATTCTTGTCCTCAAGGAGTTGACAGTCTGCCACTGGCAGAGCACTGCACTGAGCATTTGAGAGAATACGATAGAGGCCGCATACACGATTGCCACCCTCAAGGAGATTACAGTCGACTGTACAGACAGCATTGCACTAAGCGCTTAGGAGAGGACAATAGCATGAGTAGACAGGATCCCTGCAATCAAAGAATTTACAGTCTGTTGCACACGGAGCACTGTACTGAGCGTTTGAGCGACAACGATAGAGGCCGTAGACCTGATTCCCGCACTCGAGAAGTTTAGGGTCGGCTGTGTGTCCAACACTGTAGCAAACACTTGGGAGAACCAATAGAGTCAGGAAATGTGATCTCTGCCCCCAAGGAATGTACAATCTGGTAAGGGAGACAGATGCTAAAATAAATTACAGGTAGGGGAAGGAAAACAGTATAAGGGAATGGACAGAGGCAATCATATTTCTTGAGCACTTACTGTGGGCAGAGGCATATACTAAGCACTTAGAAGACTACAATATAAACAATATAATAGACACATTCCCCACCCATAACAAGCTTATAGTATAGAAGGGGAGACAGACATTAATATAAAAAAATAAAATTGCAGATATATACATAAGTGCTGTGGGGCTGGGATGGGGGATGAACAAAGGGAGCAAGTCAGTAGGGAGTGGGAGAAGAGGGAAGGAGGGCTTAGTCAGGGAAGGCCTCTAGGAGATGTGCCTTCAGTAAGGCTTTGAAGATGGAAGAGAGTCACTGTCTGCCGGAAATGGGGAGGGAGGTTGTCCCAGGTCAGAGGCGGGATGTGGGCGAGAGGTCGGTGGTGAGATAGACGGGATTGAGGTACAGTTAGAAGGTTGGCAATTCCTGGCATAACAGAGGACTACATCCATTTCATCGTTTCCTCTTTAGATATGACTGCAGTGACCCAAGGGGACATTTCAATCTTCCCACAAGAGATATCGTAATTAAGGTCACCCAGTTCATGGGTAGGATTCATTCTGATAGAACTGAGAGAAACAGCATGTCATAGTGGATAGGGCCCAGGCCTGGGACTCAGAAAGACCTGAATGCTAACTCTGGCTCCGCCAACTGTCGGCTGTGTGACCGTGGACGAGTCGCTTCGCTTCATGTCTCTGGGCCTCAATCAGCTCATCTGTAAAACGAGGATTAAGACTGTGAGTCCCATGTGGGACCTGGATTGTGTCCAACGTGATTAGCTTTTTATCTACCTTGGCGCTTAGTACAATCAGTCATACTTATTAAGCACTTAAAGTGTACAGACACTGTACTAAGCGATTGGGAGAGTATGATAGAACAGAGTCGGTAGCCACGTTCCTTATCCACAATGAGTTTAACAGTATAGAGGAGCAGAGTGCCCGGGCACAAAATAAGCGCTTAACAGATACCAGAAAAAAAAAGACTAAGACAAGGGAAAGACCTATCCGTGATTGACCCTTGATCAGTGGGATGCAACCAAACAAAGTTGAATGCACTGACTTGAATGCGGACCTTAAGGAGAGCGTTGTCATGCCCGGAATTACTCTCCAGTTATTCACTCATCATATGAAGTTTGAGGAATCCAGATCTCAGCGCCTCAACAGGAGCTGAATCATCCAAAGCCATAACATTAAGTTCTGATAGAAGTCACTTGAATAACAACCAAAATGCCTTAATTTTTAATTTCATTAGAGACTTTAAATACTCCCCTACGATATATCTCAGTCATACCCCGGGCCCACTTTTCAAGATGCCCCAAATTTCTCATTTCTCCTCATGTTATTTTTGGGACATGCTCCCCTGAAAATTAGAGGAGAAATCATTTGGAAATGCTCCATATGAAGGAATGACAGTGTCCGAGTATTTAAAGGCCCATTATTTAATGAGATTTTGCTCTCCTGCAACCGTTCCTCCTGTACTTGAGCGTATACACTCTCTTTGCTTTTTTCAAAATACTTTCCAACCCACAAAACACCTCCACATTCTGTGATAAAATAGTGCTTCACCCAATTTTCTTCCAGAAGATTTATACACAATTACTAATTGGAAAGCCCTTGAATGCATGAAAGAAAAAAAAAACTGCAGTAAAGAAAGAGAAAAAAGCAACACAATGCTTCTGCAGGTGGTGGGCCTATTAGATTTCTATAACCCAGTTTTCAGGATTTCTTCTAACCAAACAGCCTCTTTTTTGGTAGAGAGGAGAGGAAGGAAACTCATTACACTGATGTGATCTAGTTCTGGACAAGTGGGAAGCCCCTTTTCTCAAGCTCCTTTTCAAAGGAGACTCCATCTGAGAGAATAGAGAGCCTTCACCGATCCTATTTCAATCAAGTGGTACTTGAGGGCTTACAAATACCATTTCAAAAAAAAAAAAATGGCCATGGGGAGGGGGGACAGAATGGGGTTGTGAGAGATTAACTAGAAAGAGAAAGATGTAATTTCAAAAAGAAGAGAACAGGAAGAACCAAGAGGATGGAGCTTAGTCCCAAGATGTCCACAATATGCACTCATTTACAACTCATTACTGAAACCCGATTTTTTAATGAATTATGCTGCTCACAGCCTCCTTGGAATTTTGATAGTATTTTGCTCTTACCTTCCTCATCTCACTTTTTGTCCTCATACTCTTCCTGTGCTTCAGGATAAAGCAAGAAGGGATAGCCCTTATTTTACCGACAGGGAAACGGAGGCATGGACCGGTTGGGTTTCTTATGGAAATTGTTAAGTGCTTATTATGCATCAAACACTGTTCTAAGCACTGGGGTAGATACAGGCTAATTAGGTTGAACACAGTCTCTGTCCTGCAAGGGGCTTACAGTTAGCAGATTAACTTGAGGTCAAACAGCAGGCCTGAGGCAGAGCAAAGATCCTGTCTCCCAGGACGTTATTTTAATAGCTTTCCCCATCCCAAACTGATCTAATCTTATATTGAGTTTGTTAAACTCCTCAATTGTGGTGTTCATGAAGTGCTTCCTATACACCAAGCACCATACTAAGACCAGGGTAGATACAGACTATCATCTCCCCTCTAGTCTGTAAACTCGTTGTGGGTAAGGAATAATAATAACGGTATTTGTTAAATCCTTCCTATGTGTCAAGCACTGTTCTAAACCCTGGGATAGATGCAAGGTAATCAGGTTGTCCCTAATGGGGCTCACAGTCTTAATCCCCATTTTACAGACAAGGTAACTGAGGCACAGAGAAGTTAAGTGACTGGCCCAAAGTCACACCACTGACAAGTGGTGGAGCTGGGATTAGAACCCATGACCTCTGACTCCCAAGCCCATGCTCTTTCCACTAAGCCACCCTGGCAGTCGAGGGACTACCAACTCTGTTATAGTGTACTTTCCCAAGTGCTTAGTACAGTGCTCTGCAAAAGGTAAGTGTTCAGTAAATACCATTGATTGAATCGGGTGGGCAGATAGAACACGGGCCAGATAGTCAGAAGGACCTGGGTTTAATCCCAGCTCTGCTACCTGTAAACTGTGTGACCTTGGGCAAGTCACTTAACTCCTCTGTGCCTCAGTTACCTCAAGTGTGATGAAGACTGCGAGCTCATGTGAGACAGGGACTGTGTCCAACCTGATTAACTTGAATCTACCCCAGTGCTTAGAACAGTGCTTGACACCTAGTAAGTGCTTAACAAGTACCATCATTATTAATATTATTTCTTTTGAGTTCTCCCAAGCGTTTATGTGCAGTTTTCTCCACAAGGTAAGTCAGTCTAGCCTCTATGGGTTGATACATCTGTAGCTATTGATTAGGGCTGGCAGGAACCCCCAGTGATCAGCATTTGAAAACCCCATACATTTTTGTCCCATATTCGCTGTTTCCCTCAAACTGCACGAGGGGGGAAGCTCTGCTTTGAAACACCAAATGAGACACCATTTTAATTAGGTCTCACATTTGCTGAAGTGTTGAAATGTCCAAAATGTGCAAATCTGTCATACTTCTGCTCTGGAACAAAACAACCAGCCTCAAAAAGCTTATTGTTATTATTGTTGTTGAGGTTGTTGCTATTGTTATTTATAATTATTATTATAACAGCACTGATACATCTTAGGTGCTACTGTCTTCTTCCTCTAGACTGTAAGCTCTTGAGAGCAGGGAATTTATCAACTCTGTTGCATTATACTTTCCCAAGCGCTTAGTTCAGTGCTCTGACACAATAAGTGCTCAATAAATACCACTGATTAAGTGCTCTCATTTCCTCTTCTCCTGCTCCCTTCTGCCTCACCATTTCACTTGAATTTCTACACCTTATTCACCCTGACCCCAGCCCCACAGACCTTATATGAGAACTTTTCCGTAATTTATTTGTTTGTATTACTATCTGTTTCCCCCTCTAGACTGTAAGCTCATTGGGAGCAGGGAATGTATCTGATTATTGTTATATTGTACTCTCCCAAGCTCTTAGTACAGTGCTCTGCACACAGTAAGTGCTCAATAAGTACAACTGACTAGCTGACAGAAAATAATTCTGCTCTGCCCAGAGTCCTTCCCCAGAAGCACATCCCTTCATCATTGCTACTGGGGGACATGCAATACATCCCATAAATCCAGTCCCCCCAGGCTCTCTGTACTGGCTCAGGCTGAGCTCCACAACACAGTTGCCTCATCATAATTGTGTAGCTCATTTACAGGTCGGGTGTCATAATCTTAAAGGAAGAAGCTTCATTCAAGAGTGTCTGACCTGATTAAACTTGTATCTAGCCCAGTCTTTTTTTTTAATGCAATTACTATGTGCCAGGCACCGTACTAAGCGCTGGGATTGATAGAAGCTAATCAGGTTGGCCACAGTCCCTGTCATTCATTCATTCATTCAATCATATTTATTGAGCCTTTACTGTGGGCAGAGCACTGCACTAAGAGCTTGGGAAAGTACGATACAGCAATAAAGAGTGACAATTCCTGCCCACAATGAGTTCACAGTCTAGAGTGGGGGAGACAAACGTCAATATAAATAAATAAAATTAGAAATATATGGATAAATGTTGTGGGGTGGGAGGGGTTGGGGAGAGCAAAGGGAGCAAATCAGGGCAATGCAGAAGGGAGTAGGAGATGAGGAAAAGTGGGGCTTAGTCTGGGAAGGCCTCTTAAAGGAGATGTGCCTTCAGTAAGGCTTTGAAGGAGGGCAAGTAATTCTCAGGTGGATGAAGGGTGTTTCAGGCCAGAGGTAGGATGTGGGCCAGAGGTTGGCAGTGAAATGGGGAGATCGAGGCACAGTGAGAAGGTTAGGATCAGAGGAGCTAAGTGTGCAGGCTGGGTTGTAGAAGGAGAGAAGGGAGGTGAGGTAAGAGGGAGCAAGTTGATGGAGTGCTTTAAAGCCAACAGTGAGGAGTTTTTGTTTGATACGGAGGTGGATAGGTAACCACTGGAGATTTTTGAGGAGGGGGGTGATATGTCCTGAATGTTTCTGAAGAAAGACGATATGGGCAGCGGAGTGAATTATGGACTGGACTTGGGAGAGGCAGGAGGTTGGGAAGTCAGCAAGGAGGCTGATGCAGTAACCTAGGCAGGATAGGATGAGTGATTGCATTAACGTGGTAGCAGTTTGGATGGAGAGGAAAGGGTAGATTTTAGTGATGTTGTGAAGATGGGACCGACAGGATTTGGAGAAGGATTGAATATGTGCATTGAATTAGCAAGTAGAGTCAAGGATAATGCCAAGGTGACAAGTTGGTGAGACGGGAAGGATGGTGATGCCATATACAGTGATGGGGAAGTCTGGGAGAGAACAGGGAATGGGGTGGGAAGAAAAGGAACTCTGTTTTGGACATGCTACATTTGAGGTGACAGGAGGACATCCAAGTAGAGATATCTCGAGGCAGGAGGAGATGCGAGCCTGGAGAGAGGAAGAGTGATTAGGGGAGGAAATGTAGATTTGGGTATCATCTGCATAGAGATGGTAGTTGAAGCCATGGGAGCGAATGAGCTCTCCAAGGGAATGAGTGTAGATGGAGAATGGAAGGGGACTGAGAACTGAACATCGAAGGACCCCCACAGTTACGGGATGGTGTCACCCGTCGTCCGGGGACGGGTTCGTTCAGTGATCGGCGAGGCGAGAGAGAGAGAGGCCGGGGACGGAAAGCCTAAGTTTTATATAAAATTTATTCCGTGAGGTGAATTGAATTTATGTAATTGTTTAGGTGCAATGGATTGAGCTTCCCTTTCGGGAGGAATATAATCAATTAGCAATATTAGAGCTTCCCTACACGGGAGGAACACAATCATCCGTTAATCGCACGTGGGTGAGTTGGTTAACTCTCACCCATGTGCACTTCCCACTCGGGAAGAATCCACTTACTTTCCCACATGGGAAGAATTCATTACATTACCCGCGCATGTGGTGGGCGGCTAGCTCTCACAATGTGCTCTCCCTACATGGGAGGAATCCACTCATAATTCCCATCAGCAGCAGGATACCTGGGTCCCACCCACGAGACACTCACCCATCCCGCGGCCCTTGCCTCAGTGTGTTGGTTCTGGTTGTAAAGCGGGCATCTGGCCTTCTGGGCAGGGAGAGACACGTGGGCCGCTGCTGCTGCGGCTGCTCCTGCTACTGCGTGTCCTGGTGTTCTGACCCTGAAGGTCAGAGGCGACAGGTATTTATTGCCTGTGCCTCTAGGCCATTCCAGCTTCTGGCCTCAGTCTATCCAATCTCTGCCCTCCCCGCCTCCTCCATACCTAATTTGATTGGCACGGGGGCGAGGGACACCTTCTATAGTCCCAGCTTGGGCTGTCAATCTAGCAGATTTGGTCGTGGGGGCGGTATCCCACCCTCACTTCCGAGTTCCGCCTGCTGGCTCAGGTGGTTACGAGATGGCTTTTGACCTTGAGATGGCCAGTACCCAAGGGTCACCTCGGGACAGATGGGAGGCAGAGGGGGAGCCCACCAAGGAGATTGAGAATAAACGGCCAGAGAGATAAGAGGAGAATCAGGAGAGGTACAGAATCAGTGAAGCCAAGGTTGGATAACATATCAAGGAGAAGGGGGTGGTCCACAGGGTCAAAGGCAGCTGAGAAGCCGAGGAGGATAAGGATGGAGTAGAAGCCTTTGGATTTGGCAAGAAGGAGATAATTGGTGACTTTTGAGAGGGCGGTTTCAGTGGGGTGAAGGGGACGGAAGCCAGATTGGAGGGGATCCAAGGAGAGAACTGGAGGAGAGGAATTTGAGACAGTGGGTGTAGATGACTCCTTCAAGGAGTTTGGAGAGGAATGGTAGGAGGGAGATAGGGCAATAACTGGAGGGAGCTGTGAGGTCTAGGGACTGTCCCACATGGGACTCACAGTCTTCATCCCCATTTTACAGATGGGGGAGTCGGTGCATAGAGAAGTAAAGTGAATTGACTGAGGTCAAACAGCAAGCATGTAGTAGAGCCAAATCAAAAATCAGGTCCTTCTGACTCCCAGGGCCACTGGGCTTTTCCACTTCCGTGCTTAGAACAGTGTTTGACTCAGAGGCGCTTAACAAACACCATAAAAAAAACAAACTGAGACTGGCATTTAGAGATAAAATGGGTAGATAATTCAGTCCCTTTGCACGCTGTCACCAGGAACTGTTACTATCATTATTATTATTATGATTATTGTTGCTGTCTGTACCGAGTCCGTGGGGGAGACAGTCAGAAATGGGGAGAATCAGGAGTTGTACGGTCCATAACTATCAGTGAGGACAGCTTTCCAGGGGTGCCACTGGCACACAGCCCCTCCCAGCATCTCGATGCCACTGTCAGAGTCAGAGCCCCGGTCCAGCCGGACGTGAAGCCGGCACGGCCCACACCTTGATGCCCCTACTTCCCCAGTGGGTGCCAGTAGAGACCACAGCCATCAGAGGCCAGGACCTGCCGCCTTTTCCACCAGGCGTTCTCAGCCTGCCCTCTGGAAACCGGGCGCGAGGCCTGCTACTCGGTCCATTGCAATGAGGCTGAGAACCCCAGAAGGGCAGAGACTGGGTCCGACCCGATGAGCTTTCATCTGCCTCAGGGCTTAGTAGAGTGCTTGGGTGTGGCCCAGTGGTTAGAACACGGGCCTGGGAGGCAGAAGGATTTGAGTTGTAATCCTGGCTCCGGCATTTTTCTGCTGGGTGACACTGGGTGAAGCACTTTACTTCTCTGGGTCTCAGTTTCCTCATCTGTAAAATGGGGATTAAGACTGTGAGCCCCATGTGAGACAGGGACGGTGTCCCACCTAATTTATATCTACCCCAGTGTCTGGCACACAGTAAGCACTTAACAAATACTATTTTTGTATTAAAAAAAGATGCCATCATTATTTAGGGGGTGGCCTCATGCCCTCTAGACTGCAAGATCGATAGGGGCAGGGAAAGCGCCCACTAATTCTATTGTACTCATTCATTCATATTTATTGAGTGCTTACTGAGTGCACAGCACTGGACTAAGCTCTTGGGAAGTACAAATCGGCAACATATAGAGATGGTCCCTACCCAACAACGGGCTCACAGTCTAGAAGGGGGAGACAGACAACAAAACAAAACAAGTAGACAAGTGTCAGTACCATCAGAATAAATAGAATTATAGCTATATCCACATCATTAATAAAATAGAGTAATAAATACGTACAAATATCCACAAGTGCTGTGGGGAGGGGAAGGGGGTAGAGCGCGGGGGGGGTGATGGGGAGGGGAGGAGGAGAGGAAAAAGGGGGGCTCAGTCTGGGAAGGGCACCTGGAGGAGGTGAGCTCTCAGTAGGGCCTTGAAGGGAGGAAGAGAGCTAGTTTAGCGAATGTGTGGAGGGAGGGCATTCCAGGCCAGAGGCAGGACGTGGGCCAGGGGTCGACGACCGGACAGGCGAGAATGAGGCACAGTGAGGAGGTTAGCGGCAGAGGAGCGGAGTGTGTGCAGGCTGGGCTGTAGAAGGAGAGAAGGGAAGTGAGGTAGGAGGTGGCGAGATGATAGAGAGCTCTGAAGCCAAGAGTCAGGAGTTTTTGCTTGATTTGTAGGTTGACAGGCAATCACTGGAGATTTTCGAGGAGGGGAGTGACATGCCCAGAGCACTTCTGCAGAAAGACAATCTGGGCAGCAGAGTGAAGTATAGACTGACGTGGGGAGAGACAGGAGGACGGGAGATAAGAAAGGAGGCTGATGCAGTAATCCAGTTGGGATGGGATGAGAGACTGAACCAGCAAGGTGGCCGTTTGGATGGAGAGGAAAGGGTGGATCTTGGCAATGTTGTAGAGGTGAGACCGGCAGGTTTTGGTGACAGATTTGATGTGGCGGGGTGAATGACAGAGCGGAGTCGAGGATGACACCAAGGTTGCGGGCTTGTGAGATGGGAAGGATGGTAGTGCCATCCACAGTGACGGGAAAGGCAGGGAGAGGACAGGATTTGGGAGGGAAGATAAGGAGATCAGTCTTGGACATGTTGAGGTTTAGATGATGGGCAGACAACCAGATGGAGAAGTCCTGAAGGCAGGAGGTGATGCGAGCCTGGAGGGAGGGAGAGAGAACGGGGTGGAGATGTAGCTTTGGGTGTCATCAGTGTAGAGATAGTTGAAGCTGTGGGAGCAAATGAGTTCACCAAGGAAGTGAGTATAGATGGAGAACAGAAGGAGACCAAGAACTGACCCTTGAGGAACCCCTACAGTAAGGGGATGATGGGAGGGGGAGGAGGAGCCAGAGAAGGAGACCGAGAATGAATGGCCAGAGAGATAAGAGGAGAACCAGGAGAGGGCAGTGTCTGTGCAGCCAAGGTTGGATAGCGTGTTGAGGAGAAGGGCATGGTCCACAGTGTTGAAGGTGCTGAGAGGTCGAGGAGGATTAGGATGGAATAGGATGGAGGATTAGGATAGAGTAGAACATATTCTCCTAAGCGTTTAGTGCAGTGCTCTGCACATAGTAAGCACTCAATAAATACCATTGATTGATTGATGTCCCTTGCTTGTGGTGGGTTTTTTATAGTATTTATTAAGTGCTTACTATGTGCCAGGTACTATACTAAGGACTGAGGTAGATACAAGGTAATCAGGTTGGACACAGTCAAAGGCCACATGGGGCTCAGTCTTCATCCCCATTTAACAGATGGGGAGGCCCAGTGAAGTGACTTGCCCAAGGTCATGCAGCAGTAAAGCATTCAATAAATACTACTGATTAACCTCTTCTCCATGGATCCTGGCAATAATCACATAGAGTATTGAGGAGGTACAGCTTCATTCCTGGAGATGGAGGCAAGTGACCTTGCAGATATCACTGCAACAATGTTCTAAAAGATTACTGCAGTTGAAACTTTGGAAACTGAATGGCATTTGCAATGAAGTGGGAAGGAGAAATGGTCATGCGGCTGGAAGAGAAATAATTAAGGGATGCACAAGTCTACTCTAGATTGTTAGCTCCTTGTACCAGGGATTGCATCTAACTCTGATATGTTGTACTTTCTCAAGCACTTTGTTCAGTGGTCTCCTCGCAATATGCACCTAATACTATTGATTGATTTGATCAGAAACAACTTAATGAAAATTTCTATGGCCTCAGTTCCAGAGTTGAAAGCAGCAAGGTCTGAAATGACTTTCCCTTTATGTAAAATAGAGTATTTGTGATTATAAACTCCTTGAGGTCAGGGGAGTCTTTTTACTGCTGTAGTCTCCCACATACTTAGTACAGTGCCTAGCATTTAGTAGGTGCTCAGTCAATGCAATTGTAGTGGTACTGATTTGACTTGGATGGTAAGCGGCGTGGTCTAGTGGAAAGAGCATGGACCTGGGAGTCAGAGGACCTGGGTTCTAATCCCCAATCTACAATTGCTCTACCAATTTATTAGCTGTGACCTGGGTCACGTCATTTCTTTTCCCTGTGCCTCAGTTTCCTCAACTGTAAAATGGGGGTTCAATACCTTTTCTCCCTGCCACTTAAGACTGTGGGACCCATGCAGAACGGGGACTATGTCCGACCTAATTGACTTGTACCTACCCCAGAGCTTAGAGCCGTGTATGACACATAGTAAGCACTTCACAAGTACCATAAAACAAACAAATAAACAGCAGACAGGTGACAGAGCCTGGATTAGGACCCAGGGCCTTCTGACTCCCAAGCCCTTACTCTATCCACTAGGTCACGTTGCTTCTCAAACCCCCTCCTTTCCTCCAAACCCCAATTCATACATTGTACATTGCCTAGCCCCCCCGCCCCCACCCCCCAATTAAAAGGCAAGCTCCTTTTTAGGACATCTTGGTGGTCAGGCGCAGGAGGAAAAAGTGACCCTCCAGCATGAGCCCCAAGGAATAAATGGATGCTTTACCCCATCAAAACACTCTAATGGGCTGGAGGTCAGAGGTCAGATGGACACCACGTTTTTGGGAGGCCAGCTCTCAGAATGGAGGGAGATCTCTCCCCTGAGAACACTTTGGGTCTCTCTTGAAAAGCCCTCACTCCGATGCAAAACGGAATCGAAAACAATCCAGGTAGTAACAGAAAGCTAAATTTACGACTGCGTGTGTTTCAACTCTAGATGTCGGATATGAGGCTCTGAAGATTTTTTGGGGGTTAATTCCATGAATTTAATAAGTTTTCCAGGCTATAACACCACACAATTATGCCATTGCACTCAGTGTTTATAGAACTACAGGATTTCGATGTGATTCCCTATATTTACACTAATTATATAATTAGACACGATTTCAGGTATAATATAAATGCTTAAAAATGACAATGTTCTTTGGAGAGCCAAGTAAACGTGCAGAATATGGACCATACCCAGGGTTGTCCTTTTTCTAGAACTAAAGCCCCCCTCTCCCTCCACCAAACATCCTTTAGGTAACTTTTTTTTTTAATGGTACTTGTTAAGCCCTTGCTACGTTCCAGGAACTGTACAAAGGGTTGGACACAGTCCCCGTCCCATGTGGGGCTCACACTCTGAATTGCCATTTTTCAGATGAGGGAACTGAGGCACAGGGAAGTGAAGTAACTTGCCCAACGTCTCACAGCAGACAATCAGCGGAGCCAGAATTAGAACCAAGGTAGTGCTGGGGTAGATATAAGTTTATCAGGTTGGACACAGCCCCTGTCCCACAGGGGGTTCACGGGAATGATGGGTGGTACCTCAGGACCCCATGTGGGGGAGTGGCTTGCACGGCTTGTGACAAAATATGCACATGCTGTCTCGGCTCGTGTCACCTGGTGCTGGGCAAAGCAGGGCCTAGAACCCAGGTATCCCGATTCCCAGAGTTGAACTCTTCCCAGTGGACCTCTCTGGCTGTAAACAGCACGTTGTAAACAAGGAAAAGCCCGTCATCACTATCAAACAATCAAGCAATGAACAGCCCACCATTATTATCAACCAATCAAATGATAAAGGGCCCACAATCATTATCAATCCATCAATCAAACAAGGAAAGGCCATCGTCAGCTGTGGAGAAGCCATTTAGAGTCACAACAGAGCTAACCATGCCCTGGTGTTGAAAAGGAACCAGGAAAACACAGTGCTCATTCACTCCAACACGAATATCACACAATGCCCCTTGACCCTCTATTTATTATTATTACTAATTAATAATAATAACAACAATAATAATAATAATGGTATTTGTTAAGCGCTTACTGTGTGACAGACACAATCCAAAATGCTGGGGTGGATAAAAGCAAAGCAGGTTGTACGCAGTCCTTGTTCATTCATTCAATCATATTTATTGAGCACTTACTGTGTGCAGAGGACTGTACTAAACGGTTGATAGAGTATGACACAGTAATGGACACATTTCCTGCCTGCAACAAGTTTAAAGCCTAGAGGAAGAGACAGACATTAATACAAATAAATAAATGAGATACGTGCATATATGCTGTGGGACTAGGAGGGGAGTTGAACATAGGGAGAAAGTCAGGGCGATGCAGTGAGAGAAGAGGAAAGGAGGTCTTAGGGAAGGCCTCTTGGAGGAGATGTGTATTCAATCAAGCTTTGAAAGGGGGGAGAGTAACTGCCTGTCTGATTTGAGGAGGGAAGGCATTCCAGACCAGAGGCAGGACGTGGGCAAGGGGTCGGTGGTGAGAGAGACGGGTTTGAGGTACAGTGAGAAGGTTGGCATTAGTGGAGTCCCTGATCCATCTGGGGCTCACAATCTTAATCCCCATTTTACAGATGAGGTCACTGAGGCAAAGAGAAGTTAAGTGACTTGCCCATGGTCACACAGCAGAAAATCTCCAGTGGCTACCAATCAATCTGCACATCAGGCAGAAACTCCTCACCCTGGGCTTCAAGGCTCTCCATCACCTCGCCCCCTCCTACCTCACCTCCCTTCTCTCCTTCTACAGCCCAGCCCGCACCCTCCGCTCCTCTGCCGCTAATCTCCTCACCGTGCCTCATTCTCGCCTGTCCCGCCGTCGACCCCCGGCCCACATCATCCCCCTGGCCTGGAATGCCCTCCCTCCCAACATCCACCAAGCTAGCTCTCTTCCTCTCTTCAAGGACCTACTGAGAGCTCACCTCCTCCAGGAGGCCTTCCCAGATTGAGCCCCCTCCTTCCTCTACCCCTCGTCCTCTATCCCCCCGTCTTGTCTCCTTCCCTTCCCCACAGCACCTGTATATCTCGCCCCATATCCCTCCTACCATTCCTTTCCAAACTCCTTGAACGAGTTGTCTACACGTGCTGCCTAGAATTCCTCAACAACAACTCTCTCCTCGACCCCCTCCAGTCGGGCTTCCGTCCCCTACATTCCACGGAAACTGCCCTCTCAAAGGTCACCAATGACCTCCTGCTTGCCAAATCCAACGGCTCATACTCTGTCCTAATCCTCCTCGACCTCTCAGCTGCCTTTGACACTGTGGACCACCCCCTTCTCCTCGACACGCTATCTGACCTTGGCTTCACAGACTCCGTCCTCTCCTGGTTCTCCTCTTATCTCTCCGGTCGTTCATTCTCAGTCTCTTTTGCAGGCTCCTCCTCCCCCTCCCATCCTCTTACTGTGGGGGTTCCCCAAGGTTCAGTGCTTGGTCCCCTTCTGTTCTCGATCTACACGCACTCCCTTGGTGACCTCATTCGCTCCCACGGCTTCAACTATCATCTCTACGCTGATGACACCCAGATCTACATCTCTGCCCCTGCTCTCTCCCCCTCTCTCCAGGCTCGCATCTCCTCCTGCCTTCAGGACATTTTCATCTGGATGTCTGCCCGCCACCTAAAGCTCAACATGTCGAAGACTGAACTCCTTGTCTTCCCTCCCAAACCTTGCCCTCTCCCTGACTTTCCCATCTCTGTTGACGGCACTACCATCCTTCCCGTCTCACAAGCCCGCAACCTTGGTGTCATCCTCGACTCCGCTCTCTCGTTCACCCCTCACATCCAAGCCGTCACCAAAACCTGCCGGTCTCAGCTCCTCAACATTGCCAAGATCCGCCCTTTCCTCTCCATCCATACCGCTACCCTGCTCATTCAAGCTCTCATCCTATCCTGTCTGGACTACTGCATCAGCCTTCTCTCTGATCTCCCATCCTCGTGTCTCTCCCCACTTCAATACATACTTCATGCTGCTGCCCAGATTATTTTTGTCCAGAAACGCTCTGGGCATATTACTCCCCTCCTCAAAAATCTCCAGTGGCTACCAATCAATCTGCACATCAGGCAGAAACTCCTCACCCTGAGCTTCAAGGCTCTCCATCACCTCGCCCCCTCCTACCTCACCTCCCTTCTCTCCTTCTACAGCCCACCCTGCACCCTCCGCTCTTCCGCCGCTAATCTCCTCACCGTGCCTCGATCTCGCCTGTCCCTCCATCGACCCCCGGCCCACGTCATCCCCCGGGCCTGGAATGCCCTCCCTCTGCCCATCCGCCAAGCTAGCTCTCTTCCTCCCTTCAAGGCCCTGCTGAGAGTTCACCTCCTCCAGGAGGCCTTCCCAGACTGAGCCCCTTCCTTCCTCTCCCCCTCCTCCCCCTCTCCATCCCCCCATCTTACCTCCTTCCCTTCCCCACAGAACCTGTATATATGTATATATGTTTGTACATATTTATTACTCTATTTATTTATTTATTTATTTTACTTGTACATATCTATTCTATTTATTTTATTTTGTTAGTATGTTTGGTTTTGTTCTCTCTCTCCCCCTTTTAGACTGTGAGCCCAATGTTGGGTAGGGACTGTCTCTATATGTTGCCAATTTGTACTTCCCAAGCGCTTAGTACAGTGCTCTGCACATAGTAAGCGCTCAATAAATACGATTGATGATGATGATGATGATATGTATATATGATTGTACATATTTATTACTCTATTTATTTTACTTGTACATATCTATTCTATTTATTTTATTTTGTTAATATGTTTGGTTTTGTTCTCTGTCTCCCCCTTCTAGACTGTGAGCCCATTGTTGGGTAGGGACTGTCTCTATATGTTGCCAACTTGTACTTCCGAAGCATTTAGTACAGTGCTCTGCACACAGTAAGTGCTCAATAAATACAATTGATTGATTGATTGATTGAAGTGGCAGAGCCAGGATTAGAACCCTGGTTCTTCTGATTCTCAGGCCCATGTCCTACCCACTAGGCCATGCTGCTTCCAAATTAATAACTGTAGACATCCTGCCGAAGGCACTGTGGGAGAGGCATCACTCATTCTGCTATGTGGCTAGGTGAGAGAACCAGGCGAATGCATGAAAAGGGATTTGCCAACTTTGTTGTTACTCTTTTATTGCACATTTCAGAGATAAAATCTCTAGACTCTAAGCTCATTGCAGGAAGGGAATGTGTCTACCAACTCCATTATACTTTATTCTCCCAAGCGATTAGTTCTGTGCTCTACCCCCAGTAAGTGCTCAGTAAATACGATGGATTGATTGAAAATGGAAAGAAAAATCGGAGTCTGCAAGCAGCTCTTTTTGGTCCTCTCAAAGGAAGATGTTCAGACATGTTTGCCAAGTAATTTCAGAGAATCTGTTGCACTAAGGTCACTTCCAATGCAAAATCAGCAGCCGAGACTTGTCAAACACTAGGACGGTGCTCATGGCTGTGAAGGAATGAGGGCCTATGCTCTGGGAGCCGGACCATACAGCTGGATAGAAGCCAGAGTAGAGAAAGAAAAGAAAGAAATAGACAGACAGACAGACAGACAGAGACAAAGCCAGAGAGAAGGAGGAGCAGGCCTTAGATGGGACAGTTGAGACCAAGAAAGAATCAGAACCAAAGGGAAGAGATCAAGAGCCAGCTGGAAACAGTTCAAAAGCAGAGCCGTTAGGACAGGGCTTGACAGAAACAGCGTGCCCTAGTAGAAAGAGCCTGGGCCTGGGAGTCAGAAGGACCTGGGTTCTAATCCCAGCTTTGCCATGTGTCTGCTTTGCGACCTTGGGCAAATCCCTTCACTTCTCTGGACCTCAGTTGTTTCGTCTGAAAAATGGGGATTAAATCCTATTTCCCACCTAAACTGTGAGCCCCCTGTGGTACAGTCTGATTAGCTTGTATCTACCCCAGCCCTTAAAACTGTGCTCTGCATCTAGCAAACACTTAGCAAGTACTATAAAAAAATGATAACTTATCGAGTGGGCAGAGCAGAGAAAGGAAGACGTGGGAGATCAGAGGGCAGTGCCAGAAAAGCAGATAGAGAAGAGAGAAACCAAGGGCCTGAAGGGAGCTGGCCTGACGGTCTATTTTTCTTAGGCTGCTTTAGGTTTTGTTTGTTTGTCTGTTTTATTTGTATGGTATTTGTTGATCACTTACTATATGCCAGGCACTGTACTGAACCCTGGTGTAGAGACAATCTAATCAGGGTGGGCACAATTCGTATCTCACAGGGGGCTCCCATTTCAATCTACATTTTACAGTTTAAGTAACTGAAGTCCAGAGATGTGACTTGCCCAAGGTCCCGCAGGAGACAAGTGGCAGAGCAGGGATTAGAACTCTGGTCCCTCTGACTCCAGAATCTGTTCCCTAGCCACAAGGCCACACTGCTTCTTCAGTTGTTGGAATTTGCCCTAGTTCCATGTCTCCCTGCTTCTCCACTTCCTCACCTCCGGATGTCCCCATCCGATTTCCTCCACCCTAGGGTCTCCCACCCGCCAACCGCTCTGGGCAATGCCAGCTCTTCGTAAATGCTCAACAACAACAAATAAGTCAGGGACTAGCGAACTTCATTCTCCCCAGTGACCATGCTCTCTGAAGTCTATAAAAAGGGCATACTGAAAGCTATTAATACTAATTCTGTCCATTAGTAGGAGACCATCATTAAGAATAACGCTAATATCAAGCAACAGTATTGAGTGGAATGCCCTCCCTCCACACATCCTCCAAGCTAGCTCTCTTCCTCCCTTCAAAGCCCTACTGAGAGCTCACCTCCTCCTCAGCCTTCCCAGGCTGAGCCCCCTTTTTCCTCTCCTCCTTCCCCATCCCCCCTAACCCTACCTCCTTCCCCTCCCCACAGCACCTGTATATATGTTTGTACAGATTTATTACTCTATTTATTTTACTTGTACATATTTACTATTCTATTTATTTTGTTAATGATGTGCATTTAGCTTTAATTCTATTTGTCCTGATGACTTGACATCTGTCCACATGTTTTGTTTTGTTTTCTGTCTCCCCCTTCTAGACTGCGAGCCCATTGTTGGGTAGGGACCATCTCTATATGCTGCCAACTTGTACTTCCCAAGTGCTTAGTACAGTGCTCTGCACACGGTAAGCGCTCAATAAATATGATTGAATGAATGAGTGAGCTTTTACCATGTACAGAGCACTGTAATGAGAACTTGGGAGAGTACAGTAGAATAGGTGGACATCATCCCTGCTCGCAAGACGCTTACAATCTTCTAGAGGATCAACAGGCTCTCTGTCCATGAATGTACAGCCACCAGGGGTAAAGTCAGTAGAAGACCACATAGTTGTCTCTTCATTAACAGTGAACCACCCTAAAAACTAAAACTAGTAAAAGGCTGCAAGATTCTCCCCGTGAACAGAGGACCACTATTAAAGCTAGCACCAGTAGAGGACCAGCAGACTCTCTCCGTGAGAGGAGAGCCACCACTAAGGATGACACTGGAAGCCGACTGCCAGTTTCTCTCAGTCAGCTGAGACCCACCTTAAAGGACAACATGAATAGCAGACTGTCAGTCTCCCTCTGTGAGCGGAGGGCCACCATTAAGGCTAACATCAGTAGAGGACCACCAGGCTCTCTCCACAAATGAAAGGCCGATACTAAGGCTAACAACAGTAGAAGAACACTAGCCTCTCCTTCATGAGCCAAGGGTCACCATTAGGGCTAAACACCAGTAGAGAATCAATAGGCTCCCTCCATGAGCCAAGGGCCACTGTTCAAGTTAACCCCAATAGAGGATCACTAGGCTCTCTTGATGAGAAGAGAGCCCCCATTAGGGCTAACACCAGTAAAAGACCACCAGTCCCTCTCCATGAGCGGAGGGCCACCATGAGCCCATTATTCAGTAGGGATCGTCTCTTTATGTTGCCAACTTGTACTTCCCAAGCACTTAGCACAGTGCTCTGCATACAGTAAGCAAGCGCTCAATAAATTCGATTGAATGAATGAAGGCTAACACCAGCCACGGACCACCAGTTTCCATTAGCAGAGAGTCACCATTAAGGCCAATATTAGTCGCATACCAAGAGTCTCCCTCCACGAGCAGCGGGCCACCTATAAGGCTAGCACTGACAAAGGCTCACCAGGCTCTCTTCATGAGCCGAGGACCATCGTTAAGGCTAATGCTAGAAGCGGACCACAAGTTTCTGTCCATTAGTGGAGAGCCACCGTTTTGGCCAACACCAGCAGCAGACTGTCAGTCTCCTTTCATGAGTGGAGGGCCACCATTAAGGCTAACATCGGTAGAGGACCTCCAGGCTCTCTTCAGGAGCTGAGGACCACCATTAAGGCCAAAACCAGTACACTCTCCCCATGAGCAAAGGGCCACCATTAAAGCTAATACCAGTAGAGGACCATCAGGCTCTGTCCGTTAGCAATAGTAAATCCGAGGCCCCTGACTTTAGTAGTACTCGGCAAAAGGCACAGTACCAAGTCTCTGAGCATTTCCTTACCTCCTATCCTTCAGAATGCCCAGGAGGAGACCCCCCCTCACCTGCCTAAGCCCCTCAAAGCCCATGTCCTACCTGAATTCCAACCACGAGGCTCAAGGACGTGACATTTGACTCTGTCCTTCACGACGTCTCCATACACAGACTGACTCTAGGCCCCGCCTAGCCTAAGGAAAGAGAAGGGGAGGTGTCAGAGCATTCATGAATTCACTAGGATATTCATTAAGAGTTCACTATGTGACCAGTGCTACAGCACTCATGTATGCATCTATTAGAAAATCTATTATAAATTATTTATTCATATTAATGTTGGCTTCCCCCTCTAGACTGTGAGCTCATTTTGGGCAGGAATGGGTCTGTTTGTTGCTATATTCTATTCTCTCAAGCACATAGTACAGTGCTTTGCACACAGTAAGCACTCAAAAAATACGATTGAATGAATGAATGAGTTCATGGACTGAGGGATGAGCTTACAGCCTAGAGGGAGAAGCTTTCAGTCTAGAGGGAAGGACTTTCATCTAGAAAGACAATTTTATGATCTAGAAGGAGTGATGTGCAGCCTAAGGTGGAATTTACAGTCCAGGAGGAGGAGCTCAAGGTCTAGAGGGAGGAGCTTACATCTACAGGGATGAGTTTACAGTCTAGAGGGAGGAGTATACCGTCCAGAAGGAGGAGCTTATGTCTAGAGGGAGAAGCTTATGGCTAGAAGGAAGAGCTTACAGACTAGAGGGAGGAGCTTACAGTCTAGAAGGAGGAGTTCACAGTCTGGAAATCTGTGGAGAGGTATGAATCACTTCTCCTTGTCTTAAATAATATTTTCTGTCTCAGAACGGTCCAGTAGTTGGGTAGCCTCACATCCTCATGGGGGAAATAGCCAAGATGGACGGCCAGACGTTACCTCTTACACCGAAATGCCCCAGGTGCTGAAGGCTGCAAATGCCAATCGAGGCGCTGTGAACAACCCTCCTCAGACTGAGCCGTCAGCGATACCACAAAAGTTTACCCTTAGAAGGACTAAGAAGAACACAATCAGTCCAAGGCAGTAGCACACATAGAGGCTGCTCACTTGCTGTTCCATCGGATTAGGAGGAGTGTAGATGTTTTGCTAATAATAATAATTCTAAGTGTGGTGCAAGCACTGTCCTAAGCATGTTCGGGCCCCCCATGAGGCTCACAATCCAATTAGGAAGAATAGGTACTGAGCCCCCATTCCGGTATCTATAACATGCACATAAACTGGGGGCAGGGAATGTGTCTGCTAATTCTGTTGTATTGTACTCTCCCAGGCACTTAATACAGGGCTGTGCACACAGTAAGCACTCCATACTAGCGCTCCCTTCTAGACTGTGAGCCCATTGTTGGGTAGGGCCCATCTCTATATGTTGCCGACTTGTACTTCCCAAGTGCTTGGTACAGTGCTCTGCACACAGTAAGCACTGAATAAATACGATTGAGTGAATAAAACTGAATGAATGAATGAAAAGCCCCTGGGAGGCCAATAATCCATCCTACACTGCCAATGGGGAGTTGTTTGTGGCCTCAGGGCTTGGATCTTACTCCCCTTTGGGGTCTGTGATGATGTTACCAGTGGTTCCCAGCCCTAAATCTCTAGACTTTAAGCTCATTATGGTCAGGGGACATGTCTGCTAATTCTGCTAGACTGTACTCTCCCAAGCTCAATATGGTGCTCTGCACATAAGAAGCGCTCAATAAATACCACTGATTGATTTATAAATCCAGTCCCCCAAAGCTCCTGGAGTCATTTTCGGGGTGTGTGAACCCCAGGCAGCCTCCGCTGCATCATAAAGCCCTCCGGTTCTCCCTTTTCCCCGGAAGCCACTGAACCCCAGGCTTCTTTGTGAAGGTGTAGGGGTCGTGGGGAACTAGCCCACTACTCCATCGGGGGCTGGCCGGAGGAAGCTCATAGACCAAGAGCTCCCCCGGCTCCTGTGGCACTGAACATAGACCAAGTGCTCCCCCAGCTCCTGTGGCACCGAACCGACCAGCACTGAGACCTTCTCTTCCAGCCCCTATCGTAAGTAGCCACCCAGACCTAATATCTACACAATATTGAATATGTTCTCAACAAGGTTGCAAATCCAATTTACATAGGCTTCCCCTGAATCCACTTCATTCCTCCCCCTAACCCCCTGCCTTCGGGGATCTTCGGTATTTATTTCCATGTACATATTCCGCATATCATATCCTTCTCCTCCTCAGGGGTGGGAGCCTCGCTCCTTCAAAGTCCCGGTCGCCTGGCTCCAACCCCGCAGGGATCCTCTCGGATCCCTCCTTGGTGCCCAATGTCCATCAGGGGTCCACAGCACGAGCTCTCCCCATGTGCTGCTCTCTCAGGCACACAGCTCAATAACCTCTCCCCTTCACGATAGCCAAGGGTCTCCATCCCAACCTGACTCTTCTATTTCCTCCTCATTCATTCTCTCTGGTTGACTGAGCTAAATCTTTACACTTCCACAGAGAAGGAGCATGGCCTAGTGGAAAGATCCTGGGCCCGAGAGTCATAAAACCTGGGTGCTAATCCCAGCTCTGCCACATCTGCTGTGTGACTTTAGGCTAGTTACTTCACTTTTCTGGGCCTCATCTGTTAAATGGGGATTAAATCATATTCCTTTCAAGGGTTTTCCTGGTTCTACCCAGGTGGGTTGCTTCGGGCAAGTTACACCAAAGAGAAGAGGCCATAATAATGGCCAAGACTGAACTCCTTGTCTTCCCTCCCAAACCCTCCTGCTCAATAAATTGTGCTCAATAAATACAATTGAATGAATGAATGAATGAACAGTGCTTTGCATATAGTAAGCACGTAATAAATGCCATTATTATTATTATTATTATTATCAATCAATCAATCGTATTTATTGAGCACTTACTGTGTGCAGAGCACTGTACTAAGTGCTTGGGAAGTACAAGTTGGCAACATATAGAGACAGTCCCTACCCAACAGTGGGCTCACAGTCTAAAAGGGGGAGACAGAGAACAAAACCAAACATACTAACAAAATAAATAGAATAGGTATGTACAAGCAAAATAAATAGAGTAATAAATATGTACAAACATATACATATATACAAGTGCTGTGGGGAAGGGAAGGAGGTAAGATGGGGGGATGGAGAGGGGGACGAGGGGGAGAGGAAGGAAGGGGCTCAGTCTGGGAAGGCCTCCTGGAGGAGGTGGGCTCTCAGTAAGGCCTTGAAGGGAGGAAGAGAGCTAGCTTGGCGGATGGACAGAGGGAGGGCATTCCAGGCCCGGGGGATGACATGGGCTGGGGGTTGATGGCGGGACAGGCGAGAACGAGGTACGGTGAGGAGATTAGCGGCAGAGGAGCGGAGGGTGTGGGGTGGGCTGTAGAAGGAGAGAAGGGAGGTGAAATAGGAGGGGGCGAGGTGATGGACAGCCTTGAAGCTCAGGGTGAGGAGTTTCTGCCTGATGCACAGATTGATTGGTAGCCACTGGAGATTTTTGAGGAGGGGAGTAATATGCCCAGAGCGTTTCTGGACAAAGATAATACGGGCAGTAGCATGAAGTATGGATTGAAGTGGAGAGAGACACGAGGATGGGAGATCAGAGAGAAGGCTGATGCAGTAGTCCAGACGGGATAGGATGAGAGCTTGAACGAGCAGGGTAGCGGTATGGATGGAGAGGAAAGGGCGGATCTTGGCAATGTTGCGGAGCTGAGACCGGCAGGTTTTGGTGACGGCTTGGATGTGAGGGGTGAACGAGAGAGAGGAGTCGAGGATGACACCAAGGTTGCGGGCTTGTGAGACGGGAAGGATGGTAGTGCCGTCAACAGAGATGGGAAAGTCAGGGAGAGGGCAAGGTTTGGGAGGGAAGACAAGGAGTTCAGTCTTTGACATGTTGAGCTTTAGGTGGCGGGCAGACATCCAGATGAAAATGTCCTGAAGGCAGGAGGAGATGCGAGCCTGGAGAGAAGGGGAGAGAGCAGGGGCAGAGATGTAGATCTGGGTGTCATCAGCGTAGAGATGATAGTTGAAGCCGTGGGAGCAAATGAGGTCACCAAGGGAGTGCTTGCAGATCGAGAACAGAAGGGGACCAAGCACTGAACCTTGGGGAACCCCCACAGTAAGAGGATGGGAGGGGAAGGAGGAGCCTGCAAAAGAGACTGAGAATGAACGACCGGAGAGATAAGAGGAGAACCAGGAGAGGACGGAGTCTGTGAAGCCAAGGTCAGATAGCGTGTTGAGGAGAAGGGGGTGGTCCATCAGCCTCCTCTCCGATATCCCATCCTCCTGTCTCTCCCCATTTCAATCCATACTTCACACCGCTGCCTGGATCGTCTTTGTGCAGAAACGATCTGAGCATGTTACTCCCCTCCTCAAAAATCTCCAGGGGCTACCAATCAACCTACGCATCAGGCAAAAACTCCTCACCCTCAGCTTCAAGGCTCTCCATCACCTCGCCCCCTCCTACCTCACCTCCCTTCTCTCCTTCTACTGCCCAGCCCGCAACCTCCGCTCCTCCACCGCTAATCTCCTCACTGTGCCTCGTTCTCGCCTGTCCCGCTGTCCACCCCCAGCCCTCGTCATCCCCCTGGCCTGGAATGCCCTCCCTCCACACATCCACCAAGCTAGCTCTTCCTCCCTTCAAAGCCCTACTGAGAACTCACCTCCTCCAGGAGGCCTTCCCAGACTGAACCCCCTCCTTCCTCTCCCCCTCCTCATTCCCCCCACCTTACCTCCTTCCCCTCCCCACAGCACCTGTATATTTGTATATATGTTTGTACGTATTTATTACTCTATTTATTTTATTTGCACATATTTATTCTATTCATTTTATTTTGTTAATATGTTTTGTTGTCTGTCTCCCCCTTCTAGATTGTGAGCCCGCTGTTGGGTAGGGACTGTCTCTATACGTTGCCAACTTGTACTTACCAAGCGCTTAGTACAGTGCTCTGCACACAGGAAGCACTCAATCAATATGATTGAATGAATGACTGAATGAACCCAGGAACTTCTGATTCCCAGGCTTGGGTTCTATCCACTAGAGCACTTTGCTCCTCAAAACCCTGATTTATGGGAGGGTGGAGACCCCGGGCACTTGCCCCCCCCCCCCCCCCCCCCACATTGACCGATACTACCAGCTCTTCTCCGGGTGCCCTTGATCTAGGCCAGCTGGTCACCCCCTGAACCACTTAGCCTGTCCAATCAATCAATCAATCAACCAGTCTGACCAGAAGCTGGGGACAAAGCTTCGAGTGAAGGGATTGTCCCTTTGCCCTCTCCTCATTTAACACTTAAAGACTCACATGCCCGAGGGGACCTAGGGCTGCTAGAGACCCAGGCATCTCGACCCTCTGTCCTTTTGCCAGGTTGGGAGGTCCATCACGTCCAGACCCAGAATGGACGGACATTCTAGAAGCCCGATCTCATTCACTCATTGTCATATTTACTGAGTGCTTATTGTGTGCAGAGCATGTGCTAAGCGCTTGGGAAAGTACAATTCAGCAACCCCTGTTGCTCACGCTCTAGAGGGGCGGGATCTCGGATCGAAGTCTTCATTTAATAGTATTATTCATTCATTCAATCGTATTTATTGAGCGCTTGTGTGCAGCGCACTGTGCTAAGCGCTTGGGAAAGTACCATTCAGCAATAAAAAAGACAATATCTGCCCACAGCGAACTCACAGTCTAGAGGGGGGAATAGCGGAGTGAAACCCCCTCCCTGCGACCCCCTGCACAGCCCCCCCTCCCCCACACCGGCTTTGGTGGGGCGGGGAAACTGACTCAAGTCCTTGTGGACGCATTTCGACCACAGGAAAGAGGGGGAGGGGGAGTTGGGAAGGGGGAGATAAAGGTGGGCTCAGTCATGCCCTGAAGTGCTGCTGGGGGTGATCCCCTCCCCTAGGGAAGAATCCTCTCAGGTATCAGGGCAGCCCCAGAAGATGGTGGGGGGACAGTCGTGTCCTGAAGTGCTCCTGGGGGTGACCCCAACCCCTAGGAAAGATTCCCCCCCACCACACACACGTATCAGGGCTGGCCATAGAACGGGGGTGAGGGTACAGTCGGGTCCTGAAGGTCTGCTGGGGGTGACCCCTCCCCTAGGGAAGATCCCCCCAGGTATCAGAAGAGCTCCAGAAGGGGGTGGGGGTGGGCAGACGTGTCCTGAAATGCTCCTGGGGGTGACCCCAACCCCTAAGGAAGATCTACACACACACACACACACACACACACACACACACAATCAGGGCAGGCCACAGAAAGAGGATGAGGGGACAGTAGGGTCCTGAAGTGCTGCTGGGAGTGACCCCCTTCCCTAGGGAAAGTCACCACAGGTATCAGGGTAGCCCCGAGAAGAGGGGAGACATGGGGGGGGGCAGTCCTGCATGAAGGTGCTGCTGGGTGTGACCCCAACCCCTAGGAAAGATTCCCCCCCCCCCCCCCCGCCATAACACACAGGTATCAGGGCAGGCCACACAAAGGGGATGGGGGGACAGTCCTGTACTGAAGTGCTGTTGGGGATGACCCCCACCCCTAGAGAAGATCCCCCCGGGTATCAGGACACCCCCTAGAAGGGAGGGTGGGGGCAGCTCATAGGGGAGACTGCAGGGTCTCGGGAGCCCCTAACCCTTCGCCCCTGCAGCAGCCCCCTCCCCTGACCCCCAAGGGAGGATGGGGGATCGAGGAATGGGAGGCAGGAGGGGGTGGGGGGTCGGTTCCCCCGACTGTGGCCGGAGCCCCGGGCCCCGGCTGGGCCCCGGTCCTAGAGCTATGTCTTTGTGAAAGGTTATCAAACAATCCGTGGCATTTATTGAACCCTTATTGTATGCAGAATGCTGTACTAAGCACTTGGGAGTGTACAATACAATAGAGTTGGTAGAAACATTCCCTGCCTATTTTAAGCCAAGAAACCAAGTTTACAGTCTTGGTTTATGACAAAAACCAACTGACAGTAATACCTTAAATTAAAACATCAGTTCAAAATAAAAAAAAAATCAATGGCATTTATTGAGCAGTCTACGGACAGGGCACTGTACTAGGCACTTGGGAGAGTACAACAGAACTAGTAGAAATGTTCCCTTCCCATAAAAAGCTTACAGTCCGAAGGAAGAGCCAAACATTAATATGAAAAAATAAGTAACAATATAATTTAAAGATAAGTACATAAGTGCTGAGGGGTTGGGGCAAATATCAAATGTCCAAGGGTCACAGATCCAAGCCCCCAAACTTCCAGACTGGGGCAAGATTGGAGAAGTCATTTATCAAAGAAAGCTCGCAAAGAGATTCCTTCAGGATATTTTGTCCTTGGCTGAAATGTCTCTAGACCCATATTTCCACAATTTGAAAATTACTGTACAGATTTAAGTCAAAACAGAACGATCCTCCCCTTGATTCTAAGGAAAGATAGTACTGTGTGGTAGACAAGGTTGCCTGAGAAAAGCAAGCCAAATTTTCAGGTTCCTGTCCATTGGTTCCTAAGGCCCCATCTGTCTGGGGGTCACCTGCCCTGGGGGCTTAGGGATGGAATGGGGGTTTGGATACAACAAACTGATGGGGGCCCCCCACGCACCATGAAAAGGTTGCAGATATTGTTTGAATGTATGCGGTTCTGTTGCCATATCTGGTATGGGCCTTAGACCCTGCAGCCCACTGGCTGGGTCCAGGAACCAAACCAAACAAGGAGGCAGACTCCGCCCAGCTCTGTACCAAATCTGCACTAATCCAGTCCCCACTGTTTTCAAATCTACCAATCACTGTGATCAGCAACAGCAGTATATAAGCCCATTGTATCGGGCACTCAGGGCCTTTTCCCTTAAGGAAATGAGCCCGCCGGGTGCGTTACCCCCTATTCGGTCTTCGGCCTTACCAATAAAAACTTTATTAAAACTTTCGGCAGTCACATGCTGTCTGACTAATTCTTTAGTCGCCTGGCAACTTGGTGGCCATCCGGAACAACCGCCGCCATCATTTTGGTGGCCCGTACGGGGAGATCCAGTAGATGTGACTGCCGCCGTCCTGGCTGACCACAGCACAGCATGAAGCCATCGGAGTGGTGAGTTCTTTTTTTTTGAATTGTTCTTGTCTGTTATCGCGGAGGCACCCTCTAGTTCCCGGGTACACTAGTGGGGAAGGAAGGACCGACCGGGTCGGTCCGGGAAAAGGACCTCTCGTCAGGAGGCGGTCCGGGATAAAAAGGACCTCTCGTCAGGAGGCGGTCCGGGAAGAGGACCTCTCATCAGGAGGTGGTCCGGGGAAGGAACCTCTCATCGGGACGCCTTGAGTTGGCGGGACCACAGCTTGGGCAAGTGGGACGCCACGCGGCGCTCGGGCATAACCCGAGACAGGCACAGGACCGGCATCGTTCTTGTCTGCTCTCGCGGAGGCACTCTCTAGTGCCCGGGTACACTAGGGGGGAAGGAAGGCCGACCGGGTTGGTCTGGGAAAGGACCTCTCATCAGGAGACGGTTCGGGCATTTCAGCACTAGTGGGACGCCACTCGGTGCACGGGCGTAACCCGAGACAGGCACAGAACCGGGATTGTTCTGGTCTGTTCTCGCGGAGGCACCCTCTAGTTCCTGGGTACACTAGGGGGGAAGGAAGGCCAACCGGGTCGGTCAGGGAAAAGGACCTCTCATCAGGAGGCGGTCCGGGTATTCCAGCACCAGTGGGACGCCACACGGCGCTCGGACATAGCCCGAGGCAGGCACAGAAGCGGCATTGTTCTTGTCTGCTCTCCCGGAGGCACCCTCTAGTCCCCAGGCTCACTATGGGGGAAGAAAGGCCGACCGGGTCGGTCTTAACCCGAAACAGACACAGAACCTCAAAAAAAAGGAACGTTTTCCACCCATTATTGGACAACTTTTTTCCAGCACCCCAAAGGAGGAATGTTTTTCACCCGTTATGGGACAAGTTTCTTCAATTCCAGGCAACTCCCCATTGGGTTGCCTGCTGAACACCAAGAATAAGGACAAATTTGGTTTGGCTGATTTAAAATGCCAGCAACTGATTTTCTTGTGCACCACGAAATGGCCCCAGTATAAATTAGAGGATCAGGAGGTCTGGCCCGAATATGGGTCCGTAAGTTATAATACTATTTTCCAGCTGGACTTATATTGCAGGCAGTTAGAGAAATGGTCAGAAATCCCTTATGTCCAAGCTTTCATGGCTTTATCCCAGAGCCCTGAAGGAAAAAACTGCCGCATGTATTTTTCCTGGGCCCCTCCAGGGGGTCCAGCCCTAAGGTCTGATTCCTCAGATATACTGGATGATCCTCTCCTCTGCAGGGGGCCCTGGGAGGATGGCTTTCCCCCTCCCTCTGGCTGGGAATCTCAGGTACCTTCGGCCCCGCCTCTGCCCCCTGAGGGAATGGGAAACACCAACCCTTTATGTCCTCCTCCATACCAGTCCACCTCCTCCTGGGCCCTAAGCCCTTCCAGCACCCGGGGAGGCACACACTATGCCCCTCCAGAAGGAGGGGAAAGGATACTCCCCTTGAGGGAAGTTGCAGAGGAGAGGGGAAAGATAGTGCAGGTACAGGCTCCCTTCTCTTTGAGCAAATTGGAAATGGCAAAACGGAAATTAGGACAGTATTCTGCAGACCCCGCGTGCTTTCGGGACGAATTCCATAGCCTGACTTTGCAGTATGACCTGTCATGGGAAGATCTTAATCTGTTGCTTTCCTCCTGCCTGACCGTAGAGGAAAAGAGAATAGTTTGGGATTATGCTGAAAGGGCAGGGGATGAAGCTGCTGTGAACAGTCATGGGAGGCACCCACTGGGAGCGATAGCTGTCCCTCGGTCCAAACCAGATTGGAATTATCAGGGAGACAGTACTGATAGACAGCTCCGGGATCATATGATTACATGCCTACTGGCGGGCATGGAGAAAGGAATTAGGAAGCAAGTTAACTATGATCGGGTCCGAGCTGTGACCCAGGACTCTACCGAGAACCCCCGCTATGTTTAGACTCAGACTGGCGGAGGCGATTCGAACGTACACCCAGCTTGATCCTGACTCGGTAGAGGGAAGTGTCATTCTGAATATGCATTTTATTAATCAATCAGCTGAAGATATCCGCCGAAAATTACAGAAGGAGCAGTTGGGGCCACAAACCCCCACGGATCAGTTGATAGAGGCTGCATTTAGAGTTTTTAACAACCGTAACCAGGCAGTCCGGGATGAGAGGGACCGCAGGGCCAAAGTGAAGGGCAGAGAGCAGGCCCAGTTACTTGTAGCGGCCCTGATGAAGGGTCAGTCTCACCCTGGAAGGTCGCCCAACGTGGCCACGACTTTTGTCCGTGGCCCAGGGTCCGGGAAGCCCTGTTTTGTGTGCCACAGGTCTGGCCATTGGGCTCGGGAGTGCCCCCAGGCACGGAGGCCTGGTCACAGCTGCCAGCCACCTGGACCGTGCCCCCTCTGCCGGAGACACGGGCACTGGAAGCGGGACTGCCCACTACTGGAAGCGAGTGCCAATCCGGAGGCTGGTCAGTTCTTGGCTGTTGGCATGTCTAAGAGTCGGGACTCAAGGGGCCCAGGAAACGGCCAGGCCCCAACAGGAACCATCTCCATGGCCGAAACCAGGGTGAGTGTGGAAGTGTCCGGTAAGATTATAAATTTTCTTATCGATACGGGGGCCACCTATTCTGTCCTTCCCAGCTTTAACGGTCCTACCCATCCATCTGACGTAAGGGTGGTGGGGATCGACGGCATCTCAAAATCTTGTCGCCAAACTGACCCCTTACCATGTCTATACCAGCAGGAATTGTTTGAACACAGATTCCTTATTATTCCCTCCAACCCCGCACCCTTACTGGGGAGGGATATCAGGACCAAGTTGGGATCGTTGTTTTCATTGGTCCGTCCAGTTGGCATCCTCACTGCCACAGCCAATAGGGTGGACTTACCTGAGTACCTTGTGGAAAAAGTTGACCCCCTCGTTTGGGATAAAGGTCTCCCGGGCCGAGCCATTAATGCAATCCCAGTCGAGGTGCGCCTAAAGGATCCCTCCGATTTTCCACACCAACGCCAGTATGCGTTCCCAACAGAGGCACAGGCAGGGATCCAACCAATTATCGAGCGATTTCTTGAACACGGGTTACTTGTGCCATGCCATTCCCCTTGCAACACCCCTGTCCTCCTGGTAAAGAAACCAGATGGGACCTATCGCTGTGTCCAGGACCTGCGGAGGGTGCGCGCAGCTACAATCCCTATACACCCAATAGTCGCGAACCCATACACTCTCCTTGCACTGGTACCAGGGGATACTAACTGGTTCTCGGTAACAGATTTGAAGGATGCCTTCTTTTGTATCCCCTTGAGTAAAGGGTCCCAGTATATTTTCACTTTTGAGTGGACTGGACCAAGGGAAAAGTTGGGACATCAGTACACCTGGACAGTCCTTCCGCAAGGATTCCGGGATAGCCCTCACCTTTTTGGGGAATGCTTGGGCTGAGATCTCCGTGACCTTGAATTACGTGAGAGCACCCTCATTCAATACGTGGATGATCTCCTCATTTGCAGCCCGACTGAGGAGGGCGCGAAGGAGGACATTGTCCGGACACTTAACCACCTGGCCTGTTCTGGGTACCAAGTCTCCCCTTCAAAATTACAAGCCTTTAAACAAGAGGTTAGATATCTGGGTCATGTATTAAGCCCTTTAGGGAAGACCCTAAGCCCAGAGAGAAAAGACGCTATCCTGCAAATCCCAGCCCCCCAGACCAAGCGCCAGTTACGTGCCTATTTAGGAATGACCAGTTTCTGCCGCATCTGGATTCCAAACTACGGGATCCTGGCCAAGCCTCTGTATGATGCCCTTGCTGGGCCAGAGGTCGAGCCGCTGGAATGGGGTGGCGAACAGATGGACGCATTTCGAATTCTCAAACGGAAACTTTCCTCAGCCCCAGCCTTAGCCTTGCCTGACCTAGCCAAACCCTTTGCCTTATATGTAGATGAGCGGCGACACCACTGTGCCGCGGTTTTAGGTCAATCTTTGGGACCAGACTTTCGGGCGGTAGCGTATTTTTCCAAGCGGTTGGATAGTGTCACCTCTGGTTGGCCAGTATGTCTCTGTGCAGTTGCGGCCACTGCCGTGGCGGTACAGGAGAGCAGAAAGCTGACTTTGGGCCAACCCCTTACCGTCTATACCCCACATCGGGTCCTAGCAGTGCTAGGAAATAGGGGTGAGCGTTGGCTCACGGGAGGCCGCTTGCTGCAATATCAAGCCCTCCTTCTTGACACCCCTAAGGTTACCTTAAAGACCTGTAACTCCTTGAACCCAGCAACCCTTCTCCCTCTTCCAGAAGATGGGGAAGGGGACTGGCCAGCCCCAGTTCATGACTAAGTGAAATTGACGAGAGTTACTCTAGCAGACCAGACCTTAGGGACTTACCCCTTGACAACACGGAGGCTAACTGGTTCACAGATGGGTCCAGTTACATGGACCAGGGAGTCCGATATGCAGAGTACGCGGTAGTGAGCCTCCATGAGGTTATCGAGGCACAGCCCCTCTCTCCAGGGACCTCTGCACAGAAAGCAGAACTAGTAGCCCTATCTCGAGCTATGGAATTGGGAAAGGGGATGAGTCTTAATGTATTTACTGACTCCAAATATGGCTTCCATGTCTTACATGCTCATGGGACTATTTGGAAAGAGCGAGGTCTCCTCACTACCTGAGGCACCCCTGTCAAACATGCAGAGGAAATCCTCCAGCTACTCACAGCTGTTTGGGAGTCCCGGGAGGTGGCTGTAATTCACTGTCGGGGACACCAAAAGGGGAATACAGAAATAATCAAGGGAAATCATTTTGCGGACACAGCTGCTCGACAGGCAGCCCGCACCAGGACCGAGGCAGCCAGTGCATTGGCTCTTGTACCAACCCTCTCAGAGCTTGCAGGTGCCCCGGTATATTCCGAGTTGGAGTTGGGCAAAGCGGACGAGGAAGGCTGCATTCTCCGGACGGATGGATGGCTAGAAACGCCAGAGGGAAAGCTCCTCATTCCCCAAGCCTCCGCTTGGAAGTTGTTGAATGGAATGCATCAGGCTACCCACCTGGGTCGGGATGCCTTACATACCCTCTTAGAACCCATTTTTGTGGGACGAGGTATGCGGGAAACCATTAAGAGGGTTTGCCGCGCTTGCCCAATCTGTGCCAGAGCTAACCCTGAGGGGGCCTTGAGGAAACCTCCCTTACTGACACCAGTACAACGGCGTGGCCAGCTGCCTGGAGAGGACTGGCAAATGGATTTTACCCACATGCCTTCTTGCTCTGGATACCGGTACCTGCTAGTCCTGATTGATACCTTCACGGGATGGATTGAGGCCTTCCCATGCCGCACTGAGCGCGCAATAGAGGTGGGCACGTGGCTCCTTAGGGAAATAATCCCTCGCTTTGGACTCCCCCGCTCTCTCCAAAGCGATAACGGACCTGCCTTCACCGCTCAAGTGACCCAGTCCATTGCCCGCACCCTAGGGATTACCTACTACCTGCATGCTGCCTGGCACCCACAGTCCTCAGGGAAGGTAGAGAAGGCTAATCACACTTTAAAACGTATTATGACTAAGCTCTGCCTCGAGACCCGACAATCCTGGGTTCAGTGTTTGCCTACGGGTCTCCTCCGACTCCGTATGGCACCCCGCAAAGGCCTAGGCCTCAGCCCCTTTGAGCTGCTGTACGGTTGCTCCTTTCTCACTACTGATCTTCTGGTGGACCCAGAAGCACAGACTTTAGGGCACTTTGCTTCCCAGCTAGAAGCGGTACACGCGGCCCTGCGCAGGTATGCAAATTATCATTTTCCAGCCCCCGATGTAGACGGGGCTCCAGTGGGCACCACCATAACACCAGGCTCACTTGTTCTCTTGAAAACTTGGCAGACGGTGGGGAAGGCAGATTTACAGCCAAAATGGACAGGTCCTTTCCGGGTGATACTTGCTACCCCCACTGCTGTGAAACTGCAGGGCCAGTCCTCGTGGACTCATAACTCACGTATTAAACCCTATACACCTCCTGTCCCAGATTTTTCTGATTCTCCCCAGGAGGACACTCCCTCACAGTACACCTGTGACCGAATCGGCGAACTCCGCCTCCGGCTCCACAGGGAAGAGCACCAACCCACGGGACAGAAGTCAACTGACGAACCTGAGGGGGACACTGCCCCCATCTTACAGACTCTACGAGAAATCACCCCGACCGTGACACCACCTCCATCTCGCTGTTGAGCTCACGGCCGGTTTGCGGTACACCCATACGACCCTGAACACATCTAGTTATGAGTTCATCGCCCACTGTCAGCATGAAGCCGTTCCAGAAGATGGACCATTGACCCTCAGCAACCCCTTAGGACTAAGGGTCGTATGTCTTTGAGGGGGGAATGATGGGGGCCCCCCATGCACCATGAAAAGGTTGCAGATATTGTTTGAATGTACGCGGTTCTGTTGCCATATCTGGTATGGGCCTTAGACCCTGCAGCCCACTGGCTGGGTCCAGGAACCAAACCAAACAAGGAGGCAGACTCCGCCCAGCTCTGTACCAAATCTGCACTAATCCAGTCCCCACTGTTTTCAAATCTACCAATCACTGTGATCAGCAACAGCAGTATATAAGCCCATTGTATCGGGCACTCAGGGCCTTTTCCCTTAAGGAAACGAGCCCGCCGGGTGCGTTACCCCCATTCGGTCTTCGGCCTTACCAATAAAAACTTTATTAAAACTTTCAGCAGTCACACGCTGTCTGACTAATTCTTTAGTCGCCCGGTGACTTGGTGGCCATCCGGAACAACCGCCGCCATCAAAACTGTCTGACAGACTTAGACAGAAGGTGTCTGCTGGCTTACCTTCACGCCTGGATGGGCGCTCTCAGAAAAAGCAGTGAATTCCACTTGCTGAGCACACAGTCGCCCAGCTGAGAGCATTGCAAGACACCTAGTGGGCCGAGCCTCAGAATGGTGGCACCTGTGAGACAGGTCATCCACTTAACTCTTGCCTGGAACTAGCAGGTCTGCCCCTGAAGGCCCTCTCTGCACCCTGGCATGGGCTTAATACCTCAATCCCCCCTTCTGAGTACTCAGTTTATTTTAGAAGGTCTTTCTCAATCAATTATATTTATTGAGCACTTACTTTCATTCATGCATTTATTCACTCAATCACATTTATTGTGCACTCACTGTGTGCACAACACTGTACTAAGCACTTGGGAGAGTACAATATCAAGAGAGACATGTTCCCCACCCAAAACAAACTTAAAGTCTAAATAGCCAGAAACCCCAAGCTGGAGAGATTCTTTGCATTTTCACTGTAGCCTGGTTTCCCTGGCCAATTCCCGCAGATGTGTGGGGCAGACTGGTGACTGGGAAGGGGCACTGGGGGAAATGGGACACCAGGCCCCATCCCCCAGGGGGACCACTAGAGTAATGATGATGGTGTTGTTAAGTGCTTATTATATGCCAGGCACTGTACTAAGTGCTGGATGGTTACAAAGCTAATTGGGTTAGATGCAGTCCCTTTCCCATATAGGGCTCGCAGTCTTAATCCCCATTTTCTCGATGAGGTAACCAAAGCACAGAGAAGTGAAAAGAAGTGCCCGTGGTCACACAGCATACAGGTGGTGGAACCAGGATTAAACCCAAGTTCTCTATCTCTCAGGCCTGTAAGTCTTTCCACTAGGCCATGCTGCTAATACTAATGATAATGTATTAATGTTAAGCACTTGCTCTGTGCCTAAGTGCTGTGTTAGCCTCCAGGGTAGATAGAATAATAATAATGATAATGATGGTATTTGTTAAGCACTTACTATGTGTAAAGCACTGTTCTAAGCACTGGGGAGATACAAGGTGATCAGGTTGTCCCACGTGGGGCTCTCAGTCTCAATCCCCATTTTACAGATGACGTAACAGAGGCCCAGAGAAGTGAAGTGACTTGCCCAAGGTCACACAGCAGGCAAGTGGCAGAGCCAGGATTAGAACCCATGATCTTCTCTCAGGTCCGTGCTCTAGCCACTCCAGATCCTCTCCAGAAATGAAGCCTGCTGGGAAAAGAAAGTCTGAAGCCTGGTTTGGTGCCCCCAGGGCTCTTTGCCCAAGGTCACACTACAGACAAGTCAGGGACTGTGGCTGACCTGACTATTCTGTCTCTTCCCTGGAGCTCAGGACAGCGCTTGGCTCATAATAAGCACTTCAATGACACAGTGATTGATTATGATTCAATGTAGGAAAGGTCACCACACTGTCATAGGGGAGACACAAAGGATTCAATGGGAGGAGCCGAAGCAAGTAGTAAGAAATGGCCAGTGAAAAAGTGAGCAGTACAAGTAGACTATTATATTCCACCAATCTATATATCAGTATATACCTACGTGCAGGAGTTAGGGCAACATACTGAAATGCTAATAGAGCTACTGGGAATGCTACAACTTAAGGTGTTGGTAATTAATCAAAAAAGGCTTGCTGGAGGAGGAAGAGGGGGTTTCTGGAGGCATTGAGGATGGGAGGAGATGTGGTAATGTGCTTGCTGTGTGTCAAGCATTGTAATAATAATAATAATAGTACTTGTTAAGCACTTATGTGCCCGGCACTGTACTAAGCACTGCTGGGGTAGATACAAGATACAAGATATGTTCTACATGAGGGATACAAGATAGGTCCCAATTTTACAGTTAAAGAAACTGAGACCCAGAGAAGTGATTTGCCCATGGTCACATAGCAGGAATGTGGAGGAGCAGGGATTAGAAATAACTGTGGTATTAGTTAAGCACTTACTTCTATTTATGGCTGTTTCCCCCTCTAGACTGTGAGCTCGTTGTGAGCAGGGAATGTGTCTGTTGTTCTATTGTCCTCTCCCAAGCACTTAGCACAGTGCACTGCACACGGTAAGTGCTCAATAAACACAATTGAATAAATGAATTAGAACCCATGTCCTCTGAATCCCAGGCCAAAGCACTTTCCAATAGGCAACTCTGCGTCCAGATCCTCTTTAGATAGGTGGTCACAATAGGGGGTAATGGGAAGCAGACTGCACTATTCAAAAGAGTACATGCCTAGGAGTCAGAGGACCTGGGTTCTAATCCCAGATCTGCCACTTGCCTGCTGTGTGACCTCAGGCAATTCACTTAACCTCTCTGGGCCTCATTTGTCTCATCTGCAAAATAGGGATTCAATCCCTGTCCTCCTTCCCCCTTAGCATGTGAGCCCCCATGTGGGACAGGGACTGGCTCTGAACTGATGATCTTCTATCTAGCCCAGCGCTTACTACTGTACTGGGTGCATAGTAAATGCTTAACGAACAGCACAGTTACTATCACTGAATAGGAGACGAAACATTTGTGAACATTTCTAGACTTGCTCCTTGAGAAGAAGCGTGGCTCAGTGGAAAGAGCATGGGCTGGGGAGTCAGAGGTCATGGGTTCAAATTCCAGCTCTACCAACTGTTAGCTGTGTGACTTTGGGCAAGTCACAACTTCTCTGTGCCTCATTTACCTCATCTGTAAAATGGGGATTAAGACTGTGAGCCCCACATGGGACAACCTGATCAGCTTGTATCTACCCCAGCGCTTAGAACAGTGCTTTGCACATAGGACTTAGCAAATGCCATCATTAATATTATTGTGGTCAGGGAGTGTGACTCCCAAACACTTAGTACAGTGCTCTGCACACAGTAATCCCCATTTCAGAGAAGAGGTAACTGGCACAAAAGAGTGAAGTGACCTGTTTTAAAAAAAACAAACCCAAAAAACAGGTGGCAAGAGAAATGAGAAAAGCACCTGCATTGAACAATCTCCCACAGAATGGCCAAATCGGACTTCCCGGCCAGATAATAATGATTGTTAGAATTGAGAGCGCCCTCTTTGAGCTTACAGTTTTCCTCCTCCCCTGCTCTCCTCCTCTCCTCCTTCACAGCATCTCTTCCCCCTCCCACTTTCCCCATCCTTTGCCCCTCTCCCTCCCTTCCCCCCCCCTTCTCTTGGCAAGGAAAAAGCTAAGGAGCAGACATTTGGAGATGACAGCTTAAGGCCAGAGAATACATCAGTCAATCAATCAGTGGTATTTATTCAGTGCACACTACCTGTACTAAGTGCTTGGGGGAACATAAAATGATAGAGTTACTACCCTGCTCCATATCTAGGAAATGCTTAACAAACCCCCGGAGACAACAGAGGAAATGCTGGTGGGTTTTTCAGGCTCATTCCAAGCAATGAGGGGCCACAGTGACTCTTGTTTTGTGTTTTCAGTGTAAACAGGCTGGGAGTGCCATTGCTTCCTTCCAACAGCTGGAAGAGAGAGAGAGAGAGAGAGAGAGACACACACACACACACACATTATCTGTTGGGGAAAATAAAGGGCCACACATGTCTTCTGGGATAAAATTCATGCTGTCGTCTTAACCTTAATCGGTTTTCTTTCAGCGCAAAAATGTTTTCAAGGTCTTCGAGCCTTAATTTGGGGGCGGAGGGGTGCAAGTGTGCTCGCAACAAGTCAAGTGAGCTAAAAGGGAAACAGAAAAGCTGCAAAAGCAGAATGATTGGTTTCTGGTCATATACATGGAGACTGATCAGAAAATGGGGCAGGGAGACCCCACAACTTTTTTTTAATAATATTTGTTAAGCACTTACTATGTGCCAGTCACTGTACTAAGCACTGGGGTAGATAAAAGCTAATAGGGTTAGATATAGGCCTTGTCCCATATGGGGCTCACTGTCTTTATCTCCATTTCACGAAAGAGGTAACAGGCACAGAGGAGTGAAGTGACTTGCCCAGGGTCATACAGCAGACAAGTCGCAAAGCTGGGATTACAACCCAGATCCTCTGACTTCCAGGGCCAAGCTCCTTCCTCAAGCCATGCTTCTTCTCTGCATCTTTGATCCACCCCAGAACTTAATAATAATAATAATAATAATAATAATAATAATAATGGCATTTATTAAGTGCTTACTACGTGCAAAGAACTGTTCTAAGCGCTGGGGGGATACAAGGTGATCACGTTGTCCCACGGGGGGCTCACAGTCAACCCCCATTTTACAGATGAGGTAACTGAGGCCCGGAGAAGTTAAGTGACTTGCCCAAGGTCACACAGCTGACAACTGGCGGAGCCGGGATTTGAACCCATGACCACTGACTCCAAAGCCCGTGCTCTTTCCACTGAGCCAGGCTGCTTCACAATCATATTTATGGAGTACTTACTATGTACTGATCACTGGATAAGAGAAGCAGCATGGCGTAGTGGGTAGAGCTCAGGCCTGGGAGTCAGAAGGTCATGCCACTTGCCCAAGGTCTCTCAGAAGACAAGTCACATGACTGGGCCTCAGTTCACTCATCTGTAAAATAGGGATTGAGAGTGAGCGTCCCATGTGTGATAGAGACTGTATCCAATCTGATTTGCTTGTATCCCTTCCAGTGCTTAGTACCATGCCTGGCACATAAATATCACAATTCTTACTAGTCCTAAGCATTTGTGAGAGTATGCCATAACACCCAACTGCAGCCCCCTCCCCCACCTCCAAGGTGTCACCTTTACCCTTTCAGTCAGTTATCCCAGATTTAGGTCTCCCCTCCCCACCACTGAGCTTCAGATCCTAGATCCCAGTCCATTCCTCCACCCCCCTCCAACACCCTAATCAATAAAGTCTCAAAGTAGCCTAACCTTAAGTGCCCAAGTCATTTCTGAGTCATCCATATAAAGCCAACCCTGCCCACAAGCCACCCCACCCCCAATCTAGTCAACAAGTAGCCCAGCCTTAAGTTGTCCCCTAAAAACATCACCCCAAATCCCTCCTGAGCTATCAGAAACCAACCCATTTCCCCCACACCCATCAGCACCACCAATTCAATAGGTATCAACTATCAAAGCTAAACAAAACATAAGATAACCAAGGGGACATCACAGGTTTTGCTGACCAAACTCCCAGAGAAGCATACTCCCATTTCCTCTCCACAGCCTAAAGGAAGTAGTGCCCACAGGCCTTACATGGGGTAGGGAGAGTTCCAGAAGCTTCTGGGGCTTTAAAGGGGCAGTGCCACTTGCCCCACTGAAGCACACCTAGTGGAGAGATTGGGTTTCTGGGGATGGGGGTGTAGGATCAGGGAAAGAAAAGTTAGAAGGTTAAGGAGAAGGATTGCAGCTGCCCATTGTTAAATGGATCTGGAAAAACCTCCTTCATTATAGACCCCTGCAACCCATTCACAGACTCCTTAAGGATTGGGTCTAGTTCTCAACCAGTGCTTTCCCAGCACTTAATGTAGTGCTTAGCACATAGTAAGTTATTAAATACTATAAATAGTTAATACAGTGCTCTGCACAGATACTCAATAAAGAGCACTGATCAATTGATTGAGTAATCTGGTAATCTGGCTGGGATCTGTTTTCGTTAGTGACCGCACTGCTTGAAGGCAATTAATATATAAATAGCGTGGCCTACCACAAAGAGCCAAGACCTAACAAATACAATTAAAATAGTTAAAATAAAAAAAAAAACAGCAGGTGGCAAGAGAAATGAGAACAGTACCTATGCTGACCAATCTCCCACAGAATGACCAATCGGACTTCCAAGATAGAGATAATAATAATTGTGTTATTTGTTAAACACTTATTACGTGCAAGGCACTGTACTAACTGCCGGGGTAGATACAAGATAAACAGGTTGGACACAGTCCCTGTCCCATATTAAGCTCATTTTACACAGATATTGATGGAGAAGGGAGAGTCAGGGGTGTTGGATGGTCCATGCTGGGTCACTGATGGAGAGTCAGGGACGGGGAGGGAAGAGTCAGGAGAGTTGGATGGTCACACAGTAGACAAGTGGTGGGGCCGGGAGGAGAACGCCCCAAGATCCTCTGACTCCCAGGTCTGTGCTTTTTCCACTAGGCCATGCTGCTTCTCAGTAACTCCGAATGGTTTTGGGGTTACTGGTCAAGATTTTGCCAAGACAGAAGACCAACTACCAGTCTCCCCCCCAACCCCAGCCCCACCAACAGGGCAAAGCCCCTGGTCGAGCAGAGTCAGTCAGTCCTATTCAGCAAAAGTTCACGGGCTTTGGAGTCAGAGGTCATGGGTTCAAATCCCAGCTCCACCAATTGTCAGCTGTGTGACTTGGGCAAGTTACTTCTCTGTGCCTCAGTTACCTCATCTGTAAAATGGGGATTAAGACTGTGAGCCCCACGTGGGACAACCTGATCACCTTGTAACCTCCCTGGCGCTTAGAACAGTGCTTTGCACATAGTAAGTGCTTAATAAATGCCATTATTATATTATTATTCATTGAGCTTTTACTATGTGCAGAGCTCTATACTAAGCACTTGGGAGAGTACAATATAACAAACGCATTCCCTGATCAAAGTGAGTTTACAGTCTAAAGGGGGAAACAGACATTAATATACATAAATACATTACAGATACGGACATAAGTGCTGTGGGGCTGGGAGTGGGGATGAATATGGACAGCAAGCCAGGGCGATGCAGAAGTGAAGAAAAGGAAAAGAGGGCTTAGTCAGGGAAGGTCTCTTGAAGATGTGCCTTCAATAAGACTTTGAAGAGGAGGAGAATAATTGTCTGTCAGATATGAGGTGGTAGGGTGTTCTGGGCCAGAGGCAGGATGTGGGCGAGAGGTCGGTGGCGAGATAGACAAAAATCAAGGTACAGTGAGAAGGTTAGCATTAGAGAAGCAAAGTGTGTGGGCTGGGTTGAAGTGTGAGCAGTGAGGTGAGGTGGTAGGAGGAGGCAAGTGGATTGAGGGCTCACAAGCCAATATTAGTTTGGCCCTGGGAGGGTCAGTCTCCTTCAGCTTTCTACCTTTCTGAATGTTCCTTTTTTTAAAATGGTATTTGTAAAGCCCTTTCCTATGTGCCACGCACTGTGCTAAGCGCCAGGGCAGATACCAGTTGATCAGGTTGGACACAGTCCATGTCCCCATTTTAAACTCGTTGAGGGCAGGGAATATGCATTGGGATTAACTTTATCTACCGCAGCACTTAGTACTGTGGTTGTAATGGTATTAGTTAAGCACTTACTATGTGCCTGGAACTGTTCTAAGCACTGAAGTAGATAGGAGCTAATCAAGTTGCACACAGTCCATATCACACATGGGGCTCACAGTCTTTATGTCCATTTTACAGATGAGGTTACTGAGGTACAGAGAAGTGAAGTGACTACCCAAGGTCACACAGCACACAAATGGCATAGACAGAACTAAAACCCAGGACCTTCTGACTCCAAGGCCCAGGCTCCATCCACTACACCATTACACCACACTGCTCAACATATACCATGATAATAATAATAATAACAATAATAATGATATGGCTTCAATTACCACCTCAATAGAAATGACTCCCAAATTCATCTCTCCAACAATCTGCTTTGTGAGAATGAGAAAAGGTTTTTCTTCCTGGATAATGTCAAGTCATCCATTATGCTTCTCCTCTACTGTTTCCCTTCTCTGTAATTTATATTAATGCCTGTCTCCCCTTCTAGACTGTAAGCTAATTGTGGGCAGGGAATGTGTCTCCCAACTTGGTAGTATTGGACTCTCTCAAGTGCTTTGTACAGTGCTCTGAATACAGTAAGCGTTCAATAAATACCACTGATTGACTAATGAACTTATTATATAATAATTATCACAATTCCACAAAGATTTGGATAGACTCACTGTAGCATCCAAAAATACCTGCATCCAAAAAGAGTGAATAGGAAGGTTTTACCATTTAGACTTGAAAATAAAGTCATCAAACTCATGGTATTAGCCCCACGTGGAACAGGGACTGCATCCAACTCGATTTGCTTGTGTCCACCTCAGCTCTTGGTACAGTACAGTTACTTATACATGCTAAGTGCTTAACAAATGACATTGTTATTACTATTATTATTGATAGTAGTAGTAGTAAGAATAAGATGATGATGATGATGATGGAAATTCAATACCTGTTCCACCTCCTCCTCATCTGTGAGTTCCATGTGGGACGGGGACTGAGTCTGACTTGATAATCTTGAATCTACCCACTGTTTTGTACAGTACCCAGTACAGTTTTGTACCCAGCTTGACACATAGTGGACATTTAACAAATGCCACTGTTAATTATTATTATTATGCTGGAGAACGTGGGAGCCTGCTAGTTTCTCATCATATTTCTGTCCTCTCTCTTCCTCCACCAACTTATTAGAGAAGGGTGGTTTGGCTCAGCAGGCTGGACACGGCTGGAGAGGCCACATGGGAGATTAATCAATGGGGTTTATTTTACGCAGAGCACTTTACCAAGCACTTGGAAGAGTTCAACAGAGCTGGTAGAAATGATCTCTGCCTTCAAGCGTCTTGCATTCTACTGGGGGAGGCAGACAATGCATGTGTGCCCACCCAGGAGAACTACCTGTATATGGGGGTGTATTATACAGGCAGCATGGTTTAGTGGAAAGAACATGGGTTTGGAATTCAGAGGTCATGGGTTCTAATCCCAGCTCCGCCTTGTCATCTGTGTGATTTTGGGCAAGTCGCTTCACTTTTCTGTGACTCAGTTAACTCATCTGCAAAGTGGGAATTTAGACTGTGAGCCCCACCTGGGACAATCTGAATACCTTGTCTCTACCTCACCACTTAGATTAGTGCTCAGCCCATAGTAAGCACTTAACAAAAGTTATTAGTAGTAGTATTATTTTGAGTTGTGTGCTTGGATGTGCTTGTATATGCCCACCTATGGTCTTTGTGCTGTGCGTGTGTGTGACTCCACCATCTTACCCCTTCTATAACAACCCACCCACTCCACTCCTCTAGTGCTAACCTTCTTACTGTGCCTGCCTCCATCTCACCCCGACCCCTAGCACCTGTCCTGGCCCACCGTCCCCCCTCACATCCAACACACAATTACTCTATCCCCTGTAAACCCTTATCGATAGCCCACCTCCTCCGAGAGGCCTTCCCAGACTAAGCCCTTCCTTTCCTCATCCACCACTGGCACGGGCCTGGGAGGCAGGTGGTCATGGGTTCTAATCCTGACTCCTCCACCACTTATTTGCTGTGTGACCTCAAGCAAGTCATTTGTCTTCTTGTGCTTTAGTTACCTCATCTGTAAAAGACTCCAGCACCTTTAACCTGCCTGGCTAAGAGTGAAGAAATGAGATCTGCGGTGGAGGGGTGGGGGGGGGGGGGGAGTTGGGGGGGAGAGACAGAGAGAGAGAGTCAATCAACAAGTTTGAAGCTGATGACATCACTCCTGCTTTGATTACACAGCTAATACCCCAAAATTATAACCCTTCTGGGGAGCAGGGCCAGCTGCCAGGGGGCTCAAGGGGCTCAGGAGTGACAAAGAACATATACATTTCATTCCATACAAATACATCTGGGCTTACAGAGCCCAGGCCACCAAGTGGACAGAGCGGGGAGGAGGAGGAGAAGGGGGCCAGACCATGCCATTTCTGTTGGTAGGATGGAGGGAAACCACTTTGCATCTTCCCCCCGTAGGATTTGCTGCTAGTCCTCTCCACCCCTCATTCTGCTTGTCCAGGAGGAATGGAGGATATAGAGTCATCACACGCATGCATACAGACATGCACACCCCTGACTACTCCTGTCCCTGTTTCCCACTCCCCCACGGGCAACCCCCTCGAGCGGGAAAAGGGAGTCTGTACGCTTGAAGCCAGAGCTGGCCAGATAACTCCCAATGGACCAGGGCAGGAGGACATCGCACTGTCTATAGAATTAAGGGCCCCAGGGCGACTTCACAGCTGCTCAGGGTCCACGGAGCACCTGTCCAGAACTCTGGACTCCTGTTTCCAGAACCCTCTCCCCGTCCAAAGAGGGGTGGCCCCTCTCATCCTGCTCTGGTCCCGGCCCTCGCTCTCTCACATGAGACACACCCCTCCATCAGCTCCTGGAGTCGCAAGAGACTGATTTGGCACCCCAATGCAGTGTTTGACCCTTGAGCCCCCAAAAGAAATGGCATTGTCTGGAAGGAGGGGGATACAGTTGTGGGCTGGGGAGCAGGAGGGCGGGTGGCCAGGGGAAAGCAAGCTGGAGCCAACCAATTTCCTCATGGTGGGGCTGGCGCAATCAATCTATGAGTGTCCGTGGCATCTGGTGAGTAGCTGGTCACTCTTCCACTGTCCACGGGGGCTGGTGGTCCAGTTTGGGGCTGTACTGCGGCTTCCTGGCAGCAAATGTGACAGTTGGTTGGCTGAGGCGGTGTACTGCAGCCCACCACTGGGGAGAGTGCCAGCCCATCACAGTTGGGGGTGGAGGGTGCAGAAGGTTGGGATGGGGCTCCAGTGGGGAGCCCACATCTCCAGCCAGGGAGCAGGAAGTTAGAGGTTGAGAGGAGCCTGCTTAGGGGGCACTACTGGGTCAGGTTGAAGTCGGTCACTGCTCTGGTTTGTGGACTACAAGGATGCAATGGATTGTGTTTATGTGTAACGGAAAAAAGGATCTCTTCACTATACTCTCTCAAGAGTATAGCCTAGTGCTGTAGACCTAAGTGCTCAATAAATGTCATTCTTTGATTCCTCCCACTTTCCCGTAACAGAGCTCCAACAGTCCCAAGGTTAGGGCATGACACTAACCATCCTGTCCGCACCAACGTGTCCTTTGGGAGGCAAGGATGGACCAGGGGGCCAGGTCACCCAGGATGCATCTGGGGCTCAGGCTCCTTCCTTGGCCCTAAGGATACACCTAGTGAGGTATCAGGGCAATCTCCCTCTGCCCCCCTGTTGGGGTCAGGGGGTGCTTGCGCCTGTGCCCAGCCCCACTTGTGGCCCCACCCCGCAGCTGGACTGTCTCCTGCAGACTCACACCAGGAAAGAGAGAGAGCAAGACAGAGATAGGCAGAGACAAGACAGAGCAGCTGCCACTCACACACCCTGCAGGAGAGGCCCTGGCCAGTTTTATCACCCCAAGGCAGGAAACCCCAAGCAGTTGGGGTTTCCTCAACAGAGTCTTAGACCTTACCAACACACACACACACACACACACACACACACACACACACTTCCCCAGTATCTTACCTCAGAGCAGGATTGTCTGGGAGACTTCTCCAGGGGCCAGAAAGAAGCTGGGCTTCTGCCTTCTCTCCTCCTGCAGAAGAGGCCCTGACTACTTTCCCAGGGCCAGGCTGGTCTTCCAACCCTGCTCCTCCTCCCATAACAGAGCCTGATTGAGGCATCAGACCCCTAGTCTGGTCTGACTTGACTCAGACCCCACCTCATTAGGCACCCTCTTTGCCAAGTGGGTGTAGGAGACACAGCCCCTGCCCACTGGGAGCGTACAATCTAAGACAGTCAGTCAATCATATTTGAGCTCTTACTATGTGCAGAGAACAGTACTAAGCCTTTGAGAGAGTACAACAGAACAACACAACCAAAGCAAGCTCTGCCCCCAATAAGCTTACCATCTAGAGGGGGAGGCATCAACTTTGGAACAACATGGTACAAATGTTTCAAAGAGTTCAACACTGCATAGCACACATGGTCCCTGCTCTCACAAAGTTTCCAGTCTACATGACAAACATTAAAACTGAGGCACACACAGGTGGAATGGTACATACAAGCTCGGTACAGGAAGTCGCGCACACTGAACCCAAGGCAAGCTTGAATTGGTGGTACGAGTAGAAAAAAAAACCCAATAAATCAGTACATAGAGTGAAGGATGGCAGTATTGCATTAAGACAGCAGTAATGTTTATCAAATGCTATTTGTCAGAGCACCGTACTAAGAGCAGGATGGGGGTGAGATGCCTCAATTGCTAAAGACACCCATTTCAATCAGTCAATTGTATTTATTCAGCCCTTATTATCAGACAGATTCCATGCCTACTATAAGCTTACAGTCTCGAGGGGGAGACAGACATTTAACATAAATAAATGTCATCCATTTAAATAGGAGCTACGATGAGTCAGGAGAAATCAACTGAAAATATTTTACAGGCTAGGTTCCAACTCAAGGAGAAATTTGCACTTTGTAACTCAGTCTCCCAGGCACTCAGTAGGGTTCTCTGCCTCTGTTAAGTACTGAATGACTACTGTTGGTGACTCAGCTTCTGCTGCTACAACCACGCTTGTGTTTGTGGTGCTTTGGGTCAGTCTGGCATATTTATTGAGCACAGAGCACTGTATTAAGTACTTGGGAGAGTATAACAGAACAAACACATCCCCCACCCATAACCAGCTTACAGTCTACTCCACACAGGTTTAGCCACTGAACCCCAACTCATTGCTGGGCTTTTAGGGGGCTGTAATGGAGTCCCACAGGGGAGAAGGGGCAACATGTATCTTGGTGTACAGGTATTGGGAAGCCCAAAAAGAAAGTCTCCAGAGGGTGAGCTGCAGTCGGCGCAATCCTGCCCTCAAGGGGCGCATGACAGTACCACCAACCCACTCCTTCCCATCGGCGGTTCTCAGTTCCTGCCCCTGGAGGCGCACAATCTGATGCTCTGATACGGACGCTTCTGGGACCTGCCCACGGCGCTGAATCCACTGGGGACAGTGGAGGTTTCCGGGGACTGGATGCGCATCCCCCTTGTGGATGATGGGGGGGTGGGGGGGGGGTGGCCGACACGAGCCTTGCAAAAGCAGCCCCTCACCTCCTACCACAATCCTGGTGCAGAGTCCCATGTTGAGTTTGTGCAAGGTCACTGGCCTTAGTGACTTCATGGTTGAGTGGGAAATACTAGTTGGCTTGGGTCTGGCAAGAGCACAGGAGGAGGGAAACAATGACAGAGACACACAAACAGGCACAGAGACAGTGAGCATGCACCCCCATGCACCCCATGGTTTTTGCCCCATTCCTCTCTCCCGACTAAAACTCTCATCTCTAGATCCAGAGCACCAGTCTGTCCCCTGAAGACAGACTGCATAACATCGCAACCCCTCACCTTCCTCTGCTCCAGAGACATTTTCTTGTTCCAACCAAATGAAGTACTTCTCTTCCTGGATCCCAGACTCATCTCCAAGTCAGAAAAACCAAAAGCTGTGTAGCCCATAGCAGGCCCTGGCCCTCTAGGACATGAGTATTGGAATCAAATCAGAGGCTGGGCCACAATCACTGTCAACCACACACAGTGTCCAACTGTCTACCTACCCCACCACTTCAAACAATACTTGACACATAGTAAGCACTTAACCAATACCATCATTATCACCACATCAGCCTTATGGACAAGTCATTGGTATCAAACACATTCCCCATACCACCCTCAGCCCTCTCCATAGCCAGAACATCAATAATGCAGTTGCCATTGACTAGCGAGCCCTGTCCATTCCCTCCCCTGCACCCCCATCACAAGTGCGTGTGCACACGCACGTATGTGTGTGTGTGTGTACACACACACACACACACACACACACACACACACACACACACTTTCTCTCTCTCTCCCTCCACCTTTATCCACCACCTCCTGGATAAATTAGTTCAGTAGATATCAGTTATCCAAAGGCTAGATTATCAACCCAAATCATTGATATGAATAACCTCCCCCAAAAACAATCATATTTACAGAGTACTTACTGTGTACTGATCACTGGATGAGAGAAGCAGCATGGCGTAGTGGGTAGAGCTCAGGCCTGGGAGTCTGAAGGTCATGCCACTTGTCTTCTGAGAGACCTTGGGCAAGTCACATGACTGGGCCTCAGTTTACTCATCTGTAAAATAGGGATTGAGAGTGAGCGCCCCATGTGGGATAGAGACTGTATCCAATCCAATTTGCTTGTATCCCTTCCAGTGCTTAGTACCGTTCCTGGCACATAAATATCACAATTCTTACTAGTCCTAAGCATTTGTGAGAGTATGCCATAACACCCAACTGCAGCCCCCTCCCCCACCTCCAAGGTGTCACCTTTACCCTTTCAGTCAGTTATCCCAGATTTAGGTCTCCCCTCCCCACCACTGAGCTTCAAATCCTAGATCCCAGCCCATTCCTCGACCCCCTTCAAACACCTTAATCAATAAAATCTCAAAGTAGCCTAACCTTAAGCGCCCAAGTCATTTCTGAGTCATCCATATAAAGCCAACCCTGCCCACAAGCCACCCCACCCCCAATCTAGTCAACAATTAGCCCAGCCTTAAATTGTCCCCTAAAAACATCAACCCAAATCCCTCCTGAGCTATCAGAAACCAACCCATTTCCCCCACACCCATCAGCACCACCAATTCAATAGGTATCAACTATCAAAGCTAAACAAAACGTAAGATAACCAAGGGGACATCACAGGTTTTGCTGACCAAACTCCCAGAGAAGCATACTCCCATTTCCTCTCCACAGCCTAAAGGAAGTAGTGCCCACGGGCCTTACATGGTGTAGGGAGAGTTCCAGAAGCTTCTGGGGCTTTAAAGGGGCAGTGCCACTTGCCCCACTGAAGCACACCTAGTGGAGAGATTGGGTTTCTGGGGATGGGGGTGTAGGATCAGGGAAAGAAAAGTTAGAAGGTTAAGGAGAAGGCCTGCAACTGCCCATTGTTAAAAGGATCTGGAAAAACCTCCTTCATTATAGACCCCTGCAACCCATTCACAGACTCCTTAAGGATTGGGTCTAGTTCTCAACCAGTGCTTTCCTAGCACTTAATGTAGTGCTTTGCACCCAGGAAGGTATTGAATAAATAAGAATTGGGCAGCATGATATAGTTGATAGAACACGGGCCTGGGAAACAGTGACCGTGTCAACCCAATTTCCTTGTCACCACTCCAGCGATTAGTACAGTGCCTGGCACATAGTAGGCACTTAAATACCACAACTATTACTACTACTAAGCACTTGGGGGAGTACAGTATCACTCCCAATATCACTGCAGCCCCATCCCCCACCCCCAAGGAGTCACCACCACTGTTTCAATTAACCCAGACTTGGCTTTCCCCACCACACCCCTCAACTCACCAAAATCAATCAAGTCACCAAGTCACAGCTGAACAGAAGATAAACCAATCAAGGGGGCATCCACAGACCTTGAGCAACAAACCCCCAGAGAGGCACACTCAATCTTCTCTCCACAGCCTACAGGAAATAGCACCCATGGGAGAGACCCAGACACTCCTAGGGTTTTAAAGGGGCAGTGCCACTTGCCCCTTTGAAGGGTACCTAGGACCAAACCTGGGTTTCTGAGAGTGGGGCTGTAGGATCAGGGAAGAAAAAGACAGAAGATCATTAAGTAGCAGGATTTGCAGCTGTCCCTCCAGCACTTAAAACAGTGCTTGGCACATAGTAAGAACATAATACTATAATTATTCTTATCAAAAGTATCTGGAAAAACATCCTTAACTACAGACACCTACAACCCCTTCACATATTCCTTGAGGATTGGGTCTAATTCTCATCCAGTGATAGATAGATGATGCCATTTGTTAAGCACTTACTATGTACCAAGCACTGTTCTAAGTGCTGGGGGTGGGGTGGGGTGGGGGGTAACAAGGTCATCAGGTTGTCCCACATGGGCTCACAATCTTCATCCCCATTTTACAGATGAGGTAACTGAGGCAGAAAAGTTAAGTGACTTGCCCAAAGTCACACAGCTGACAAGTGGCAGAGCCAGGATTAGAGCCCATGACCTCTGACACCCAAGCCCATGCTCTTTCCACTGAGCCAAGCGCTTAGTACTGTGTTTTGCACCCAGGAGGATAGTCAATAAATAAAAATTGAGTAGCATAATGTAGTGGATAGAGCATGGGCCTGAGAGTCCAAAGGTCATGGATTCCAATCCCCAGTCCACCACTTCTCTGCTGTTCAACCTTGGGTAAGTCACTTCACTGGGCCTCAGTTACCTCATTTATAAAATGGGAATTGACCCCAATTTGCTTATACCCACTCCAGCACTTAGTACAGTGCCTGGCACATACTAAGCATGTAAATATCACAATTATTCCTATTTCTAAGCACTTGAGTGAGTACAATGTAACTTCAAACTACAGTCCACTCCCCAACCACCAAGGTGTCACTACAACTATTTCAGTCAATTATCCCCAACTTGGGTCTCCCCTCCTCACTCCTCAACATCAAACCCTTGAGCCCAGCCCATTCCTTCACCCACTCAATCACCATATCACAACTAAAGAGAAAATAAGCTAATCAAGAGAGCCTGCACAGACCCTACTCACCAAACCCCCAAAGAAGCACAGCCCCTCTCCATTCCACAGCCTATAGGAAAAAGCACCCAGAATCCCTACATAGGAGAGAAAAAGGCCCAGTGGCCTCTAGGTCTTTAAAGGAACAGTGCTACTTGCCCCATTGAAAGGCACCTATTGGAGAGACGTTATTTGTGAGGGTGGGGCTGTAGGACCAGAGAAGGAAGACCACCCCCTTCTCCTCAACACGCTATCTGACCTTGGCTTCACCGACTCCGTCCTCTCCTGGTTCTCCTCTTATCTCTCCGGTCGTTCCTTCTCAGTCTCTTTTGCAGGCTCCTCCTCCCCCTCCCATCCTCTTACTGTGGGGGTTCCCCAAGGTTCAGTGCTTGGTCCCCTCCCTTGGTGACCTCATTCGCTCCCACGGCTTCAACTATCATCTCTACGCTGATGACACCCAGACCTACATCGCTACCCCTGCTCTCTCCCCCTCTCTCCAGGCTCGCATCTCCTCCTGCCTTCAGGACATCTCCATCTGGATGTCTGCCCGCCACCTAAAGCTCAACATGTCGAAGACTGAACTCCTTGTCTTCCCTCCCAAACCTTGTCCTCTCCCTGACTTTCCCATCTCTCTTGACGGCACTACCATTCTTCCCGTCTCACAAGCCCGCAACCTTGGTGTCATCCTCGACTCCGCTCTCTCATTCACCCCTCACATCCAAGCCATCACCAAAACCTGCCAGTCTCAGCTCCGCAACATTGCCAAGATCCGCCCTTTCCTCTCCATCCATACCGTTACCCTGATCATTCAAGCTCTCATCCTATCCCGTCTGGACTACTGCATCAGCCTTCTCTCTGATCTCCCATCCTCGTGTCTCTCTCCACTTCAATCCATACTTCATGCTGCTGCCCGGATTATCTTTGTCCAGAAACGCTCTGGGCATTTTACTCCCCTCCTCAAAAATCTCCAGTGGCTACCAATCAATCTGCGCATCAGGCAGAAACTCCTCACCCTGGGCTTCAAGGCTCTCCATCACCTCGCCCCCTCCTACCTCACCTCCCTTCTCTCCTTCTACAGCCCACCCCGCACCCTCCGCTCCTCCACCGCTAATCTCCTCACCGTACCTCGTTCTCACCTGTCCCGCCATCGACCCCCGGCCCACGTCATCCCCCGGGCCTGGAATGTCCTCCCTCTGCCCATCCGCCAAGCTAGCTCTCTTCCTCCCTTCAAGGCCCTGCTGAGAGCTCACCTCCTCCAGGAGGCCTTCCCAGACTGAGCCCCTTCCTTCCTCTCCCCCTCGTCCCCCTCTCCATCCCCCTCATCTTACATCCTTCCCTTTCCCACAGCACCTGTATATATGCATATATGTTTGTACATATTTATTACTCTATTTAGTTATTTTACTTGTACATATCTATTCTATTTATTTTATTTTGTTAGTATGTTTGGTTTTGTTCTCTGTCTCCCCCTTTTAGACTGTGAGCCCACTGTTGGGTAGGGACTGTGTCTATAATGTTGCCAATTTGTACTTCCCAAGCACTTAGTACAGTGCTCTGCACATAGCAAGCGCTCAATAAATACGATTGATGATGATGATGATGAAGAGGCAGAAGGCTATTAAGGAGAAGGGGTTTTGCAGCTGCCCATCATTAAAAGGATCTGGAAAAACATCCTTAATTATAGACACCTGGTGCTCGGTCATAGATGGAGGGGGAGGGAGTTTCAGATTAGAGAGAGAACGGGGGCAAGAGGTCAGCAGTGAGATGGAAGTTGGTATTGGAGGAGTGAAGTGAAAGTAGACGCCACTGATGGTGAAATTCACCTATGTGGGTGGATGTGTGACCGACAAGGCCAATGCGGTTCTCACAAGCCCAATCACACTCTGCACACACAAAGGGGCACTCTGCCCCTTGTTGCACTGTTGTGGTTGACATGTGCAGCATCTGGAAACTGTTTGGGCTCTTACAGCTCATCTCCTGATTCTCATGAAGCCTCTTGACCAAAAAAGCTGGTCCTTTCTTGAAAACAGTGGCTATTTACAATTAACAGCGTGAAAACAGTATGAATCAAGCAAAAATTCCTCACGCTCGGCTTCAAGGCTCTCCATCACCTCGCCCCCTCCTAACCTCACCTCTCTTCTCTCTTTCTACAGCCCAGCCCAGACCCTCCGCTCCTCTGCCGCCTAACCTCCTCACTGTACCTCGTTCTCACCTGTCCCGCCATCGACCCCCGGCCCATGTCCTTCCCCTGGCCTGGAATGCCCTCCCTCCACACATCCGCCAAGCTAGCTATCTTCCTCCCTTCAAAGCCCTACTGAGAGCTCACCTCCTCCAGGAGGCCTTCCCAGACTGAGCCCCCCTTTTCCTCTCCTCCTCCCCATCCCCTCTGCCCTACCTCCTTCCCCTCCCCACAGCACTTGTATATACACTTGTACAGATTTATTACTCTATTTTACTTGTACATATTTACTATTCTATTTATTTTGTTAATGATGCACATATAGCTTTAATTCTATTTGTTCTATTTTGAAACTCGTCTACATGTTTTGTTTTGTTGCCTGTGTCCCCCTTCTAGACTGTGAGCCCGTTGTTGGGTAGGGACCATCTCTATATGTTGCTGACTTGTACTTCCCAAGCACTTAGTACAGTGCTCTGCACAGAGTAAGTGCTCAATAAATACAACTGAATGAATGAATTTATTTACTCCTTAAAGATGGGGTCTAATTCTCATTCAGTGCTTTCCCAAAGGTTAGAACAATGCTTTGCACCCAGGAGGATAGTCAACAAATAAGAATTGAGAAGCATGACATTGTGGATAGAACACAGGAGTCAGAAGGTCATGGATTCTAATCCCTGCTCCACCACTGGTCTGCTGTTTGATCTTGGGAAAGTCACTTCACCTCTCTGGGCCTCAGTTACACCTTCTGTGAAGGGGGATCGGGATTGTGAGCCCCACATGGGACAGGGACAGTGTCGAATCCCATTCGCTTGTAACCACCCCAGCGCTTAGTACAGTGCCTGCCATTATTAAGAATGAATGAATGAGTCAATGAATGAACTCAAGTTCTACCCTGAGGCCACCCCAGTCCCCATGACCCACTCTCCCCTCCACTCTGTCTTTTTTGTTTTTTGTTTCCTTTTTAATGGTATTTGTTGAGCGCTTTCTATGTGCCGCGGGGACTCGCAGGCCCGGGCCCTTTCCACTAGACTGTGCTGCTTCTCTCCTTCCTGCTTCTGTTCCGTTCAGCTTCCGGGGAAGGACTGCTGGCATATGAAGCAGGTAGAGGAGGCCAAGTTTGGGAGTGAGAGGACCTGTGTTCTGCCCGCCTTGAGCAGCTCTCTGCCAGCTAAGGAATTTAAACTGAATGGGCCCAGAGTGATGGATCAAAGGAGGAATTCAGCCTCACAATGGGGGGTCTTTCATTTCCACACTGCCAAGGGCATCAATCACTAAGTCCTATTTATTGAGTGCTTAGTGAGTGCAGAGCACTGTATTAAACACTTGGGAGAGGACAATATAACATTACTAACAAGAACATTCCCTGCTCACAGCCAGCTTACACTCTAAAGGGGGAGACACACGATTATATAAATAAATAAATTACACATAAGAACATAAGTGCTGTGGGGCTGGGAGGGAAGATGAATAAACAGAGCAAGTCAGAAGGGAGTGGAAGAAGAGAAATGGAGGATTTAGGGAAGGCCTCTTGGAGGAGGTGTGACTTTACTAAGGCTTTAAAATGGGGGCGAGTAATTGTCGATATGAAGTGGGAGGGCATTCCTGGCCAGTTCAGGACATGGGCAAGAAGTCATCGGCAAGATAGATGAGATCGAGGTACAGTGCGAAGGTTGGCATTAGAGGAGTGAAGGGTGCAGGTTGGGTTGGAGTAGGAAAGTAGAGAGGTGAGGTAGGAGGGGCGAGGGAATTGAGTGATTTGAAACCGAAGGTGAGGAGTTTGTGTTTGATGTGGAGGTGGACAGGCAGCCACTGGAGGTTCTGAAGAGCTGGGTGACATGTCCAGAACAGTTTTAATAATGATGATAATAATAATAATAATGTTGGTATTTGTTAAGCGCTTACTATGTGCCAAGCACTGTTCTAAGCACTGGTGGGGATACAAGGTCATCGAGGTTGTCCCACGTGGGGCTCACAGTCTTAATCCCCATTTTACAGATGAGGGAACTGAGGCCCAGAGAAGTGAAGTGACTTGCCGAAAGTCACACAGCTGACAAGTGGTGGAGTCGGCATTAGAACCCATGACCTCTGACTCCCAAGCCCGTGCTCTTTCCTCTGAGCCACACTGATTCTTGCGGTTTTGTAGAAAAAATGATCAGGGCAGCAGAGTGAAGTGTGGACTGGAGTGGGGGAGAGAAGGGAGGCAGGGAGGTCAGCAAGGAGGCTGACGCTGCAGTAAAGGCGGGAGAGGCTAAGTGCTTGGATTAATATGGTAGCAGAGATGATGCAGAGTGGAGGGCAGATGGGGGAAAAGGGCTTCCTTCAGTCTTTCAAGAATGTAAGCTCAATAGGGGCAGGGAATGTGTCTGTTAATTCTGTTACATTGTCCTCTTCCAAGTGCCCTGTACAGTGCTCTGCACAGAGCAAGCGCTCCACAAATACCACTGATTGATTTCAAGCCGCTAAAACAACTTCATGATGATGATGATGATGATGATGGCATTTGTTAAGCGCTTACTATGTGCAAAGCACTGTTCTAAGCGCTGGGGAGGATACAAGGTGATTAAGTTGTCCCACGTGGGGCTCACAGTCAATCCCCATTTTACAGATGAGGGAACTGAGGCTCAGAGAAGTTAAGTGACTTGCCCAAGGTCACACAGCAGACATGTGGTGGAGCCGGGATTCGAACCCCTGACTCTGACTCCAAAGCCTGTGCTCTTTCCACTGAGCCACGCTGCTTCTCTAATCAAAGTGTTCCCTGAGAAGAGGCTGCAGAAACACACAACGTACCAGTAGTGTCTTGGTTGGGGAGGTGGTGGCCTCTGAATAATAATAAAAATAATTGTGGGATTTATTAAGCACCTACTATGTGCCAGGCACTGTGGTAAGCACAGGGGTGGGTATGAGCAAATTGGGTTGGGCACAGTCCCTGTGCCACGTGGGGCTCACAGTCTTCATCCCTATTTTACAGATGAGGGAATTGAAGCCCAGAGAAGTGAAGTGACTTGCTCCACACAGCAGGCAAGTGGCAGAGCCAAGATCAGAACTTAAATTCATTCTAATTACTAGGTCCAGGCTCTAGCTACTAGGCCACGCAGCTTCTCATCACCTCACTGCCTCCTGGATCCACTCTTACTCACAGCCCTAATGAAAGACACTTGGAAGATGGACTTTTTTGAACCTCACAATGTAGATGCTTTTCTTTCCACTCAGCCTTCAGCGTGCCATTCTTTTATCCAAATTTGCCCTTCATCTGTGCTCCTCATTTTAGGGAGATGGGACTGTGGGGAAATGGGGGAATTTTATGGCTCTTTGAAGCCACAGCTCCTCCAAGAGGCCTTCCCTAAGTCCTCATTTCCTCTTCTTCCAATCCTTTCTCTGTCGCCTTGCCTTGCTCTCTTTATTCACCCCCTCCCTCAGCCCCATAGCACTTTTGTCCATATCTGTAATTTATTTATTTATATTAATATTGGTCTCCCCCTCTAGACTGTAACTCAATGTGGGAAGGGAATGTGTCAACCAATTCTGTTGTTTTGTACTCTCCCAAGCAGTTAGTATAGTGTTCCGCACACAGTAGGCACTAAATAAATAGCATTGATTGATAGACTGGCTCTTAGATTGAAAGTCTAGGGCCTGGACAAGGTCCCGTGATGCTTTCTCATGCTGCCAACAAACAGCCCAGTGGTGGGGAATAGATTCTGGAGCCCCAGGTGGGACAGAAACTTTATCTGAGGTGACTGCCTTTAATCAATCGATCCATCATATTTACTGTGCACTTACTGAGTGCAGAATCCTGTACTGAGCACTTGGGAGAGAACAATAGTACAGAGTTGGTAGACACAGTTCAATCATTGGTATTTATTGAGTGCTTACAGTGAGCATAGCACTGTACTAAGCATTGGGAGAATAGAACAGAGTCGCTAGACACATTCCCTGGCCACAAGGAGTTTACAGTGTAGGGGTGGGGCAGGGGCAGACATTAATATAAATCAATATATTATGGATCTGTGCATAAGTGCTGTGGCACTGAGAGAGGGGTGAATAAAAGGTCTACTTGTTTAGTTTTGTTGGCTGTCTTCCCCCCTTCAAGACTGTGAGGCTGTTGTTGGGTAGGGATTGTCTCTACCTATTGCTGAATTGTACTTTCCAAGCGCTTAGTAGAGTGCTCTGCACACAGTAATAGCTCAATAAACATGACTGGATGAATAAGTGAAAAGGTGCAAATCAAAGTGTGAATGCACGGCAGAAGAAAATCTATCTTATCCAGTGCTTGGTGCGGTTTTTAGACACAAAGAAAGTGCTGAATAATTACTATCATTATTGCATACACCTTGCTTCTGCTGCAAGCACATAGGACAGTTGTGAAGTCTGGGAATGCGTGCACACACACACACACACACACACTCCCACCCCCTTCCAAGAAGCACTTCATTCATTCATTCATTCATTCAATTGTATTTATTGAGCACTTACTGTGTGCAGAGCACTGTACTAAGCACTTGGGAAGTACAATTCAGCAATAAAGAGAGACAATCCCTGCCCACATCGGGCTCACAGTCTTTAAATCCCTTTCATCCTTCTGCTTATAAGGTATTTTAGTGTCTATTTTTCCAACTAGATTGTGTGCTCCATATAGGCAGGGATTGTATTTGCTAATTTCATCGTTCTCTCTCAATCAGTGGTATTTATTGAGTGCTTCCTATGTGCAGAGCATCATACTAAGCACTTAAAAGAGAACAATACACAGAATTAGGAGACACATACCCTGCCCATAACAAACTCCCAAACACTTGGTATTGTGTTGGGTTAAGTCCTATTCTAGAACTCAATTCTACTGTTCTCTCCCAAGTACCTAGTACAGCACTCGGCACGCAGTAAGTGCTCCATAAACACCATTGACTGATAGACTGATTAGTGACAAGCCAGGCATATTCACTGGCTTGAGTTGAGACTGATATCCCAGTGATCAATTATCAGTTTGGAAATTCCTGGATTGGTTTCGGTTTAGTGCCAAGAGCACTTGGGTCTTTCAGCTGGCTCCTTGATGTTTTCAAACCTTCCCAGCTGAACTTCCCATGGAATGAGTTAAGTCACTTATAGAGATAACAACTTAACCACAAATTGCAGATCCTAAGGTCCATAATGAGGTACAAGATAAATGGGGAATGTGGGGTGATCTCTAATAATATGAGGATTTTAGATCAAGTCTACACTAGTGAATTCTACATACTGAAAAGGCAGAAAAAAACTCCCTTCCTTTAAAATTCTGGTAATTGAATTTTTTGGCCTGTTAGTGGAATTATTTGCTGGTTCAGGTCCTTCTCCCCCCTCCACGTGACTACTAAGGACATTGAAACAACATTGAGATTCTCTGAAATCTGGGTTGAAACAGCCCTCTTCCCATCATTCAGCTGTATTTATTGAGTGCTTACTGTGTGCAGAGCACTGTACTAAGTGCTTGATTCCCCCATTTTCCCCCTCTCTTTGGGGAGTGGAAGTCGGTGGGGGGAGGGAAAATATAACCTGGTCTCTGGTAATGAGAAGCAGAGTGGACTAGGGGACAGAGCCCCTGCCCGGGAATCAGAAGGACCTGGGTTCTAATCTCAGCTTGCGGGAGACAGTGCCTGGGGCATAACATAACCTTGTCTCTGATAAAGAGAAGCAGCATGGCCTACTGGACAGAGCCCAGGTCTGGGAATCCGAAGGACCTGGGTTCTAATCCCACTCTGCTAACTGCTTGCCGTGTGACCTTGGGCAAGTCACTTCACTTCTCTGGACTTCCATTTCCTCAACTGGAAAATGGAAACTGTTTTCCCTCATACCAAAACTGTGAGTCCCATGTGGGACAGGGACTGTCTGACCAAATTAACCTGTTCCCAGAACTTAGTAACAGTGCTGGGCACATAGTAAGTGCTTAAAAAATACCATCAAAAAAGGAAATAAAGATAAACACCCTGCCTTGTCCCACTCCAGGTGCTGGCCACCTTGATGGATGAGTGCCCAGATGTCCCACCCTCCACTCCTCTGCCGCGAATCTCCTCACCGTGCCTCGTTCTCACCTGTCCCGCAGTCGACCCCCGGCCCATGTCATCCCCCAGCCTGGAATGCCCTCCCTCCGCACATCCGCCAAGCTAGCTCTCTTCCTCCCTTCAAGGCCCTACTGAGAGCTCACCTCCCTCCAGGAGGCCTTCCCAGACTGAGCCCCCTCCTTCCTCTTCCCCTCCTCCCCCTCCCCCCGCCTTACCTCCTTCCCCTCCCCACAGCACCTGTATGTTTGTACATATTTATTACACTATTTATTTATTTATTTATTTTATTTGTACTTATTTATTCTAATTATTTTATTTTGTTAATATGTTTTGTTTTGTTCTCTGTCTCCCCCTTCTAGACTGTGAGCCCACTGTTGGGTAGGGACCATCTCTATATGTTGCCAACTTGTACTTCCCAAGTGCTTAGTACAGTGCTCTGCACACAGTAAGTGCTCAATAAATACAATTGAATGAATGAATGAGATCTTCTGTGATGTGCTGGAGGCAGCCGATAAACAAGATGTATTTTTCTTGACCAAAGCAGAGTGAAGCTGTTTAGTGCAACAGGGCTCAGGTCCTGGACATCCACCTCAAGGTGGGTTAAGGCAGCCTGAGGATGCTGGGGCCTGTCCCCAGTTCTGGGCCTGGCACTTCCACTTTTTATTTTTTAAGGTATTTGTTAAGCGCTTACTATGTGCCAGACACCCTTCTACACACTGGGGAAGATTCATTCATTTACTCATTCAATCGTATCTATTGAGTGCTTACTGTGTGCAGAGCACTGTACTAAGCACTTGGGAAATGCAAGTCAGCAACATATAGAGCCAGTCCCTACCCAATAACGGGCTCATGGTCTAGAAGGCGGAGTCAGACAACAAACCAAAACATGTAGACAGGTGTCAACTGTCAGAACAAATAGAATTAAAGCTATATGCACATCATTAACAAAATAAATAGAATAGTAAATATGTACAAGTAAAATAAATAGAGTAATAAATCTGTACAAATATATATGTACAAGTGCTGTGAGGAGGGGAAGAAGGTGGGGGGGTGGATGGGGAGGAGGAGAGGAAAAAGTTTGTTAAGTGCTTACTATGTGCCAAGCACTGTACTAAGCACTGGGGCAGATGTGGGAAATCAAGTTGGACACAGTCCATGTCCCACATGGGGTACACAGTCTTCATCCCCATTTTACAGACAAGGTAAATGAGGCACAGAGAAGGGAATTGGCTTGCCTAAGGACACAGCAGACAAGCAACAGGGCCAGATAATCCCTGTGATTCCCAGGCCTGGGTTCTATCCACTAGGCCATGCCGCTTCTCTTTCATTTGGATTTGTCCACTTTGGCCAACCTTGTCCTGTCACGAAAGGTATTGGGAAGGGGTAAAGTGAAAATGGATAAAACTGCTTTGCTTCAGAAATGATGTCGGGCCGCAAGTGTGCATGGACAAAAATGGTTTCAATCAATAGTATTTATTGAGCGCTTCACAAATGCAGACCACTGCAGAAGACACGCAGGAGAGGGAAATGCAATAGGGTCGGTAGATACAGTACCTGCCCGTAAGGAGCTTAAATTGTGGTACTTAATTGCTTACCGAGTTTCAGGTCCTGAACAAAGCACTGAGGTAGGGACAATATACAGAGCTGACATAACCCTGACCCATATCATCATCATCAATGGTGTTTGTTGAGCGCTATGTGCAGAGCACTATACTAAGCACTTGGGAGAGTAAAACAGAGTTGGTAGACACATTCCCTACCTACCAGGAGCTTATTTCCCCAAAGCATTTCCGCACTAATCAACCAATAATAATGATGATGGTATTTGTTAAGCGCTTACTATGTGCCAAGCACTGTTCTAAGTGCTGGGGTAGATACAAAGTAATTAGATTGTCCCATGTGGGACTCACAGTCTTAACCCTCATTTTACAGATGAGGTAACTGAGGCACAGAAATTTAGTGACTTACCCAAAGTCACACAGCTGACACGTGGTCGAGTCAGAATTAGAACTCAAGACCTCTGACTCCCAAACCCCTGCTCTTGCCACTAAGCCACGCTGCTTCTGGCATTGAATGATCAGAGCACTTCACTATGCCCTTGGGAGAGGAAAATACACCAAGAGTGGTAGGCATGTTCCCTGCCCATTGGGCTCACAGTCTAAGTAGGAGGAAACACTGTTGATTCCCATTTAACAGAAAAGGAAACTGAGGCCCAGAAGAGCAGTGACTTGGCCCAAGGCCAACCAGTAGGCAAGCAGCACAGCCAGAATCAAAACCCAGCCCTTCTGACTCCCTGGCCCGCCCTCTACTAGGCCCCGCTACCTAGGAAAGATGGTCCAAGTGCTCCCTAGCCTTGTTCTAAGAAACCCCATCCTGGATCCACAGGCAGGCTGAAGAGCCTTCCCTGAGAGACCCTCACCCCCCAACTCCAAGCCTGCCAGGTTCACTTTCTCAGGATGCTCTTGGCCTAGGAAGCAGGGGGGTTGGGGGCGGGGGGAACAGGCCAAGAGGGGAGCTTGGGATGCCCAGGTTAATAGCCACCTCTTCCTCTTTTCTATTGTTATATTGTACTCTCCCAAGCCCTTAGTAAAGTGCTCTGCGCACAGTAATCCAGTAATCGTTCAATGAACACAACTGCCTGGCTCTTTCCAGTTGCCACCTGGGTGATAGTCACATAAGAGGGCACTACTGGTGGTAGGGCTTTATGGAAGATGGGTCTAGCCCGGTGCTGCCCCCGCCTTTGGGAGAGCAGGGGTCAAAGGAGAGTCTGGATGGTCACCAGGGTTGGCCTTCGGCTGAGATGGCTGAGCCTCCTTCTCCATGCTCTGGGTGGATTCTGGCTGAGTCAGGCCCGCTGGAAATACTGGAGGGATTTCTCCCTCTCCCGCCCCAGTATCTCCAGGCCTGCATCCCTTTCCAGGGCGAATTCCTGGGAAATGCCGCTCTGCCCTCAAACAACTATCAGCCTTCATCTGCCTCAATTTCTGAAGGAGCCATTTTATATCATATTTAAATATGCTTACTTAAAAAATATTTAAACATTGTTATACCTGTTAAGCCCTTACTGTGTGTCAAGCACTGTTCTAAGGATTGGGGTAGATACAAAATAGAAAAACAGGGTAGCTTAGGGATAGAAAGGATGATAATAATAATAGATAGATCCCAGGGCCAGAGAGTCAGAAGGACCTGGGTTCTAATCCCAATTCCGCCACTCGTGTACTGTGACTATGGGCCTATCACTTCACTGCGCCCTGATCATCTCATCTGTGAAATGGGGATAAGCCCGTGAGCACCATGTGGGATACAGACCGCATCCAACCTGATGAGCTCGTATTCATTCATTCATTCAGTCGTATTTATTGAGCATTTACTGTGCGCTGAGCACTGTACAAAGAGCTTGGTAAGTACCTACCCCAGAGCTCAGAACAGCGCCCGGCACATAGTAAGCGCTTAACAAATACCATTTTTAAAATAATAATAGTAATAATGGCATTAGCTAAGTGCTTACTATGTGCAAAGCACTGTTCTAAGCGCTGGGGGGGGAATACAGGGTGATCATGTTGTCCCACGTGGGGCTCACAGTCTTCATCCCCACTTTACAGATGAGGGAACTAAAGCTCAGAGAAGTGAAGTGACTTGTCCAAGGTAACACGGCAGACATGTGGGAGAGCCGGGATTGGAACCCATGACCCCTGACTCCCAAGCCTGCTTTTTCCACTGAGCGTCTCTAATAAACCAGTTAATCACGGAGATTAGGGACCGTGCTCGACATGAGGCTCACAGTCTAAGTCAGAGGGAGAACAGGGGTTGAACCCCCATTTTTCCAGCCATGAGGAACGGAGCAGGAGCAACACGGCTAGGACCCGTTTGGGGAGGAGGGAGGGAGGGAGGGAGGTTCGGGGAGGGCTTGGGCGAGGGGGCCCCATCCCGGGGCTGCGGGAAGAGGCACTGTTGTCCATTAGCGGACTTGACATGACTGACTCCATTTTGTGTATGCTGACAGTAACCCTCCATTATGTACAGGCCAAGAGAACAACTCCTTTTTTTTGTATTTTATGCAAGGCTCAGCAACAGATGTCTTCAAGGCCAGTAACACCTATCTATGCAAGGCCATAGGGCAGATAACAACAACCTGCACAAGGCAGTGAAAACAGAGAATAATGAGAATTTATAACATCCTGTCGGTCCTAATTGGATTCCTGAAATTCCCAGTTGCTCCGCTCCCATGTTGCTGTAAGTCAATAAAAGACACAGTGAGAATGGGATCGGGGCCGCTTGTCACTCGTACCTCTCCCGGGAGGTGAACGGGCAGGTAGCCACTTTCCTTCTTTACGGCTGTATCTGAACTCATGTCTCCGAGTCATTTTTTCCTATCTGCGTCACCACCCTGGGTACAAGAACTCTGCGGCCGATTTACACCGATTAACCTATTTTGCACCCTACTTGTCGATAACAGCGCCAACCGAACCCCCTCCCTCAGCATGCAGGCCGCAGGCAGGCCCCATCGCCCCAACATGCAGCCTCCCGGCACGCCGTGGGGTCGAACAACCGCTACAGAGCCCTGCACGCACCGCGACGGCGAAGAGCCACGAGGACTACAGTTCCCAGCGTGCACCGCGAAAAAGACGCCGAGAGGACTGGGGCGCTGCCCCGCGGAGACTGCTGGGAGACGTAGTCCCGCCGCCGGGGCCCTCCAGAGCGAGGCGGCCTCTCCCGCCCCAGATACAGGCGAAAAGATGAACCACCTGCAGAGGAGGGAGAAGCGCAAGAGTCGCCGACGTCCCCACGGCCCTTCTGTCCTACAGCCTTCCATCCTTCCACGCCGCGCACCGGGCTCCGGGGGAGTGCGGTGGGGGCCCTCGGGCTCACCTACGAGAGCGATAGTCACTGCCGCCATCTTGCGTTCGTCGCGGCCGATACAGCTCATCAGGGCGGACACAGTCCCTGTCCCACACGGGGCTCACAGTTTTCATTCCTGTTCTACAGATGAGGTAACTGAAGCCCAGAGAAGTGAAGTGACTGTCAAGGTGACATAGCAGACAAAAGGCGGAGCGAGGATTCATTCAGTCGTATTTATTGAGCGCTTACTGTGTGCGGAACACTGTACTAAGCGCTTGGGAAGTACAAATCGGCAACACGTAGAGACAGTCCCTACCCAACAACAGCCTCACAGTCTAGAAGGGGGAGACACACAACAAAATAAGTAGACAGGTGTCAATACTATCAGAATAAAGAAAATTATAGCTGTATACTACATCATTACTATATACACAAAATATCATTACATACAGAAGCAGTGTGGCTCAATGGAAAGAGCCCGGGATGGGAGTCGGAGGTCCTGGGTTCTAATCACGGTTCTGTCACTTGTCGGCTGTGTGACTGGGCAAGTCACTTCACTTCTCTGTCCCTCATTTACCTCATCCGGCTTGTTGCTCTCCTGCTACCTGATTTCGGGTCTGGATCCAAGGGGGATTTCTGTCATCTTTTGTAGCCAGATCCATGACTCAATCCCACATTCCCAGGGACCCACTGATGAATCTGGCGTCAACACAGAGACAAGCTCATTCTCTTCTCCGTGGAAGCCAGGAAGTGGAAAGAGCCCGGGCTCAGGAGTCGGAGGTCATGGGTTCTAATCCTAGCTCTGCCACTTGTCTGCTGTGCGACATTAGGGAGGTCACTTGACTTCTCTGTGCTTCAGTCACCTCATCTCCAGGCTCCTCCGGCTTCCTGCCCCCGGCTGTGCCCGGCCGGCCTGCCAGCCTGCCAGCAGGCGGGCCTGCCTCCCTGCCAAGCAAATCGGGTTGAACACAGTGCCTGTCTCACATGGGGTTCACAGTCTCAATCCCCATTTTACAGATGACGTAACTGAGGTACAGAGAAGTGAAATGACTTCCCCAAGGTCACACAGCAAAGTGGCAGAGCCTGGATTAGAACTCATAACCTTCTGACACTGTGGACCACCCCCTTCTCCTCAACACGCTATCTGATCTTGGCTTCACAGACTCCGTCCTCTCCTGGTTCTCCTCTTATCTCTCCGGTCGTTCATTCTCAGTCTCTTTTGCAGGCTCCTCCTCCCCCTCCCATCCCCTTACTGTGGGGGTTCCCCAAGGTTCAGTGCTTGGTCCCCTTCTATTCTCGATCTAAACTCACTCCCTTGGTGACCTCATTCGCTCCCAGGGCTTCAACTATCATCTCCACGCTGAGGACACCCAGATCTACATCTCTGCCCCTGCTCTCTTCCCCTCTCTCCAGGCTCGCATCTCCTCCTGCCTTCAGGACATCTCCATCTGGATGTCTGCCTGCCACCTAAAACTCAACATGTCCAAGACTGAACTCCTTGTCTTCCCTCCCAAACCCTGCCCTCTCCCTGACTTTCCCATCTCTGTTGACGGCACTACCATCCTTCCCGTCTCACAAGCCCGCAACCTTGGTGTCATCCTCGACTCCGCTCTCTCATTCACCCCTCACATCCAAGCCGTCACCAAAACCTGCCGGTCTCAGCTCCGCAACATTGCCAAGATCCGCCCTTTCCTCTCCATCCAAACCGCTACCCTGCTCGTTCAAGCTCTCATCCTATCCCATCTGGACTACTGTATCAGCCTTCTCTCTGATCTCCCATCCTCATGTCTCTCCCCACTTCAATCCATACTTCATGCCGCTGCCCGGATTGTCTTTGTCCAGAAACGCTCTGGGCATGTTACTCCCCTCCTCAAAAATCTCCAGTGGCTACCAATCAATCTGCGCATCAGGCAGAAACTCCTCACCCTGGGCTTCAAGGCTCTCCATCACCTCGCCCCCTCCTACCTCACCTCCCTTCTCTCCTTCTACAGCCCACCCCGCACCCTCCGCTCCTCTGCCGCTAATCTCCTCACCGTGCCTCGTTCTCGCCTGTCCCGCCATCGACCCCTGGCCCACGTCATCCCCCGGGCCTGGAGTGCCCTCCCTCTGCCCATCCGCCAAGCTAGCTCTCTTCCTCCCTTCAAGGCCCTACTGAGAGCTCACCTCCTCCAGGAGGCCTTCCCAGACTGAGCCCCTTCCTTCCTCTCCCCCTCGTCCCCCTCTCCATCCCCCTCATCTTACCTCCTTCCCTTTCCCACAGCACCTGTATATATGTATATATGTTTGTACATATTTATTACTCTATTTAGTTATTTTACTTGTACATATCTATTCTATTTATTTTATTTTGTTAGTATGTTTGGTTTTGTTCTCTGTCTCCCCCTTTTAGACTGTGAGCCCACTGTTGGGTAGGGACTGTCTCTATATGTTGCCAACTTGTACTTCCCAAGCGCTTAGTACAGTGCTCTGCACACAGTAAGTGCTCAATAAATGCGATTGATTGATTGATTGATTGATTGATTGATAGAGGTAGAAGAAACGAAGGCCGGGAGGCCTTGGGGGACCATGGCCAGTTGCACAGAGGAACCAGGTCCAGGTGGCAGAGGGGGACCAGGTCAGCGTGGTGGGGATGTACCAGGGCCAGGAGGCAGAGGGGTACCTGGACGGGGAGACAGGGGGACCAGGGTTGGGAGGTAGAGGGGACCCAGGGCCTGGATGGAGACTCTCAAGGGCCTGGCGGTACAAGGAAACCAAGGCCAGGAGGCACAGAGGGACCAGGTCCAGAATACAGAGGGGCATCAGGGCATGTTGGCAGGTGGGGACCAGGGCCAGGAGGCAGAGTGGTACCTGAGCCAGGAGGCAAAGGCGCACCAGGGTCGAGAATCGGGGGAGACAAGGGCAGGGAGGCGGGGGGGACCAGGGCCAGGAGGCAGATGAGGGCCAGGAGGCCAAGGGGTACCTGGGATGGGAGACGGGGACCAGGGCCAGGGGGCAGAGGGGTACCTAGGCCAGGAGACAGATGGACCAGGGCTGGGAGGCAGAGGGGGACCAGGGCCTGGTGGCAGAGAGGGACCAGGGCTAGGAGGCAGAGGGATGCCTGGGCCCAGAGACGGGGGACCAGGGCCGGGAGGCAGAGGGGGACCAGGGCTGGGAGGAAGATGGGGACCTGGGCAGGTAGGCAGAGGGGGACTAGGTCCAGGAGGCAGAGGGGGACCAGGGCCAGGAGCCAGAGGGGTACCTGGGCCAAGAGAAGAAAGGGGACCAGAGTTGAAAAGCGGGGGAAGCCAGGGCTGGGTGTCCGAAGGGGACCAGGTCCGAGTGGCCGAGGGGGACCAGGGCCAGGAGGCAGATGAGTACCAGGACAGGTAGACAGAGGATGACCTGGGCCAGAAGGCAGAGGGGTACCTGGACTGGAAGGCAGGGGGACCAGGGCAGGGAGACAGAGGGGAACAAGGGACTGGAGGCACAAAGGGACCAGGTCCGGGAGGCGGAGGGGGATCAGGGCAGGATGGTAAGGAGGGACAAGGGCCAGGAGGCAGAGGGGTACCTGGGCTGGGAGGCAAAGGGAGACCAGGGCCGAGAAGCATGGGGGACAAGGGCCAGGAGGCAGATGGAGACCAGGGCAGGTAGGCAGAGGGGGACCTGGGCTGGGAGGGGGTGGACCAGGGCCAGGAGACAGAGGGGTACCTGGGCAGGGAGGCAGAGGGACCAGGGCAGGGCAGCAGAGGGTTCCCTGGGCTGCGAGACAAGAGGACCAGTGCTGAGAGGCAAAGGGGGACCAGGGCCGAGAGGTGAAGCGGGGCAAGGACCAGGAAGCAGAGGGGTGCCGGGAGACAAGGGAACGACGGCCAGGAAGCAGAAGGGGACCAGGACCGGGAGATGGGCAGCAGGGCCGGGTGGTATATGGGACCCAGGGCTGGGACATAGAGGGGGACCTGGGCCTTGAGGCAGAGGGGGACAAGGGCCTTTAAGCATAGTGGGACCAGGGCAGGTATTCCGAGGGGGACCAGGGCCAGAGGTCAGAGGGGTACCCGGGCCGGGATACAGGGGGACCAGGTCAGGGAGGCAGAGGGGTACCTGGGCCGGAAGACAGGGGGACCAGGGCTGAGAAGCAGAGGGGGACCTGTGCTGAGAGGCAGGGGGGGACCAGGTCAGAGAGGTCGAGGCAGACCAGAGCCGCAAGGCAGCGGGATACCTGGGCCGGGAGACAGAGGACCAGGTCCAGGAGGCAGAGGGGTAACTGGGCCGAGAGACTGGACACCAGGGCCGGGAGGCATAGGGTGACCAGGGCCAGGAGGCAGAGGCGTACCTGGGCTGGGAGAAAGAGAGGGACCAGGGCCGAAAAGTTGCGGGGACCAGGGCCCGAGGCAGACGGGGACCAGGGCCAAGGGGTATCTGTGCTGGGAGACAGGATCCAGGTCTGGGAGGCTGAAGGGGACCTGGTCTAGGAGGCAGTGTGATACCTTGGCCAAGAGCCAGAGGGTGGCTAGGGCTGAGAGGCCTTGGGGACCACGGCAGGGAGGCAGAGAGGGGCAAGGACCAAGAGGCAGAAGGGGACCAGGGCCGGGAGGCACAGAAGGATCAGGGCCGGGAGGTAGAGGGGGACCAGGGCCGGGAGGCAGAGGAGGACCAGTCAAGTGGGATCAGGACTGAATGGCAGAGGGGTCCAGGGCCAAGAGGCAAGGGGGAACCCGGGCAGGGTAGCAGAGGGTGACCAGTATACAGGGGGACTATGGCCGGGAGGTAGAGGCGACCCAGGGCAGAGACAGAGACAGACCCAAGGGGCTGGAGGTAGGAGACCCGGCCCGGGAAGCACAGCAGGGCCGGGAAGCAGAGGGGGACTTGGGCCGGGAGGCAGAGTGGGACCAGGGCTGGGAGGCAAAGTGGTACCTGGGCCAGGAGACAGGGGTACCAGGGCCGGGAGGGAAAGGGGAGCCAGTGCTGGGACGGAAAGACACCCAAGGGCCTGGAGGTCGAGGGAGTCCAGGCCCGGGAGACACAGAGGGTACAGGGCCGGGAGGTCATGGGGATGAGGGTCAGTTGGTAGAGGGGAACCAGGGCTGTGAAGGAGAGGGCCCAGGCCCTGGAAGTAGAAGGGCACCAGGGCAGGGAGACAGAGGGGAACCATGGTCAGGAGGCAGAGGGGTACCTGAGCTGGGAGTTGGGGTCCATGGCTGGGAGGCAGAGGAGTACCTGGGCTGGCAGTCAGCGGGACCAGGGCTGGGGGGTAGAGGGGACCAGAGCCAAGCGGCAGAGGGGGACCAGGGCCGAGAGACGGTGGGGGGAGGGGGACCAGGGCTGGGAGGCAGAGGGGGACCAGGGCCAGGAGGCAGCGGGGTACCTGGGCCGGGAGCCAAAGGGTACAGGTGCTGAGAAGCTGAGGGGACCAGGGCAGGGATGCAGAGGGGGACCAGGGCCAAGAGGCAGAGGGGTACCTGGACTGGGAAACCGGGGGGCCAGGGCTGGGTGGTAGAGGGGTACCTGGGCTGGGAGACAGGGGAACCATGGCCAGTAGGTAGAGGGGACCCAGAGACGGGACTGAGACAGCGGCCAGGGCCAGGAGGTAGAGGGAGATCAGGACTGGGAAGCACAGGGAGACCAGGGTTGGGAGGCAGAGGGGTACCAGGGCCCAGAGGCAGAGGGGCATCAGGGCCGATAAGCATGCGGGACTAGGGTATGGAGGCACAGTCGGATCTGGGCCGGGAGACAGATGGGAACAAGGGCAAACAGGCAGAGAGGCACCAGGGCCAGGAGGCTGAGGGGTTCCTGGGCTGGGAGGCAGAGGGGGATCAGGGCATGGAGACAGAGTCAGATCTGGGCCAGGAGATGGGGGACTACGGCTACGGGTAGACGTGACCCAGCGCTGGGACTGAGAGAGACCCAAGGGCCTGAAGGTAGAGGGAGGCCAGAACCTAGAGGCACAGAGGGACCAGGGTCGGGTGGCAGAGAGGAACCAGGGCCGGAGGTAGAGGGGTACCTGGTTCTGGAGACAGGGGGGCCAAGGCCGGGAGGTAGAGGGGACCCAGGTCCGGGACGGAGAGAGACCCAAGGGCCTGGAGGTAGAAGGAGACCAGGGCCGGGAAACACAGAAGGAACAGGGCCGGGAGGCAGAGGGGGACTAGGGCAGGGCGGCAGAGCGTACCATCGCCAGGAGGCAGAAGAGTAGTTGGGCCAGGAGACAAGGGGACCAGGGCCGGGAGGTAGAGGGGTCCCAGGACCAGACGGCAGAGGGGAACCAGGGCTGGGAGGCAGAGGGGGACCAGGGCCAGGAGGCAAAGGGGTACCAGGGCTGGGCGGCAGAGGGGGACAAGGGCGGGAGGCAGAGAGGAACCAGGGCCGGAAGTAGAGGAGTACCTGGTTCGGGAGACAGGGGGACCAAGGCTGGGAGGTAGAGGGGATCCAGCTCCAGGACAGAGAGAGACCCAAGGGCCTGGAGGTAGAAGGAGACTAGGGCTGGGAAACACAGAGGGACCAGGGCCGGGAGGCAGAGGGGGACCAGGGCAGGGGGGCAGAGGCGTACCAGGGCCTGGAGGCAGAAGGGTAGCTGGGCCAGGAGATAAAGGGACCAGGGCCGGGAGGTAGAGGAGACCCAGGGCCAGACGGCGGAGGGGGACCAGGGCCAGGAGGCAGAGGAATACCTGGGCTGGGAGACACGGTTACCAGGGCAGGGAAGCAGAGGGGTACCTGGGCCGGTAGGTGGGGGACCACGGCCGGGAGGTGGAGGGGTACTTGGGCCAGGCGGCATAGGGATACTTGGGCCAGGCGGCATAGGGATACCTGGGCCGGGAAGCAGAGGGGGACCAGGGCTGGAAGGTAGAGGAGACCCAGGGCTGGGATGGAGAGAGACCCAAGAACCTGGGTGTAGAAGGAGAACACGGCTGGGAGGCACAGAGAGAGGGACGAGGGCCAGGAGGCAGAAGAGGACCAGGGCTGGGTGGCAGAGGGGGACCATGGCCAGGAGGAAGAAGGGTACCTGGGCAGGAAGACAAGGGGACCAGGGCTGGGAGGTAGAGGGGACCATGGCCAGGACGTAGAGAGGACCCAGGGCCAGGTCGGAGAGAGACCCAAGGGCCTGGAGGTAGAAAGGAGACCAGGGCCAGGAGGCAGAGTTGGACCATGGCAGGACAGCGGAGGGGAACCAGGGCCATGAGAGAGAGGGGTACCTGGGCCGGGAGACGGACCAGGGCCGTGAGGCAGAGGGGGACTAGGGCCAGGAGGCATGGGGTACCTGGGCCGGAAGGCCGGTGGGGACCAGGGCCAAGAGGCGGGAGGGACCGGGGCATGAGGCATAGGGGGACCAGGGCCAAGAGGCGGGGGGGGGACCAGGGCCAGGAGGCAGAGGGGTACCTGGGCCGGGAGAGAGGGGGACCAGGGCCGGAAGGTAGAGGGGACCCAGGGCCATGACAGAGAGACAGCCAAGGCCCTGGAGGTAGAGGGAGAACAGGGCTGGGAGGCAGAGTGGTACCTGAGCCGGGAGACAAGGGGACCAGGCCCGGGAGGTAGAGGGGACCCAGAGCCAGGACGGAGAGAGACCCAAGGGCCTGGAGGTAGAAGGAGACTAGGGCTGGGAGGCAGAGGGGGACCAGGGCCAGGAGGGAGCGGGGGACCAGGGCCAGGAGGCAGAGGGGTACTTGGGCCGAATGACAGGGTGACCAGGGCAGGGAGGCAGAGAGGGACCAGGGCGGGGAGGGATAGAGGACCAGGCCCGGGAGGCAGAGGGGGACCAGGGAAGGGTGGCAGGGATGGACCAGGCCCAGGAGGCATAAGGCTACCTGGTATGGGAGGCAGAGGGGGACCAGGGCTGAGAGATGGGGGGCACTGGGGCTGGGAGGCATAGGGGGACCATGGCGAGGGGGCAGAGGGGGATCAGGGAAGGGCTGGGAGGCAGAGAGGGGCCAGTACTAGGAAGCAGAGGGGGACCAGGGTCGGGAGGTAGAGGGGTCCCAGGGCCAGGACAGAGAGAGACCCAAGGGCCTGGAGGTAGAAGGAAACTATGGCAGGGCAGGGTGGCAGGGGGGAGCAGGGCCAGGAGGCAGAGGGCTGGGAGACTGGGGGCCAGGGCTGAGTGGCAGAGGGGGACCAGGGCCAAGAGGTGGGTGGGGACAAGGGCCTGGAGGCAGAGAGTGACCAGGGTCAGGAGGCAGAGGGGGACCAGGGCTAGGAGGCAGAGGAGTACCTGGGAGGGGAGACTAGGGGTCAAGGGCTGGGAGACAGGAGGACCTAGGCCGGGAGGTAGAGGGTCCAAGGGCCGGGATGGAGAAAGGGACCAGGGCTTGGAAACCAGGGCTGGCAGAACAGGGGGACCCATGGCCGGGACGGTGAGAGACCCTTGGCCAATGGTTTGGAGGGAGAGGGGAACCAGGGCAGGGATGCAGAGGGGTACCTGGGCCAGGAGACATGGAGACCTCTCTGGTCGTTCATTCTCAGTCTCTTTTGCAGGCTCTTCCTCCCCATCCCATCCTCTTACTGTGGGGGTTCCCCAAGGTTCAGTGCTTGGTCCCCTTCTGTTCCTGATCTACACGCACTCCCTTGGTGACCTCATTCGCTCCCACGGCTTCAACTATCATCTCTACACTGATGACACCCAGATCTACATCTCTGCCCCTGCTCTCTCCCCCTCTCTCCAGGCTCTTATCTCCTCTTGCCTTCAGGACATCTCCATCTGGATGTCTGCCCGCCACCTAAACCTCAACATGTCGAAGACTGAACTCCTTGTTTTCCCTCCCAAACCTTGCCCTCTCCCTGACCTTTCCCATCTCTGTTGACAGCACTACCATCCTTCCCGTCTCACAAGCCCGCAACCTTGGTGTCATCCTCGACTCCGCTCTCTCATTCACCCCTCACATCCAAGCCGTCACCAAAACCTGCCGGTCTCAGCTCCGCAACATTGCCAAGATCCGCCCTTTCCTCTCCATCCATACCGCTACGCTGCTCATTCAAGCTCTCATCCTGTCCCGTCTGGACTACTGCATCAGCCTCCTCTCTGATCTCCCATCCTCATGTCTCTCTCCACTTCAATCCATACTTCATGCTGCTGCCCGGATTATCTTTGTCCAGAAACACTCTGGGCATATCACTCCCCTCCTCAGAAATCTCCAGTGGCTACCAATCAATCTGCGCATCAGGCAGAAACTCCTCACCCTGGGCTTCAAGGCTGTCCATCACCTCGCCCCCTCCTACCTCACCTCCCTTCTCTCCTTCTACAGCCCAGCCCGCACCCTCCGCTCCTCCGCCACTAATCTCCTCACTGTACCTCGTTCTCGCCTGTCCCGCCATCGACCCCCAGCCCACGTCATCCCCCGGGCCTGGAATGCCCTCCCTCTGCCCAGCCGCCAAGCTAGCTCTCTTCCTCCCTTCAAGGCCCTATTGAGAGCTCACCTCCTCCAGGAGGCCTTCCCAGACTGAGCCCCTTCCTTTCTCTCCCCCTCGTCCCCCCTCCATCCCCCCCTTCTTACCTCCTTCCCTTCCCCACAGCACCTGTATATATGTATATATGTTTGTACATATTTATTACTCTATTTATTTTACTTGTACATATCTATTCTATTTATTTTATTTTGTTAGTATGTTTGGTTTTGTTCTCTGTCTTCCCCTTTTAGACTGTGAGCCCACTGTTGGGTAGGGACTGTCTCTATATGTTGCCAATTTGTACTTCCCAAGCGCTTAGTACAGTGCTCTGCACATAGTAAGCGCTCAATAAATACGATTGATGATGATGATGATGATGAGACCTGGGCCAGAAGGTAGAGGGAGATCAGGTCTGGCAGAACAGGGGGACCAGGATTAGAAGGCAGGGGGGGAACCAGGGCCCGGAGGCTAAGGGGGACCAGAGCAGGGAAACGGGGATCAGGCCAGCAAGCAGAGGGGTACGAGGCTAAGGGGGACCAGAGCAGGGAAACGGGGATCAGGCCGGCAGGCAGAGGGGTAGCTCTGCCTCCCTGCCCTTGTCCCCCCCGGCTTCTTGGAAGTAAGGGAGAACTAGGGCTGAAAGTCATAGGGGGACCAGGGACTTGTGGCAGGGGGCGACCAAGGCAGGGAAGCAGAGGGGGACCAGGGCTGGGAGGCAGAGGGGGACCATGGCCCGGATTTAGAAGGGTACCTGGGCCAGGAGACTGGGGGAACAGGGCCCAGAAGTTGAGGGGACGCAGGGCTGGGAGGCAGAGGGGGACCCCGGCAGGGTGGCACTGGGGGACCAGGGCCAGGAGGCAGAGGGGTACCTGGGCCGGGAGACGGGGTACTAGGGCCGGGAGGAAGAGGGGGACCGAGGCCGGGGCAGAGCGGTACCTGGGCTGGAAGGCAAAGAGGGACCAGGGCCGAGTGGCAGGGGGTGACCAGGCCAGAGAGGCAGAGGCCTACAAGGTCTGGGAGGCAGAGGAGGACCGGGGCGGGAAGGCAGAGGGGGACCAGGGCCAGGAGGCTGAGGGGCACCTGGGCTGGGATGCTGAGGGGGACCAGGGCCGAGAGAGGGGACCAGGGCAGGGAGGCAGAGGGGGACCAGGACTGGGAGGCAGAGTGGGACCAGGCCTGGGAGGTACAAGGCTACGAGGGCTGGGAAGAACCTGGGCTCCAATGCTGATAGGCAAAGAGGGACCAGGTCCGATCAGAAGATGGGGACCAAGGCAGTGAAGTAGAAGGGACCTACGGCCAGAGGGAGAAGGGGAACAGGGCCGGAAAGCTTGGGGGGACAAGGACCAGGGAGCAAAGGGGTACCAGGGCCGAAGGTCAGTGGGGGACCAGGCCTGAGAAGCAGAGGGGGACCAGGACAAGAGGCAGGGGATGACCAGGTCAGAGAAGCAGAGGCAGACCAGAGCCGTGAGGCGGAGGGTTCCCTGTGCCAGGAGACAGGGAGATCAGGGCCGGGAGGCAGAGGGGGACCAGGGCCGGGAGGCAGAGGACGACCAGGGCCGGGAGGGCAGAAGGGTACCTGGGTCTGGATACTGGGGGACCAGGGCCAGGAGGTTGAGGGGACCCAGGGCTGGGATGGAGAGAGACCCAAGGGCCAGGAGGTAGAAGGAGACCAGTGCCGAGAGGCACAGAGTGTCCATGGCGGGAGGCAGAGGGGTTTCTGGGCTGGGAGACCGGGGGACCAGGGCCGGGAAGCAGAGGGGTATCTGGGTCCGGAGACAGGAGGACCAGGGCTGAGAAGCAGAGGGGTATCAGGGCCGAGGTGCAGGGTGGGACCTGGGACGGGAGGCAAAGGGGGACCAGGGCTGGGCAGCAGAGGGGGACAAGTGGTAGGAGGCAGAAGGGTACCTGGTCCGGAAGGCTGAGTGAGACCAGGGCCGAGAAGCGGGGGGACCAAGGCCGGGAGTCAGAGGGGGACCAGGGCTGTAATGGAGAGAGACCCAAGGGCCTGGAGGTAGAAGGAGATCAGGGCCAGGAGGGAGAGGGGGACCAGGGCCGGGAGGGAGAGGGGGACCAGGGTAGAAAGACAGGGGGACCAGGGCAAGGAGGCAGAGGTGTACCTGGGCCGGAAGACAGGGGGACTAGGGATGGGTGGTATAGAGGACCCAGGACTAGGACAAAGAGACAGAGGGCCTGGAGGTGGAAGGAGACCAGGGCCGGGAGGCAGAGAGGGACCAGGGCCGGGAGGCAGGGGGGATCAGGGAAGGGCGGCAGAGGGGAACCAGGGCTAGGAGGCAGAGGGCTACCTGGGCCGGGAGGCAGATGGGGACCAGGGCTGAGATGGGCGTGGCGGGGGGACCGGGGCAGGGAGGCATAGGGGGACCATCGCTGGGAGGCAGAGGGGGACCAAGGTAGGGAAGCCGAAGGGGACCAGGGCCAGGAGGCAGAGGGGTACCTGGGGTGGGAGATGGGGGGACCAGGGCCTGCAGGTAGAAGGGACCCAGGGCCGTGACGGAGAGAGACCCAAGAACCTGGAGGTAGAAGAACAGGGCCGGGAGGCACAGAGAGATCAGGGCCAGGAGGCAGCAGAGGACCAGGGCAGGGTGACAGAGGGGCCCTGGGCCGGGAGGCAAAGGGGTACCTGGGCTGGGAAACAGGGTGACCAGGAAGGGAGGTAGAGGGGTACCTGGGCTGGGAAACAGGGTGACCCGGGCAGGGAGGTAGAGGGGTACCTAGGCCGGTAGCCAGGGGGACCAGGGCCCGGAGGTAGAGGGGACCCAAGTCGAGGATGGAGAGAGGGACCAGGGCCAGGAGGCAGAAGGGTACCAGGGTCGACAGTCAGGGGGACCAGGGCCGAGCAGCAGAGGGAGACCAGGGCCAAGAGATGTGGGGGAACCAAGGCCGGGCGACAGGGGGAAGAGGGCCGGGAGGTAGCAGGGTACCTGGGCCCGTAGACAGGGGGACCAGGGCCGAGAGGCAGAGGGGGACCATGGCCGTGGTGGGTGGGGACCAGTGCTGATAGGTGGGAGGGACCAGGGCAGGGACACAGAGGGGGACCAGGACTGGGAGGCAGAGGGGGACCTGGGTTGGGAGGCAGAGGGTGACCAGGGCTGGGAGGCTGAGGGGTACCTGGACCGGGAAACAAAGGGACCAGGGCCGGAAGGTAGTGGGGTACCTGGGCCGGAGGTCATGGGGACCAGGGCCAGTTGGTAGAGGGGTACCAGGGCAGTGAAGGAGAGGGACCAGGCGCAGGAGGTAGAGGTGCACCAGGGCGGGGAGGCAGAGGGGGACCAGGGCCAGGAGGCAGAGGGGTACCTGGGCCGGCAGTCAGGTGGACCAGGGCCAAGTGGCAGAGGGAGACCAGGGGTGAGAGACAGGGAGCACCAGGGCCGGGAGTCAGAGGGATACCTGGGCTGGGTGGCAGAGGGGTACCTGGGCTGGGAGACATGGGGACTGGGGCAGGAACATAGAGGGGTACCTGGGCCGAAAGAAGGCCGACCAGGGCTGGCAGGCAGGGGGGACCAGGGCCAGGGTACCTGGACTGGGAAATGGGGGAACAGGGCTGGTAGGTAGAGGGGACACAGGGCCGGGACCGAGAGAGTGGCCAGGGCCTGGAGGTAGAGGGAGACCAGTGCTGGCAGGCACAAGGCGACCAGGGCTGGGAGGCAGAGGGGGACCATGGCCCGGAGGCAGAGGGGCACCAGGGCCGGGAGGCTGAGGAGTTTCTGGGCTGGGAGGCAGAGGGGGGGATCAGGGTCGATAAGCAGAGGGAACCAGGATATGGAGGCAGAGGTGGACCTGGGCCGGGAGGCAGATGGGAACCGGGGCCAGGAGGCAGAGGGGTACCTTGGCTGGGAAACAGGGGGACCAGGGCCATGAGGTAGAGATTACCCAGGACCAGGATGGAGAGAGACCCAAGGGCCTGAAGATAGACGGAGACCAGGACCAGGAGGCACAGAGGGACCAGTGCTGGGAGGCAGATGGGGACCAGGGCCTGGAGGAAGAGGTATACCTGCACCGGGAAACAGGGGGACCAAGGTCAGGAGGTAGAGTGGTACCCAGGCCGGGAGAGAGGGGGACCATGACCGGAAGGTATAGGGGACCCAGTGCCGGGAACGAGAGAGGGACCAGGGCCTGGAAGTAGAGGGAGACCAGGTCCGAGAGACAGGGAGGGACCAGGGCTGGAAGGCAGAGGGTGACCAGGTCGGGGAGGCATAGGGTTACCCGGGCCAGGGGGTAGAGGGGTACCTGGGTCCGGAGACAGGGGGCCAGGGCCTGAAGGTAGAGAGGACCCAGGGCCTGGACGTAGAGAAAGGCCAGGGCCAGGAAGTAGAGGCAGACGAGGGCTGGCAGGCACAGGGGGACCTGAGCCAGTAGGCATAGAGGAAGTGGATCCGGGCAAAAGATGGGGACCAAGGCAGGGAGGTAGAGGGGAACTAGGGCCGGAGGAAGAAGGGGACAAGGGCCGGAAGGTTGGGGGAGACCAGGGCCAGAAAGTAAAGTGGGACCAGGGCTGAAAGGCAGAGGGGGAATGAGAGTTGGGAGGCAGAGGGGTACTTGGGCCGGGAGACATTGGTACCAGGGACGGGAAGTAGAGAGGTACCCAGGCCGTGAGAGGGGGGCCAGGGTCGGGAGGTAGAGGGGACCCAGGGCTGGGACGGAGAGAGACCCCAAGGGCCTGGAGGTAGAGCGAGACCAGGGCCAGGAGTTGTTCTAGTCTTCTAGACTGTGAGCCCATGGTTGGGTAGGGACCGTCTCTATAAGCTGCCGACTGGTACTTCCCAAGCGCTTAATACAGTGCTCTGCACACAGTAAACGCTCAATAAATACGATTGGATGAATGAATGAATGAATGAATGAATGAGAGGCGCAGGGGTCCCAGGGCAGAGAGGACACAGGAGGGGAGGCAGAGGGGCACCTGGGCTGCAAGACAGGCTTCAGGGCTGGGAGTCAGAGGGGGACCAGGGCCAGGATTCAGTGGGGTATATGGGCCGGGACGCAGAGAAGCACCAGGGCTGAGAGGCGGGAGGGACCAGGACAGGGATGCAGAGGGGGACCAGGAATGGGAAGCAGAGGGGGACCTAGGTCAGGAGGCAGAGGGTGACCAGGGCCAGGAGGCAGACGGGTACCTGGACCGGGAAACAAAGGGACCAGGGCCGGGAGGTAGTGGGGTACCTGGGCCGGAGGTCATGGGGACCAGAGCCGGTTGGTAGAGGGGCACCAGGGCAGTGAAGGAGAGAGACCAGGCCCAGGAGGTAGAGGGGCACCAGGGCAGGGAAGCAGAGGGGGACCAGGGCCAGGAGGCAGAAGGGTACCTGGGCCAGAGGTCAGGCAGACCAAGTCCGGGCAACAGGGGAACGAGGGCCGGGATGTAGAGGGGTACCTGGGCCCGTAGACAGAGGGACCAGGGCCGAGTGGCAGAGGGGGACCATGGTCGAGAGGCAGAGGGGGACTAGGGCTGAGAGGTGGGAGGGACCAGGGCAGGGACACAGAGGGGGACCAGGGCTGGGAGGCTGAGGGGTACCTGGACTGGGAAACAGAGGGACCAGGGCCGGGAGGTAGAGGGGACTCAGGACCGGGACCGAGAGAGCAGCCAGGGCCTGGAGTTAGAGGGAGACCACAGCTGGCAGGCACAGGGGGACCAAGGCTAGCAGGCAGAGGGTCACCAGGGCCAGGAGGCTGAAGGGTTCCTGGGCTGAGAGGCAGAGGGGGACCAGGGCCAGGAGGCAGAGGGGTTCCTCGGCCGGGAGGCAGAGGGGGACCAGGGCCAGGAGGCAGAGGGGTTCCTCGGCCGGGAGGCAGGGGGCTTCCGGGCCGATGAGCAGGGGGGACCAGGGTATGGAGGCAGAGGGGTACCTGGGCCAGGAGACAGCGGGAGGGGCCCCAGGGCCGGAATGGAGAGAGCCCCAAGTGCATGAGGGTAGAGAGCGACCAGGACCAGGAGGCACAGTGGGACCAGGGCTGAGAGGCTGAGCGGGATCAGGGCCAGGAGGCAGAGGAGGACCAGGGCCAGGAGGCAGAGGGGTACCTGGGCTGGGAGACAGGTGGACCAGGGCAGGGAGGCAGAGGGGTACCTGAGCCAGGAGACAGGGGGACCTGGGCCAGAAGCTAGAGGGGTACCTAGGCCGGGGGAAGGCTGACCAGGGCCTGGGAGGCAGAGGAGTACCTGGGCCAAAAGGCAAAGGGGGAACAAGGTCGAGAAGCCAGGGTATCAAGGGCAGGGATTGCAGAGGGGTACCAGGGCCTGGAGGCAGAGGGGGACCAGGGCCAGGAAATAGAGGGGTACCTGGGCCAGGAGACGGGGGACCAGGGTCAGGAGGCAGAGCGGGACCAGGGCCAGGAGGCATTCAGGGTCATGGGTTTGAATCCTGGCTCTGCCAATTGTCAGCTGTGTGACTTCTCTGAGCCTCAGTTCCCTCATCTTTAAAATGGGGATTAAGACTGTGAGCCCCCCATGGGACAACCTGATCTCTTTGTAACCTCCCCAGGGCTTAGAACAGTGCTTTGCGCTTAGTAAGTGCTTAATAAATGCCATTATTATTGTTATCTTATGGAAGAGACGGGCGTTAATTAGAGATAGGGGAAAGGGCAGAGTAGAAGGGCATATATAGAGTAATAATTGTGGTATTTGTTAAGCACTTACTATGTGCCAGCCACTGTACTAAGCGCTGGGGTGGATACGAGCAAATCAGGTTGGACACAGTCCCTGTTCTTCATGGAGCTCACAATCTTAATCCCCATTTTACAGCAGAGTGAACTGAGGCATAGAGAAGTGAATTGACTTGCCCAAGGCCACACAGCAGAAGAGTGGTGTAGTTGGGATTAGAACCCATGACCTTCTGCCTTCCAGGTGCCTCCCAGGCCCAAGCTCTAGCCACTAAGCCATGTTGCTTCATGCTGCTCTGGGCCAAGCACTGGGGTAGATAGATGCAAAGTAACCAATCAGACACAGTCCCTGTCCCTCTCATTCAAAGCAGGGAGAGTAGATTGTAGATCCCCATTTTATAGAGGAGAAAACTGAGGCAGCAGTTGGGTCGAAATATCTAGTGAAATTAGGAGTTATTGCGGCAGAGCTGAGTGTAGCTTTGATCATGGGCGTTGGATCAGAAGACTGAGAGTCTAGCTGGAGCTTTGATGTGCATATTAAGAGAAAACTGGACTACACTTAAAAAAAAACGAAAACAAGTTCATAATCAGTGATGAAAGAAACATCTTCGTATCTGTAAGGACAGTGGCCCCCTCAGAAGAGTTATCTTGCGATTGAGTGATCGAGTGGGGCTCTTTAATGTTTATACAAAGGTCTTCCGTCTTTAATCACGACTGCTGGAGAGTTTTAATGCTTTTGTGACCCAGTGCCACCAATTTTCCTGAAACTTTCCATGTGCATTCGTCTTCTAAGTTATTATTATTATTATCAGCATTATTATTACTAGTATCATTTTTCAGATCACATCTTCTCCAAGAGGCCTTCCCCCATTAAGCCTCTTTTCTGTTATGACAACTTCCCCTCCCTCCTGGGTGGCCTTCGCACTTCTATCTGTACCCTTTAGCACTTGGTGAATATCCACCCCAGGCCTACAGCACGCAGGTACGTATCCGTAAGCTAGACCGTAAGGTCCTGTTGTGCAGGGAATCTGTCTACCAACCCTGTCATATTGTCCTCTTCCAAGAGCTTAATACAGTGCTCTGAGCGCAGTAAGTGCTCAATAAATACCATTGATTGATTGATTGCCAAGGAGGGGTGTCCCCTCAGCCACGTTGCCAAAAGTCACCTGAGCCACGGTCTGCTGGAGTGAGCTGAGCCTGCCCTGGGCGCTGTCTGTCCTAGGATTTCTGCTCCGCTGAGGAATCTCTGACCGAAACCCACCCATTGGGTGTGCGCAGCTCTGAGCAGTGAAGCACCGGTTCTTGGGGCAGGGGTCTTGGGCAGCTTTCTTCCAGCGGCCTGGGCCAGCTGCTGCTGGTCTCTAGTGAGGCCGGGTGGCAATTGCACTGACTGCTTCTTTGGAGCAGGCAGGGTGGAGGGTGGTGGGACAGAGTACTTGGCAATACAGGGACCTTAAACTTCTCTTCAGTTGCCTGTGGGGGTGCCGAGAGTGGCTGCCCATTGGTAGGGCACACCCCACTGACTCTGCTAGTCTTCCTTAGTCTTCTTTAGTCAGGGAAGGCTTCCTGGAGGAAATGAGGTTTTCAAAGGGCTCTGAAGATGGGGAGAGCTGTGGCCTGTGAGATGTGAAGGAGGAAAGTGAGGTGGAGCCAGGGGGGCTGGGAATGGGCTTTGAGGATCACTGAGGAGAAGCACTGAGAGAAGCAGCATGACTTAGTGGACAGAGCATGGGCCTGGGAGTTAGAAGGTCATCGGTTCTAATCCTAGCTCTGCCATTTGTCTGCTGTGTGACCTTGGGCAATCACTTAACTTCTCTGGGCCTCAGTTCCCTCATCTGTAAAATGGAGATTAAGACCATGAACTATATATGGGACAAGGGCTGTGTTCAACCTGATTATCTCGTATCTACTCCAGCCCTTATAATAGTGCTTGGCATGTAGCAAGTGCTTAATAAATACCGTTATTATTATCATTATTGTTTTAAACAGCTGCAGCAGCAGGCCAATCAGAAACTGAAATCAGTCAGTGGTATCTGTTGAGCACATAATGTGCTTCTAGTCTAGTCATTATTAATAATGAATAGGTAATTTATAATATGCCATATAAAAGTTATGTACATAATGGGTGTAGTGCCTGGGGTGAGGCAGAGATCAAATGTCAAAGGTCACAGATCCAAGTATATAGACTACACAGAAGGGAAAGCAATCCCTTCATACCCATCTTCTTTTATTCTACCTTGCTGGTTGAAAGCTGCTCTGCAAACCTGGGCAGGGGCCCCCAGGGGCTGTTTCCCTTAGCTGGGTCCAGTAATTGAAGCAGTGGCCGTCCTCACGGGTCCAGATAACATGGCATGGTATCAGAGGGTCCGGCTCCAACTTTGTATACAGAGACTCTTTGAAGAGTCAGTTTACCACATTTGCCCAGGGAAGGGCTGTTTTGATTTCCCAACCACAGACATTCCGAAAGGAATAGGATTTGCTGCCTCTCAAACAAGAGCTTTGTGTGCTCCTATTAGCACCTAATTAGTTCCTAATTAAGCTGGTGTGTGGGTGGGGGAGGGGGCGCGTGGGAGAGGGGTCAGGTGGGGAGACTGTTACCAGAGGGAAAGGGGTTCTTGAGCAGAGCTCCTTCCCAACGAGCTGCTGGCTGGGCTCGGGGCCCCAGGACCAGTTTTTTCAGGAGCTTTCATTCATTCAGCTATATTTATTGAGTGCTTATTTGTGCAAAGCACTGTATTAAGCACTTGGGAGATCACAGTATAACAATAAATGGACACATTCCCTACCCACAGCGAGCGTACAGTCTAGAAATGAACCTCCAGTGTAGAGGAGCATTTTCGGTGATGTCCGCTCCCCTTTTCTCCCTTTCCTCCTCTTTTTGAAAACTGGGCGAGACCATCCTGGACCTGCCACACCCCGCAGCTGGTAGGGTAGGGTTCCAGAATGTCCCTTGGGAAAGGTCCTGCCCCTCTGAGGTAAGACCTTTGGGTGGGATCCTGGTGCTCCTTCCCCGGGGTGTCGGAGGCTCAGCCAGTCACCCAGCGGGGCTGGACGTTCTCCCCAAAGCAGCTTCAAGCAGTGGCCCCAGTTTCCCCTGAGATTTATCTGCTTGCCACAGCCCCAGGGCCCTGGGCACACATTTTTAGTTGGGGAGGAGGGCATTAATCCTGTGTTGTTTTGAGTGGGCTTAATTGAATAAAGATGATAATGTGTTAGGAACAGCTATAATTACAGGGGGGGAGGCGGGCTGGTTCTGTTAGATGGTGTTTTAGTAGAGACCATTATAGGGTTCATAAGAGGAGGTGGCATCTGCTCACAACATGTTCCGGTTCATTCACGTCAGTTCCTTAATGGTGCTTCCCTGAGGGGCTTTCTTTCTGCACATCCCAGAGTGGTCGGGGACCCTAAGAGTCCCTTTATGGGGTGTCCCTTTACTTCAGCCCACTGCCATGACAACCAACTCTGAGGGGGGGGCCTGGGGCAGGGAGAGTGCTCCCAGAGATCTCCAGCTATGGAGGTGAACCCGTTTTCACCCCTCTACAGTTTGTGGAGGCTGGAACCCCCAACCTGCTTCCTTCTAGGTCGCCAGCATAAGACCTCCACCCTCCCAGGGAGGGTGGAAAAGACCCCCAAAACCACATCGTGACCCATCAGGTCTCTGAAGACTTCCTGGCTCTGACTTTGGCTGCCCCCTCAATGGCTCAGTTCTTGTGCCTGGTCTTTGTCCTTGCCTGGAACCAAGTCTTGGTTGAGAGTTCTTGTGACCTAAGGTTGCCTGCTTTCAGAATCCTTTTGGTTTGCGGGGAATGAGTTTGACTTCTTTCCATGAAGGGATTGGGGGGCAAGTGTCCTGTAGGCTTCGGAGTTAGGTAGGTAGGTAAGCAATGTTGTTTATTGAGCATCCATTGAGCTCAGTGCACTGAGACACCTTCCCTTCCCTCAAGGAGCCCACACTCTTAATGGGGGAGAGACATTACAAATCTTTACAAAGCAGGAGACGGAAGTAGTTTGACTGTTCAGTTGATTATGCATACACAGAAGTGCCATGGGAGAGTTGAAATCAATACGGAAGTGTTAGAAGGGCTGTTGGGTTGAGGTGACTCTGGAGGCTGGAGTTTTATTGGGGAAGGTTGCTGGAAGCATTCAGTACAGTGCTCTGCACACAGTAAGCCATCAATAAATGCCACTGATGGGAAAAGTTGGGGCCCCAGGATGGTGGCTTTGAATGTGGGGAGAACCTGTCTGTGGAGGGAAGAAGGGAGGAAGGGAGTGTCAGGCCCGGGAGCCAGCAAGAGCAAGGGGTTGAAAGTGGAGGAGTTGAAAGTGAGGTACAGCAATGAAGGCTTAGCTGAAAGTAACAAAGAGAGCGAGCTGGAGAGTGGAGGGAAAGAGGGTTGAATCAGAAGATGGAGACAGCTGGTGGGTAGTCCTCAAGGAGTGGTTCTTTCAAGTGCAAGTCGAGTTGTTCTGATTTGTAGTTATGGATTTGACATCACCCCACCTCCCCGCCCCCATTTGGGGAACAAAATGGTGGGTGAGGTGACTGGCAGGTACCGGAGGAATTGAGCCACTCAGGTCAATTTTTCAAATTGACCCTGAATAATTCACTCAGGCTGATGAAGCTTCTGCCGACTGCATCATGTTTTGGTTGGCACACAGAATGATATGGTGGCCATGTAATGGGGTAGCGTGGGGTCCGTGTCTCCCAGCATTCTCAGGTGCCCACACTATGGGACCCAGAAGGCCACGGGACAAGAACGGAGCATGCTCCAGCCCTTCTGAAACAGTCGAGGCATATCAAATAACCCGGAGCAGCTGGGGAAGTCAGCTCAGGGAAGGCAGAGCAGGTCAGCCTCCCTTCCGGGACGTCCGTATGTTATTTCCCAGTTACGCAGAGTGGCCTACGTGAGTCTTGCCCTATCCAGGTTGTAGCTGGGTCAGCTGGGTACAGCAAAGCCACTGCACGGAGGCTTGAGGGTGGGAACGGAACATGGGGTCTCCGAGAGAAGGGCTCGAGCCTGTCTCTGTGCCAGGTAAAGGCTCCATGCCACCCCCTCCCTTGCCTCAGGGCCCGGGGTTGCCAGCCACCTGCCATCCTCCCTCACTCCGAGACTGTTTGGAATGTGGGGCAGTGGCCCTGGGGGAGACACAAGTGGGCTGGCCTCTTTCTGCAGTGCTCTTGGGATGGAACTGGCCTGCTGTATGGATTCTGCTCTTTGCTTTCACAACCCACCTCTCCAAGAGAAGCAGCGTGGCTCAGTGGAAAGAGCACGGGATTTGGAGTCAGCGGTTGTGGGTTCAAATCCCTACTCTGCCAATTGTCAGCTGTGTGACTTTGGGCAAGTCACTTAACTTCTTTGTGCCTCAGTTCCCTCAACTGTATAATAGGGACTAAGACCGTGAGCCCCCTGTGGGACAACCTGATCACCTTGTAACCTCCCTTGCACTTAGACCAGTGCTTTGCACATAGTAAGTGCTTAATAAATGCCATTATTATTATTATTATTACCCGGGCTGGGAGGCAGAGGGGAACCAGGGCCGAGAAGCATGGATGACCAGGGCAGGGAGGCATATGGGACCTGGGCCGGGAGGCAGAGCGGTACCTGGGTCAGGAGATGGGGGACCAGAGCCAGGAGGTAGAGGGATACCTGGTTCTGGAGACATTGGGAGTAGGGCCAGGAAGTAGAGGGGACCTAGGGCCGGGACAGAGAGAGACCCAAAGGATCTGGAGGTAGAAGGAGACCAGGGCCAGGAGACAGGGGACCAGGGCCGGGAGGTAGAGGGGGACCAGGGCCAGAAGGCAGAGGGGTACCTGGGCCGGAAGGCAGAGTGGGGCCAGGGTCACGAGGCAGGAAGTCAGAGGGGGACCAGGGCTGGGAGTCAGAGAGGGACCAGGGCCGGGAGTTAGAGGGGGACCAGGGCTGGAAGGCAGAAGGGTACCTGGGCCCGGAGTTGGAGGACCAGGCCCAAAAGGTAGAGGGGACCCAGGTCCAGGATGGAGAGAGACCAAAGGGCCTAGATGTAGAAGGAGAACGGGGTTGAGTGGCAGAGTGGGACCAGGGCCACGAGGCAGGGGGAAGTAAGGCAGGGAGTCAGAGGGGGACCAGGGCCAGGAGTCAGAGGGGGACCAGGGCCAGGAGACAGAGGGGACCAGGGCCAGGAGATAGAGGGGGACCAGGGCCAGAAGGCAGAGGGGTACCTGGGCCGGAAGGCACAGTGGGACCAGGATCACGAGGCAGGGAGTCAGAGGGGGACCATGGCTGGGAGGCAGAGAGGGACCAGGGCCGGAAGGCAGATGGGTACCTGGGCCTGGAGATGGGGGACCAGGCCCGAAAGGTAGAGGGGACCCAGGTCCAGGACGGAGAGAGACCTAAGGGTCTGGATGTAGAAGGAGAATGGGGCCGGGAGGCAGAGGGGGACCAGGGCCAGAAGGTAGAGGGGGATCAGGACCAGGAGGTAGAGGGGTACCAGGACTGGGAAAAGGGGGACCAGGCACGGGAGGCAGAGGGGTACCTGGGCGGGAAAACGGGGGACTAGGGCTGGGAGGGAGACAGTGAGTGACCCAAGGGCCTGGAGGTAGAAGTAGACTAGGGCCGGGAGGCAGAGGGGGACCAGGGCCAAGAAGAGGGGGGCCAGGGCAGAGAGTCAGAGGGCGACGCGGGCCGGGCGGCAGTGGGGTAGCTGGGCCAGGAGACAAGGCGACCAGGGCTGGGAGGTAGAGGAGACCTAGAGCCAGAATGGAGAGTGACCCAAGGACCTGAAGGTAGAATGAGACCAGATCCAGGTGGCACAGAGGGACTAGGACTGGGAGGCAGAGGGGGACCAGGACAGGACGGCAGAGAGGGAACAGGGCCAGGAGGCAGAAGGGTTACCTGGGCCAGGAGATGGGGGACCAGGGCCGGGAGGTAGAGGGGAATCAGTTCCAGGATGGAGAGAGACCCATGGGCCTGGAAGTAGAAGGAAGCAAAGGCCAGAGGCACAGGGGGAAAGGGCCCAGGGAGCAGAGCGGGACCAGGGCCGGGAGGCAGAGGGGGACCAAGGCCAGGAGGCAGAGGGGGACCAGGGCCAGGAGACTGAGAGGTACCTGGGCTGGAAGACAAAGGGGGGCCGGGGTCAAGAAGGGGGCGGAAAAGGGACGGGAGGCTGATGGGGATCAGGGCCTGGAGGCAGATGGGGACCAGGCCAGGAGGCAGTGGGTTCCTGGGCTGGGAGACGGGGTACTAGGATCAGGAGGCTTGGGTGACTAGGGCTGGGAGGCAGAGGGGGACCTGGGCCGGGAAACGGAGACCAGACCCTGTGGGCAGATTTGTTCCTCTGCTTCCCTGCCCTTGTCCCCCTGCTTCTTGGAACTGAAGGGGAACTAGGGCCATCAGGCACAGGGGAACCAGGGATGGGAGGGAGAGCTGGACCAGGGCAGGTTGCCAGGGGGGACCAGGGCAGGGAGGCAGAGAGGGACCTGGGCCGGGAGGCAGAGAAGTACCCGGGCCAGTAGATGGTGGACCGGGGCCGGGAGGTATAGCGGGACCAGGGCCAGGAGGCAGTGGGGTACCTGGGCCAGGACGCAAAGGGGGACCAGGGCCAAGAAGGGTGGGGGACAAGGTCCGTTAGACAGGGGACCAGAGACGGGAGGCAGAGGAGTGCAGAGGAGGAGTCTCTGTACCACATGGAACTCTCAGTCTTAATGACTGGGCCCCTACTAAGCACATGAGTAGTATTATTATCCATTCCATCGTCACTCACTGATCGCCAGAGGAGGAGTCCAAAAAAGTAAACCTGTCCCCCTTCCTCCCCTCAGGACCCATGGCCGCGATAGAGCTGTCTCAGCGTCTCCAGGAGGAGGTGACCTGCCCCGTTTTCACCGATCCGGTAACCATGGACTGTGGGCACAGCGTCTGCCGGGGGTGTCTCCCTCAGAGACAGGGAGCACCCAAGACATCCCCCTCCTGCCCCGAGTGCAAGGAGCGTATCCGGCAAGATGTCCTCGAGTCAAATCGACGCTTGAGGAAGTTGGCCCTGCTCGCCAGACAGCTCAGTCAGCATTTCCAGCCAAGGCCGGAAAAGGATGGCATCTGTGGGAGACACCAAGAGGACTTTGACCTGTTCTGTGAGGAAGACAAAATGGCCATCTGCCTGGTGTGTAGCCGGTCCCGAGAGCACCGAGGGCACGCTATCGTCCCCCTAGAAGAGGCCTCTAGAGAATACAAGGTGAGACACAGGGATTGTCGGAGGGCTTGGGTTCCAATCCTGCCTCAACTGCTTTTTTTTAAAATAGTAAACACTTCGTAATCATTCATTCATGATCGGATTTACTGAGTGCTTATTATTACTATTATTATTAGAGGCTCTGGGTTGGGAACAACAAAACATATTAACAAAACATAACAAAACAACAAAAAAATTATTATTATTATTATTAGAGGCTCTGGGTTGGGAACAACAAAACATTAACAAAACATATTAACAAAATAAAATCAATTGAATAAATATGTACAAATAAAATTAATAAATAGAGTAATAAATATGTACAAACATATATACATATATGCAGGTGCTGTGGGGAGAGGAAGGAGGTAAGGCGGGGGGGTGGGGAGGGGGAGGAGGGGGAGAGGAAGGAGGGGGCTCTGTCTGGGAAGGCTTTCTGGAGGAGGTGAGCTCTCAGTAGGGCTTTGAAGGGATCTCAGTCTAAATTGGAAGGAGAACAGGAATTTAATCTCACTTTCCAGATGAGGAATCTGAGGCACAGAGACGTTACAGGAACGTGACTACCAGCTCTGTTTGATTGTACTCTCCCAAGCACTTAGCACAGTGCTCTGCACAAAGTAAGTGCTTAGTAAGTACAGTTGCTTAATGAACTTGCCGAAGGTCCTGCAGCGGGCAGGTGGTGGAGCTGGGATTAGAACCCAGAGCCTCTTACTCCCAGGTCCATGCTCTTTCCTCTAGGCCACACTTTTCCCCTTGCTGCTTACCAATGCTTTTTCTCCTAAGGACTGGGTATTTGTTCATCTTGTCCAATTTTGAGCATTGTCATTTTTTTTCCGAAGATTCAAACATGATCCCATTTTGCTGATGTCAAAAGTTCCGTTTGTATATGAGCTAAATGGATTTTACATGACTCAGTGGGACAGTGGGTGACACAGTAAGGGCTCAAAAGCTGTTGACCCTGGTTAACGGCTTGAAGAGTGCTTGGTCTCAGTGGGTCTCAAAGCCATACTGTGGGGCGCGGTATTTCAGGAAGCGGATAATGATAATAATAACGATGATATTTATTAAGTGTTTACTGTATGTCCATTACTGTACAAAGCGCTGGAGTAGAGAAAAGCTAATCAGGTTGAACACAGTCCCTGTCCCACATGGGGCTCACGGTTTTAATTCCAATTTTCCAGCTGAGGGAGAAGTCAAGTGACTTGGCCGAGGTCACCCAGCAGACAAATGGGAGCTGGGATTAGAACCCAGGTCCTCCCGACTCCCGGGCCCGGGGTCTATCCACTAGACCGTGCCGCTTCCCATAGCAGGATGGCATGTTGGCGGACGTAAGTCTTACAGCGATTGCTCTTTTCTAGGGAAGGCTTTCGATTCTGAAAATCTGCACTTAGAAAACCCGGCTGGGGGTGGACGTGTCCTTGGAAAGTTTGGCAGCGCAGACCCACCAGTTCTCTGGAGCCAACCTCAGTAACCTGTGCCTAGAAGTGAGTTCCCACATGGGGGTCAGTTAGTGCAGGGCTCAGAGCAGAGGAAGTGCTCAGGAAATACTGTGAATTGGTGGAGGTGCCAGCGGGAGAGAGGGGGCCACCCGGGAGAGGATTGAGACAGAGCTCGGTATTCCGGTCTGACTCTGTTCAGATGTCCCGGGAGATCGGAAGTCTTCAGTCTGAACATCAGCTCTCCCTGGATTCCATCTACACCCCCCCACTTCCTGCAGGCAGCCATCGCAGGTGAACCAGTGGTTTAGGGGGTAGGCAGTTTCCCACCCCCCAAACTCAGCCTCGCCCTTTTTGTTGCTCCTCCCCGACAGCATCTACCCCTGCCCTAGCCAACTCAACGAACCAGAGAATTCATTTTAGGTTTTGGTTATTTTGGTTCAAATTTCCCAAAGGGCTCAGGAAGCCTGAAGGATATTTGGAGGAGAATCCTGTCATTCTAGACCATACACTCCTTTTGGGCAGGGAATGTGCCTGCTAATTTGGTTGTCTTGGATTCTCCCAAGTGTTCAGTATAGTGCTTTGCACGTAGTAAGTGCTCAATAAATAGCATCGATTGATAGTTTAGCACACGTGTTTCCAAGGCGAGAGGTCCTTGGGGTGTCTCTCTCATGGAGAGTGCACCAGTAGTAACCACTGATTCAATGGTAAATTGGCAGGGAGATGACATTCATTCATTCAATCATTTATTGAGCACTTAGTATATGCAAAGCACTGTACTAAGCGCTTGGGAGAGAGTAAAAAGACACATTTCCCTACTACCTCCCAAGACTGAGTTCTGAGCTTATTATTCTGTAGCCTCTTGCTTGGAGCTGCTCCCACAGACTTGTTCCTGAAAGTGGGGTAGAAAGAAGTTTGACCTCCCCACCTGTTCCATCAAACTAACAGCTTTGCTCGATTCCCTTTAAGGCCGCCTTGCTGGCTCTGCAGGAGAATGGTCTGGAAGCCACCCCCGTGAAACAGGAGCACTTTGTGAAATCCCTAGTGAACGTGTGACCGTCGATACACCAGAAAGACTTGGATTTTTATGAAGGCTTATTTAGAAAACAAGAATTACTCTCTGGTTTAGAGAAGCTATAAAGACCACCCATCCATTATTTGGTCCTGTGGACTGCAACCTCACATTTGGATGGTTAACTTTTGTGTCCGGGCGATGACCCCAGTGTTCTGGGGCACCGTCCACGCATTCTTGTATCTGGGAAATGGCAATGTTTGCCTGCTTCTTTATAAAGGACCTTTAATTATCGTTTGACCGAAGGCTCTCCATCACCTCGCCCCCTCCTACCTCACCTCCCTTCTCTCCTTCTACAGCCCAACCCGCACCCTCCGCTCCTCTGCCGCTAATCTCCTCACCGTGCCTTGTTCTCGCCTGTTCCACCGTCAACCCCCGGCCCACATCATCCCCCTGGCCTTGAATGCCCTCCCTCTGCCCATCCACCAAGCTAGCTCTCTTCCTCCCTTCGGGGCCCTACTGAGAGCTCACCTCCTCCAGGAGGCCTTCCCAGACTGAGCCCCTTCCTTCCTCTCCCCCTCGTCCCCCTCTCCATCGCCCCGTCTTGCCTCATTCCCTTCCCCACAGCACCTGTATATATGTATATATTTTTGTACATATTTATTACTCTATTTATTTTACTTGTACATATCTATTCTATTTATTATATTTTGTTAATATGTTTGGTTTTGTTCTCTGTCTACCCCTTCTAGACTGTGAGCCCACTGTTGGGTAGGGATTGTCTCTATATGTTGCCAACTTGTACTTCCCAAGCGCTTAGTACAGTGCTCTGCACACAGTAAGCGCTCAATAAATACGATTGATTGATTCATTCATTCATTTGAGGAGCCAGAATTCTCAGCCACCATTCAGATAGCAGTAATAATAATAATAATAATAATGGTATTTGTTAAGGTAATGGTCAGGGAATGTGTCTGTTTTATTGTTTCATTGAACTCTCCCAAGTGCTTAGAATGGTGCCCTGCACACAGTAAGCACTCAATAAATATGATTGGTTGATTGGCTTACTGTGTGCAGAGCACTGTTCTAAGCCCTGGGCAAGAGGACACAGCTGGGACTGGAACAGAGACCTTCTCCCAAAGGGGTGCTCCATCTGTGACTTGGGAACAAGTAGGCAAACATTAAAACAGCATCAAGGGCCAGGAACACAGTGCACAAAATCCAAGTTAAAGACTCTCCCAAGTCTTTTTGTTTTTTTTATGATGTTTGTTAATCGCTTTACTACATGTCAAGTGCATTGTTCTAAGCACTAGGGTAGACACAAGCTAATCAGGTCGGATACAGTCCGTGTCCCACATGGAGCTCACAGTCTTAATCTCCATTTTCCAGATGAGGTGACTGGGGCTCAATGAAGTGACTTATCCCAGGTCATACAAACAAGGTATCCCAGGTCAGGCAAACAAGTGGCAGAGTTGGAACTAGAACCTGGGGCCTTATGAATCCCGGGCCTGCGCTCTATCCAGGGAGCCACACTCCTGCCCTTGGGAGTTGTCCATGCAACAGGCATGGGAATGTAATTCCACCCACTACATGTTTGGGCCCAAGTCCCCAGTGTCAGCCACCTCTCCTGGTTGAGGGTTTTTGGGTTCTTCTTTTATGGTATTAAGCCCTTTTCATTCATTCAATTCTATTTATTGAGTGCTTACTGTGTGCAGAGCACTGTACTAAGCGCTTGGAAAGTACAATTCAGCAACAGAGACAATCCCTGCCCACAATGTGCTCACAGTCTAGAAGGGGGGAAACAGACATCAAAATAAGTAAACAGGTATCAATAGCATCAATATAAATAAATAGAATTATAGATAAATACACAGTAATAAATAGAATTATAAATATGTACATACATATACAAGTGCTGGGGGGGCAGAGGAAAGGGGGGCTTAGTCTGGAAAGACCTCCTGGGTGAGGTGAGCTTTCAGTAGGGCTTTGAAAGAGGGAAGTGTGCTAGTTGGGCAGATTTGAGGAGGAAGGGCATTCCAGGCCAGAGGTAGGGCCAGGGGTCAACGGCAGAACAGGCAAGAACGAGACACAGTGAGAAGGTAAACGGCACCAGAGGAGTGGAGTGTGTGGGCTGGGATGTAGAAGAAGAAAAGGGAGATGAGGTAGGAGGGGGTGAGGTGATAGAGAGCTTTGAAGCCAATAGGAGTTTTTGCTTGATATGAAGGTTGGTAGGCAACCACATACTATGTACCGGGCACTTTACTAAATGCTGGGGTAGATACAAGCTGATCAGGTAGGACACAGTCCCTGTCCTGCCTTAGCTCACGATCTTCATTTCCATTTTACAGATGAAGTGACTGAGCCAAAGAAAAATGAAGTGACTTGCCCAAGGTCACGCAGCAGAGTGTTGTATTATTAACCATATTTATTGAGTGGTTACTCTATGCAAAGCACTGTGCTAAATGTTTGGGAGAGGACAATATACCATTAAACACATTCCCTGCCTACAACCAAGCTCACGGTCTATAGGGGGAGACAGACATTAATATAAATAGATAAATAAATTACAGATATGCACATGTGCCATGGGAAAGGGACATATGATGAGTGAAGTAGCAAGTATGAGTGGAAAAGAAGGGAGTGGAAGAAAGGGGCTCAGTCAGGGAAAGCTTCCTGGAGGAGATGGGCTTTCGATAAAGCTTTGAAGTGGGGGAGAGCAACTATCTGTATGAAAGGAGGAAGGGAGTTTCCAGGCCAGAGATAGGTTGTGGGTGAGAGGTCGGCAGCGAGAGAAATTAGATCGAGGTACAGTGAGAAGGTTAGCAACAGGAACAAATTTACAAGCTGGGTTGGAGGAGAGTAGCAAGGCGAGGTAGGAGGGGGTGAGGCAATTCAGTGCTTTAAAACCAATGATGAGTTTTTGTTTGTTGTGGAGGTAGATGGGCAACCACTAGAGTTTCTAGTGGGGAAACAAGGTCTGAATGTTTTTGAAGGAAAATGATTCGGGGAGCAGGATGGAGTATGGACTGGAGTGGGCAGAGACAGGAGGCAGGGAGATCAGCAAGGAGGCTGATACAGTAATCTAGGCAGGCTAAGATAAGATGTGGTAGTTTGGATGGAGAGGAAGGGGTGACTTTTGGCAAGGTGGAAGGTAGAACTGACAGGATTTAGTAGTGATGACTTGAATATGTGGGTGGAATGAGAGAGAAGTCAAGGATAATACCAAGGTTATGGGCTTGAGAGACAGGAAGGATGGTGGTGCCGTCGGCAGCGATAGGAAAGTGAGCAGGAGGACAGGGTTCGTAGGGGAAGAAAAGTTCATTTTAACCATATTAAGTTTGAGGTGACGAGAGGACATCCTTGAAGTAAGGAGGAAATGCAAGACTACAAAGAAGGAGCGAGATCAGGGCTGGAGTTGTAGATTTGGGTGTCATCAGCATAGAGGTGATAGTTGAAGCTGTGTGAGCGAATGAGTTTTCCAAGGGAGTGTAGATGGAGAAAAGACAGGGACCCAGAACTGAACCTTGAGGGGCACCCACAGTTAGGGGATGGGCTCAGAGGAAGCAGTGTGGTGAGAGAGGCCCCCCACTCATACCAGTGGAGCAAATGTCTGTTGGGATTTGGGGGCCGGGAGAGAGGGGGCTTGAGAATGTACCAACGTTGGGCAGGGGGTTGCTCTGGTGAGGAGGCAATCAATCAATCAGTCGTATTTATTGAGTGCTTACTGTGTGCAGTGCACTGTACTAAGCACTTGGGAAGTACAAGTTGGCAACATATAGAGACAGTCCCTACCCAACAGTGGGCTCACTCACGTCCAAGCTGTCACCAAAACCTGCCGGTCTCAGCTCCACAACATTGCCAAGATCCGCCCTTTCCTCTCCATCCATACCGCTACCCTGCTCGTTCAAGCTCTCATCCTATCCCGTCTGGACTACTGCATCAGCCTTCTCTCTGATCTCCCATCCTCGTGTCTCTCTCCACTTCAATCCATACTTCATGCTGCTGCCCAGATTGTCTTTGTCCACAAACGCTCTGGGCATGTTACTCCCCTCCTCAAAAATCTCCAATGGCTACCAATCAATTTGCGCATCAGGCAGAAACTCCTCACCCTGGGCTTCAAGGCTCTCCATCACCTCGCCCCCTCCTACCTCACCTCCCTTCTTTCCTACAGCTCACCCCGCACCCTCCGCTCCTCTGCCGCTAATCTCCTCACCGTACCTCGTTCTCGCCTGTCCTGCCATCGACCCCCGGCCCACGTCATCCCCTGGACCTGGAATGCCCTCCCTCTGCCCATCTGCCAAGCTAGCTCTCTTCCTCCCTTCAAGGCCCTACTGAGAGCTCACCTCCTGCAGGAGGCCTTCCCAGACTGAGCCACTTCCTTCCTCTCCCCCTTGTCCCCCTCTCCATCCCCCTCATCTTACCTCCTTCCCTTCCCCACAGCACCTGTATATATGTATATATGTTTGTACATATTTATTACTCTATTTATTTATTTATTTTACTTGTACATATCTATTCTATTTATTTTATTTTGTTAGTATGTTTGGTTTTTCTCTCTGTCTCCCCCTTCTAGACTGTGAGCCCACTGTTGGGTAGGGACTGTCTCTATATGTTGCCAACTTGTACTTCCCACGTGCTTAGTACAGTGCTCTGCACACAGTAAGCACTCAATAAATACGATTGATTGATTGATTGATTGATTGAGACAGAGAACAAAACCAAACATATTAACAAAATAAAATAAATAGAATAGATATGTACAAGTAAAATAAATAAATAGAGTAATAAATATGTACAAACATATATACAAATATACATATATACAGAGGCAGGGGGAGGTAGAAACTTCCACTTGGGCTCCTTGGAGTTCAGCCATCAAATGCACCCAAGGAGGTTTCTGGGAATCAGGTGACAAAGCCCAGAGTTCCTAAGTTTTCCATCTGATGGTGGAGAGTAGAGGGCAGGAGTTGGGGAACTGGGCCAGTCTCCCCTCTCCCCTTAGTACCATCCAATGGAGGGAGAAGGCTCTGGAAGCCACTGGCAGCTGGGACACTGAGAGGGCTGTGGAGGCCTGAAGTGAATCCCTGTCCATGGCTGACTTGTCCCGCTCTACCTGGGTGTTGTCTGGTGAGTGACTGATTTGATTCGGCGGGGGAACGGACCAGTGTTTGGTGCTGGGGGGTTATCTTTGAGGGGATCCATCCTCCTGGGACCAACTGGTGGCCATAGCCCAGCATGGCAGTAACATCCCTAAGGCAGCCATCTGAGGCAGACTTGTTCCAGCCTGCCGTGATGGTGGTGGCAGCCCCTCAGCCTAGTGGGAAATGATGCTAATAATTATGGTATTTATTAAGCGCTAACACTTTGCCAGGTACTGTTCTAAGTGCCAGGGTAGATACAAATTAATCAAGTTGGACAAAGTCACTGTTCCCCGTGGGGCTCACAGCCTTAATCCCCATTTTAAAGATGAAGGAACTGAGGCCCAGAGAAGTGAAGTGACTTGGCCAAGGTCCCGCAGCAGACAAGTGGCAGAGCCACAATTAGAACCCAGGTCCTCATAACTCCCAGGCCCATTGTCTATCTACTAAACCATGTTGCTACTGCCCCTCCCCCCTCTCCTCAGGATGCCACGCCCTGGGCACACAGCTGTCCACATGCCACCACTTGTGACTTGCTAACCTCAGGTGGCATCCGTTGTTGAGTAGGGACCGTCTCTATATGTTGCCGACTTGTACTTCTCAAGCGCTTAGTACAGTGCTGTGCACACAGTAAGCGTTCAATAAATACGAATGAATGAATTAAGGGCCACCCCTGTTGGGAACACTCATTAATCAATGGCATTCATTCATTCATTCAATCGTATTAAGCTCTTATTGTGCGCAGAGCACTGTACTGAGCGCTTGGGAGAGGACAGTAGACGATAGGGCACAGGCTTGGGAATCAGAATGACATGGGTCCTAATCCCAGCTCTGCCGTTTACCTGCCATGCGATTTTGGGGAAGTCACTTCGCTTTACTGAGCATCAGTTCCCTCATCTGTAAAATGGGGATTCAACACATGGACTGTGTCCAACCTGATGACCTTGTATCTACTTCAGCCCTTAGAACAGTGCCTGACACAAAGTGCTTATAAATGCCATTTTAACACAAATATAGTAAAGAGAGACTAGAGCTCTAATCCCAGCTCTGCCAGTGGCCTGATCTCTGTGACCTTGGACAAGTCTTCTCTTAGTTTCTTCATCTCCTTCCCTATTAATTAATTAATATAGTTTTAGTTATGGTACTTGTTGAGCACTTATGCTGTTCTAAGCACTGAGGTAGATACAGACCTCCCCCCGACATGCCTGCCCTGCCCTCAGCAGCTCTTTTCAAAGGCCACCCTCCCTCCTTTCTTCCTCCTTAAAGGTATTTAGTTAAGCACTTACAATGTGCCAAGCACTGTTCTAAGAGCTGGGGTTGATACATAGTAATCAGGTTGTCCCACTTGGGGCTCACATCTTAATCCCCATTTTACAGATGAGGTCACTGAGGCACAAAGAAGTTAAGTGGCTTACCCAAGCTCACACAGCAGACAAGTGGCAGGGTTGGGATTAGAACCCTTGGCCTTCTGACTCCCAAGCCCTTGCTCTTTCCACTGTCACGCTGATTTCCTCTCTTCTCCCTCTTTTCCTTCTCCCCTTCTTCCTCTCTCATTGCTCCCTCCTGCTCCTCTCACTCCTCTGCCCCTCTCTTTCTCCCTGCCCCTCCCTCCCTCCTGCCCCTCTCCCTTGCTCCTGGGCCCACTCCCCCTGCTCCCCTGGGGGCCGCCTGTCCCAGCCCTTCCTGACCAGACTCTCCCCTGCCTGCTTGCTCCCTCCTAGGCTGGCCACCATGGGCATCTTCCAAATCCTGATGAAGAAGAAAGAGGTCGGCAGTCTTCCCCTCCCTCGGCCCCTTCCCCACTTCCCCCTGCCCCCGTATGTTCCTTCGACTGGGCTGGGGGGAGATCTCACCCCCACTTTCCTTATCTCCTCCCTCCTACTCCCCCCAACCCCGCCATCCCTATTTTCTCCCCACTTCCTTTGCCTCCCTGCTACCCCCACCTCCCTCTTCCCAAATCTCTCCCCTGCAACTACCTTAAACTTCTTTCCTCTCCTCCTCCTCTGCTCCTCCTCTGCTCCCTGCTACACCTACCTCCACCCCCCACCTCTTTCTCCCCCAATCTCTTTCCCCTGCTACCCCTTCCCTTGCCTCTTCCTCCTGCTTCTTCCCCCATTTCCTCCTCATCTCCACCCATCTCCTCCCTCCACCTACTTCTCCCCAAACTCCTCCCCCATGTCCTCTTACCATCTCTTCCCCTGCTAACCCTACTTCCTTTCCCCCTCTTCCTCCTCCCCATTTTCTCCCCCCACTTTCCCCCATTTCCTCCTCTTCTACCCCTACCTTTTTCCAACTTCTTTATTCCCCTACCTCCTCCCCATCTCCTTCCCCCACCTCCTTCTCCCACATCTCCACCCCCTGCTACCCTAACCCCTTCCTCCATATCCTCTTCCCATCTCCTCCTCTGCTACTCCTACCTCCTTCCCCCCACTTTTTCCTCCCCATCTCCTTCCCCCGGCTATCCCTATTTCCTCCCCCCACTTAGTCCTCCCCATCTTCTACCCCCACTGTCCCCCATTTTTCTCCTTGGCTACTCTTACCTCCTTCCCACTTCTTTCTTCCCCCATCTCCTCCCATCTCCTCTTCCCACCTCCTTCTCCCCCAATCTCTTCCCCTCTCTATCCCTCCCTCCTCCCCAATCTCCTCCCTGTTACCCCTATCTCCCCACCCCCCGCCCCGGTTCCTTTTTTTCCTCAATCTCCTCCGCCCTGCCACCCTTCCCAATCCCCAACCCAGCTCCCCCAGGGCCACCTGACCCTTGACTCCGGCCCTTGACCCTTAACTCATTCATTCATTCATTCATTCATTCATTCATTCAGTCGTATTTATTGAGCACCTGCTGTGTACAGAACACTGTACTAAGTGTTTGAGAGAGTACAGTAGGATAAAAAATAGACACATTCCCTGCCCACAACAAGTTTACAGTCTAGAGGACCTGGGATCTAATCCCAGCTCCCCCATTTAAGAATTGTGGTAAGCAGCATGGCTCAGTGGAAAGAGCTCGGGCTTGGGAGTCAGAGGTCATTCTTTCATTCATTCAATCGTATTTATTGAGCACTTACTGTGTGCAGAGCACTTTACTAAGGACTTGGGAAGTACAAGTTGGCAACATATAGAGATGGTCCCTACCCAACAGTGGGCTCGCAGTCTAGAAGTCATGGGTTCTAATCCCAGCTCCACCACATGTCTGCTGTGTGACCTTGCGCAAGTCACTTAACTTCTCTGAGCCTCAGTTACCTCATCTGTAAAATGGGGATTAAGACTGTGAGCCTCTCATGATGTCCCTGATCACCTTGTATCCCCCCAGTGCTTAGAACAGTGCTTTGCATATAGTAAGCGCTTAACAAATGCCATCATTATTATTATCATTATGGGACTTGTTATGCCATTAGTATGTGCCAAACACTGTTCTCTGCACTGGGGTAGGTATACGTTCATCAGGTTGGACACAGTTCTTGTCCCACATGAGACTCATTGGCTAAGTAGGAGGGAGTAGGATTTCATCCCCATTGTACAGATGGGGTAACCGAGGGACTTGTCCAAGGTCACACAACAGACAGATGCCAGAGCAGGGATTAGAACCCAGGTCCTCTGACTTCCAGGCCTGTGTTCTTTCTACTAAGCCAAGCTGTTTCTTTGCCTACTATGTGACCTTAGGCAAGTCACTTCACTTCTCTGGGCTTTAGTTCCCTCATCTGTAAAATGAGGATTAAAATTAAGAGCCCCATGTGGGACATGGCCTGGGCTGTGTCCACCCTGATTACCTTGAATCTACCCAAGCACTTCCCCTCTCCCAGTCATACCTGGAGGGTTTCCAGTACTCTACCAGTCTCGGCTATGGGAGAGAGAGTCAAGAGGCCTACCCATTCCATTCTTAGCTTGGGCAGTGGCTAGCAAGTGGAAGACAATCTGCTACAAGTCAAAACTCACCCACGCTGGGCAGCAGCGGAATGGGAGAGAGTCGAGGGCGGAAACTCGAGTTTACTACGCAGAAGGCGGCAATGGTAAACCTATTCTGTATTTTTACCAGGAAGAATCTATGGATACACTACCAAAACGATTGCAGATGGAGAGCTGGGGGTTTTTGGGAGAGATGGGTCTGTGGTGTCACTATGGGTTGGCAATGACTCGACCACATAAGACAAGACCCATGCCCTTAGAACAATGCATGGCACCTAGTAGGCACTTAACAAATAATGTAAGAAAAAGGAAAATAACGAGAACAGATGAGAAGGCTCATGAGTCACATCTGAAGCTTGACCTTACCATAGGGATTGTCTCTGGTGCCGGTTTGTACTTCCCAAGTGCTTAAGCGTTCAATGAATACGATTGAAGGAATGAAGGAATGAAGGAATGAACCATTTCCTCCCATCGTCTGCCCAGAGAAGGATCTCCAGTCAATCAATCAATCAATCGTGTTTGTTGAGCGCTTACTGTGTGCAGAGCACTGTACTAAGTGCTTGGGAAGTACAAGTTGGCAACATATAGAGACGGTCCCTACCCAACAGTGTGCTCACAGTCTAGAAGGGGGGCTCACAGTCTAGAAGGGGGAAAAATCTCCAGGAAAAATCTTCCAGGCCTTTCAAACGACATAAATGAATTCCACATTCCCAAAAGAGATTTTCATGTATTTATGCATTACTATTATCATTATTATTATTATCCTTCACAATACAGGTATACCTGCCAACTGTATTATGTTCCCCCAAGTCAATGCTTTGCACAGAGAAAGCAGCCAGTAAATACCATTCATTGATCCCCTCTGGCCTGTAAGCTCGTTTTGTCAGGGAGCACATCTGCTAGTTCAGTTGGACCATACTCTCCCAAGTAGTGCACATAGTAAGCACTCAGTAAATATGGTTCATTGATTGGTTGAAGTGGCTTTGTGGTCTCGCTATATTCATTCGTCCGATCATATTTATTGAGCATTTACTGTGTGCAGAGCACTGTACTAAGCACTTGGGAGAGTACAATATAACAGACACGTTCCCTGCTCAGAATGAGCTTACAGTTTAGAGGGGGAGACAGACGTTAATATAAATAAATAAATAAATGATAGATATGGACACTCTCCTGCTGCAACCCGGCCCACACACTTGGTTCCTCTGGTGCTGACCTTCTCACTGTGCCTCGGTCTCGTCTAGCTCGCCGCTGACCTCACACCCACATCCTGCTTTTGGCCCGGTACCCCCTCGCTCCTCATGTCAGACAGATCTCCTCCAAGAGGCCTCCCCTGACTGGGCCCTCCTCTCCTCTTCTCTCACCCTCTTCTGCGCCACTCTTGCTTGCTCCTTCATTCATCCCCCCTCTCATCCCCACAGCATGTATGTTGATGTCTTGCACGTGGAAGCAGCGTGGCTCAGTGGAAATAGCCCGGGCTTTGGAGTCAGAGGTTATGGGTTCAAATCCCAGCTCCGCCACTTGTCAGCTGGGTGACTTTGGGCAAGTCACTTCACTTCTCTGGGCCTCAGTTACTTCATCTGTAAAATGGGGATGAAGACTGTAAGCCCCACGTGGGACAACCTGATCACCTTGTAATGCTTAGAACAGTGCTTTGCACATAGTAAGCACTTAATAAATGTCATTTTTATTATTATATCTGTGTGCATATATATAATACACATACAAAATATATATCCATAATTTATGTCTTTATATTAATATCTGTCTCCCCCTCTAGACTGTGAGCTCATTGTGGGCAGGAATGTGTCTGTTTGCTGTTATAGTGTACTCTTCCAGTGCTTAGTACTGTGCTTTGCACACAGAAAGCGCTCAATAAATATGATTGAATGAATGAATCAAAGTGCTATGGGACTGGGAGAGAGAATGAAGAAAAGGGAGCAAGTCAGGGCGATGCAGAAGGGGAATGGTAAGGAGGAAAGTAGGGCTTATCAGGGAAGGACTCTTGGAGGAGATTCATTCAATTGTAATTCATTCATTCCATTGTAAAACCTGGCCCCTGACCCTCTCCCTGCCTGATTGATGGACAGCTGCTGCTCAGGGTCCCAGAACCCTGATCTCTGCCCCCTTAATAATAACAATAATAATTATGGTATTTGTTAAGTGCTTACTAAGTACCAAGCACTTTTTTAATGGCATTTATTAAGCCCTTACTATATGCAAAGCACTGTTCTAAGCGCTGGGGAGGTTGCAAGGTGATCAGGTTGTCCCACGTGGGGCTCACAGTCTTAATCCCCATTTTACAGGTGAGGTAACTGAGGCACAGAGAAGTTAAACCACGCTGCTTCTCTAAGCACTGTTCACTGTTCACTCTTCTAAGCACTGGGGTGGGTAGAAAAATGCAATCAGGTTGGGCACAGTCCTATCCCACTTGGGGCTCCCAATCTCAATCTCATTTCACAGATGAAGTAAACTGAGACACAGATAAGTGAAGTGACTTGCCCAAAGTCACACAGCAGACAAGTGGCAGAGCCGGGATTAGAACCCACAAACTCCATCCAACTCCCAAGCCCGTGCTCTTGCCACTAGACCCTCCCCTTTCCTGCTTGACAGACGGCTGCTGCTGTAAGCTGTCCCCTTGCCCTAACTCCACTTACAGGGCTCTGGGAAACCACCTGGAGGAAGCCAGTGACAATGAGGAAGTTCATTCATTCAATTGTATTTATTGAGTGCTTACTGTGTGCAGAGCACTGTACTAAGTACCTGGGAAAGTACAATACACCAATAAAGAGAGACAATCCCTGCCCACAACGAGCTCACAGTCTAGAGGTGGGGAGACAGATATCAAAACAAGTAAACAGACATCATTATAAATAAATAAAATTACAAATATATACACAAGTGCTGTGGGGCAGGGAGTATGGGAAGAGCTAAGGGAGTAAGTCAGGGTGATGTGGAAGGGAATGGGAGATGAGAAAAAGTGGGGCTTAGTCTGAGAAGGCCTCTTAGAGGAGATGTGCCTTCAGTAAGACTTTGAAGATGGGGAGAGTAATTGGTGGGTTTGAGAAGGGAGGGAGTACCAGGCCTTGGGTCAGGGGTCGGTGGTGAGATCGAGGCATGGTGAGAAGGTTGACATCAGATGAGTGAAGAGTGTGGGCTGGGTTGTAGAAGGAGAGAGGTGAGATGAGTTAGGAGGGAACAAGGTGATGGAGTGTTTTAAAGCTCATGGTGAGGGGTTTTTGCTCGATATGGAGGTGGATAGGTAACCACTGGAGATATTTGAGGAGGGGGGTGACATACCCTGAACGTTTCTGTAGAAAGATAATATCAGCAGTGGAGTGAAGTATGGATTGTAGTGGGGGAATAGAAGGAGGATGTGAGGTCAGAAAGGAGGCTGATGAAGTAATCTATGTGGGATAGAGTGAGTGATTGTACTAACTTGGTAGCAGTTTGGATGGAGAGGAAAGGGTGGATTGTAGCAATGTTAAGAGGAGACCGACAGGATTTGGTGACAGATTGGATATGTGGATTGAGTAAGAGAGAGGGGTCAAGGATAATGCTGAGATTCTGGGCTTGTGAAGGAAGGATGGTGGTGCCATCTACAGTGATGGGAAAGTCCAGGAGAGGACAAGGTTTGGGTGGGAAGATAAGGAGCTCTATTTTAGACATGTTAAGTTTGAGGTGATGGGAGGACATTTGAGGTACTGATATCTTGAAGACAGGGGCAGATGCGAGCCTGGAGAGAGGGAGAGAGATCAGGGAGGAGATGCAGATTTGGGTATCATCTGCATAGAGATGGTAGTTGAAGCCATGGAAGTGAATGAGTTCTCCAGGGCGCTGAGTGTAGATGGAGAATAGAAGGGGGACCCAGAACTGAACCCTGATGGACCCCCACGGTAAGGGGGTGGGAGGGCGAGGAGGAGCTCACGAAAGAGACTGAGAATGAATGGCCAGAGAGATAAAGGAGAACCAGGAGAGAAGTTGCAGTGGTCTCACTGATCAGCAGGCAAACTGAGCACAAAGTCCCTGGTAAGGTGGGGTGTAGGACCAGGTCTGTTTGCCCCAAGCAGAGCGGGATCCCAAGCTGTATTTCTTCTAGGAAAACAGTGGAAATTGAGAATAGAGAAGCAGCATGGCCTAGTGGATAGAGCCCGGGCCTGGAAGTTAGAAGGACCTGGATTCTAATCCCAGCCTGGTCACCTGTCTGCTGTGTGACATTGTGTCACTTAATTTCTCTGGGCCTCAGTTCCTTCATCGGCAAAATGGGGATTAAGGCTTTAAGTCCCAGGTGGGACAGGGACTGTGTCCCAGTTGATTAGCTTGTATCCACCCCAGTACAGTACCTGGCACAGAGTAAATGATTAACAAATGCCTTAAGGAAAAAAAAGGTGCTTAACAAATATCATTCATTCATTCAATCGTATTTATTGAGCGCTTACTGTGGGCAGAGCATAGTACTTGGGAAGTACAAGTTGGCGACATATAGAGATGGTCCCTACCCAACAATGGGCAAGAGCTTAGTCCAGTGCTCTGCACATAGTAAGGGCTCAATAAATATTGATTGATTGATTGGCACATAGTAAGCACTTAACAAATACTGTAAGTAAAAAGAGATGTGCTTAAGGAATACCAACTGCTTAGTCCAGTGCTCTGCACATAGTAAACACTCAATATATACCATTGATTGATTGATTGGCACATAGTAAGCACTTAACAAATATCATAAAAAAAATAAAAAAGAAAGTCGGGTTTTTTGCCACCCTGGCCCCTCTCCTGGGACAGATAAAGTTTTGGGTGCAGCCCACTGACAATGGGAAAATGGGCAAATCATGGAAGTTGGCACAAACTAATGACCAGAGCCTGGGCCTGTTAGAGAATCTGACAGTAAGTTTTTTGAGAGCAGGGATCATGTTTCCCAACTCTACCATACTCTGTATTGCAGTATACCAAGCAGCATGGTTCAGTGGAAAGAGCACGGGCTTTGGAGTCAGAGGTCATGGGTTCGAATCCCAACTCCACCACATCTCTGCTGTGTGACCTTGGGAAAGTCACTTTACTTCTCTGAGCCTCAGTTACCTCATCTGTAAAATGGGGATTAAGACTGTGAGCCCTACGTGGGACAACTTGATCACCTGGTATCCCCCCAGCGCTTAGAACAGTGCTCTGCACATAGTAAGCGCTTAACAAATGCTATCATTATTATTATATTCTGCCAAGCACTGTATTTAGCGCTCTGCACAGGTATGCTCTCAACAAATACCACTGATTGATTTTCTCAGCCTTGCCACAGGCCTGATGTATGAGCTTGAGCCAGACACTTAACCTTTCTGGGCCTCAATTTCCTCATCTGGAAAAGTGGCATTAATAATAATACTTATTAAAAATAATGTATGTGATATTTTTAAGGGCGTACTATGATCCAAGGACTGCACTGAGTACTGGGTAGATCCAATGTGATCAGATCAGAATCAATCCCTGTCCCAAATGGGGCTCATAGGTTAAGGTGGAGGGAGAACAGTTATGTAATCCCCATTTTACAGATGAGGAAACTGAGGCACAAGGAGGTTAGGTGTCTTGCCACCGTCTTGCAACAGGCAAGTGTCTGAGCCAGGATTATAAACCAGGTCTTCTGACCCCCAGGCATTTGTCGGCCTACTTCCCAGGACTGCTGTGTGTGGCCTAGTGGGCTGGGAGTCAGCAGAACCTGGGTTCGAAGTGGTTAAAAGGCTATCCTGAAGGTCAGGATGGGTTTTTGGGTTTCACAAGACCTAAGTGGGTCATTGGGGCCCACCAAGGGTAAAAGGTCACTGGGGCCTCCAAAGGCTCAGGTGGGTTTTTGTGTCCCAAAACAAAAGGACACAGGTGAGCACGATTGTCCCAGTTTGCAATGGAAAGGAGACAGAGCATGGCCTGCCCTGGGCTTTGGTGTGTAGGGGGCAATGGCTACTTCACCTTCCCCCTCCCACTTTTAGAGGGGTCTGGGATTGGGCTTGCTGGAATTGTTGATGCCTATTGTATTGGTGATGAGGATGACAATGACAATAATGATGATGTGGGGTTATTAGGGTTGAGCAGGTGGGGTGGAGAGGAGGTTGGAGGAAGTGTTGATTACACCGTTTCAGAAATGATTTAAATGTTCATTTTGTTGAACTGTGTGGGGATGAAGATAGTGGGGGCAAGGGAGAGGTGCTTGATGTTGTTGGGTTGTGGCGCTGCTAATGCCATGTATACATTGTGCACTGCCTGTGTGTTGGGCAGTATGGAAACTTGGGAAGAGTTGGGGTGGTGATGATTGTTTTGGGGGTTCTGATGATGTTTCCAGGATATTGCTGCTGGGCTGGGGTGGGGTCTGAGGTGGAAGCGGGGGACCGGAGGCTGAAAGCCGCCCTTGCCTTTTCAGGCCGATGGTGGAGAGCATATGCAAGAGGAGAGGGCATGGAGGAAGACCTTGGGATCAGATGGGCTTGGGGAAGGCCGGGCCTGGGTTGGGGGTGACTGCTGGACCTGGGATTGAGGGCCCTGGGAGGCTGGGATAGATGACACCTTACGCACGGGGGTATGTAGCGTGGTTTAGTGGAAAGAGCCCGGGCTTTGGAGTCATAGGTTATGGGCTCAAATTCAGGCTCCGCCAATTTTCAGCTGTGTGACTTTGGGCAAGTCACTTCACTTCCCTGGGCCTCAGCTACCTCATCTGTAAAATGGGGATGAAGACTGTGAGCCCCCCATGGGACAACCTGATCACCTTCTAACCTCCCCAGGGCTTAGAACAGTGCTTTGCCCAGAGTAAGCACTTAATAAATGCCATTATAAAAAAAAATAATAAAAACATGACTTGGTGCGTGCTCAGTTTCTGTCTGTGGGTCTGTCCATTCTGTGTCTCCCCTGTTCCTACTAGATTGAGAGCCAGGACGGTGTTCTCTCCATCCCCCTAGACCTCACCGTGGCGATCGGTGCCCAGTTGGTACTGGTCATGGTGGGCAAGGGGCCGCTCCTGCTGTAGCTGCAATGCTCATCCCACTGCTCATCCCACTGCTCCTACCCCTGTAGAGCTGCGGGCAAGGATCCGGTGTGTGTGGGCAGAGACTGTGTCTCTTCTTCAGTGGGCTGCCCCCAGCTTGATCTCTCTTCTTAAACCTTCCTCTTCCTGCTAGCTATAAGTAATTATGCTAATCAATGGTATTTATCGAGCGGTTGTTGGGACAGAGTACTGTACAGAGCACTGTCGTATATCACATGGTCAACTCCTTAAAAGCAGTGATGGTGTTGTATCTTGTCTCTGTTGAATCGCCCCCAGTGCCTAGCAGGCAAAAATGTCCTTAATATGAGATGTGCTCACTAGGGTTCTCTGCCCAGTAAATTACATACAGTAGGGTGGTCATTCATTCATTAATTAATTCATTCATTCAATCATTTATTGAGCATTTATTGAGCATTTACTGTATGAAGAGTACTGTACTAAGCTCTTGGAAAGTACAGTTCAGCAACAAATATTCATTCAATCATACTTATTGAGTGCTTATTGTGTGCAGAGCACTGTACTAAGCGCTTGGGAAGTACAAATCGACAACATATAGAAACGGCCCCTACCCAACAATGGGCTCACAGTCCAGAAGGGGGAGACAGACAACAAAACAAAACATGTAGACAGATGTCAAAATCGTCATAATAAATAGAATTTCACGATACTCCAATAACCACCTTGCCCCAGCTGACAGCCGTTAAACACGTCTTGGGGATTTTGTCAGCGGTAGGGAACCAACAAAATGTAAACGTAGATTCTTTCCTTCCAGAAAGATGAAATTCCTTCAATGGGCTCACAGTCTAGAAGGGGGGAGGCAGACATCAAAACAAGTAAACAGGCATCAATAACATCAATATAAATTAATAGAATTAATGATATATACACATCATCAATAAAATAAATGGAATTAATATGTACATATATAAACACAAGTGCTGTGGGGTGGGGAGGGGGGTAGAGCAGAGGGACTGAGTGGGGGCGATGGGGAGGGGAGGAGGAGCAGAGGAAAAGGGGGTGCTCAGTCTGGGAAGGCCTCCTGGAGCTTTCAGTAGGGCTTTGAAGGGAGAAGTGTGCTGGTTTGATGGATTTGAAGAGGGAGGGCTTTCCAGACTAGAGGGAGGATGTGGGCCAGGGGTTGACAGTGGGACAGGCGAGACTGAGGCACAGTGAGGAGGTTAGCAGCAGAGGAGTGGAGTGTGCGGGCTGGGCTATAGAAGGCAAGAAGGGAGGTGAGGTGGGGGGGGACAAGGTGATGGAGAGCTTTGAAGCCAGTAGTGAGGAGTTTTTGCTTGATATGGAGGTTGATAGGCAACCACTGGAGAATTTTGAGGAGGGGAGTGACATGCCCAGAATGTTTCCATAGAAAGATAATCAGGGCAGCAGAATGAAGTATAGACTGGAGTGGGGAGAGACAGGAGGTTGGGACATCCACAGGGCCTGTCCAACCCAGTGAGGCCACTCAGTGGTCTGTCTAATATTGTGAGCCCCTGGAGGGCAAGGTCACCTTGAGAGTAGGCCTGCCTGATGTTTTGAGCCCCTGCCCTGGAGACAGGGCCACAGGGACTTTGTGACATTCTGACATTGTGAGCCTCCCACAGCAGGGGCTCTGCAGAGGTGAGCCTGTATGACTTTGTGAGCCCCCTGAGGGAAGGGCCCGGGTACCAGGGAGAGAGAGAAAAATATGGGTGCATGGAAAAGGGGGCTAGCTTCATGCCATGAACCCCAGATTTGAGTCTTCAAATCTCAGGGCTCTGGGAAGAACAATACAAATATGGGTGCTGGTAAAAAGGGACTGGCTTCATGCCATGAAGCCCAGATTTGACGTTTGGGTCTTCGTGGCCTGGGAGCCAGGAAGGACACTAAAAGTTTGGGTGCCAGCAAAAGAGGGGCTAGCTTCAAGCCACAAACCCCAGAGGCCCAGGGCCTGAGAGTAATCACATGGGTGCTGGCAAAAGGATATGCGGGGAGTGGGGGAACTGGCTATATGCCATGAACTCAGGAAACGGGGAAAGAGAAAAAAACATGGATGCTGGCAAAAGGGAGACTGGCTTCATGCCATGAATCCTAGATTTGAATCTTCCCATCTGAGTCTTCGTGGTGCAGGCACCAAAAAGATTAATAAAAATATGGGTGCTAGCTAAAGGGGATTGGCTTCATGGTGATGATGATATTTATTAACTGCTTACTATGTGTCAAGCACCGTTCTAAGCACTGGGGTAGATATAATCTAATCAGGTTGGATCTAGTCCCTGTCTCCCAGTATTAATCCCTATTTTACGGTTGAGGTGATTGAGGCACAGAGAAGTTAAATGTCTGCTGTGTGACCTTGGACAAGTCCAGGTGTGGAGCTAGGATTAGAACCCAGATCCTTCTGACTCCCAGGCCCATGCTCTGTCCACTAGACTACGCTGCTTCATGCCACAAACCCCAAATCCAAGTCTTCCTTTTGGACATTCTTGTCCCGGGTACTGGGAAGAACAATAAAAGTAGGGGTGCTGGCAAAAGGAGAGACTGACCATGAACCAAGATTTGAATCTTCCCAGAGAGATCTTCATAGCCTAAGCACCAGGAAGAAAAATAACATGGGGGCAGGCGAAAGGAGGCTTGGTTTCATACCAAGAGCTCCAGCTTTTAGTCTTCCTATTTGGGTCTTCACGGGCCAGGTCCTGGGAAGAGTGATTAAAAATATTTGTTCTGGCAAAAGGGAGGTTGGCTTCACGCTACTAACCAAAGATTTGAGTCTTCCCATTTGGGTCTTCATGGCTTAAGTGCCGGGAAGAAGAATAACATCAGTACTAGCAAAAAAGGGCTGGCTTCATGTCCTGAACCCCAGATCTGAGTCGTCCCACTTGGGTCTTCACGGCTTACACACCATAATGAAGAATGATAAACATGCGTGTCGGGAATCGCGGGTCTGGCTTCGTGCCATGAACCCTCGATTTGAGTCTTCCCATTTGAGTTTTCCTGGCCCAAGTGCTGGGAAGAAGCATAAAAGTGTGGGTGCTGGCAAAAGGGAGGTTGGCTTCATGCCATGATCCTCAAACTTGACTCCCTTTGGGGTCTTCATGACACAAGTAGTAAAGAGAAATATAAAAAATAAGGGTGCCTGCAAACTGAGCCTGGCTTCATACCATGAACTGCAGATCTGAGTCTTTGCTTTAGGGGCTTCATGGCTCAGGTATCAGGGAAAGAGTTGGGGCCGGCTTCATTCATTCATTCATATTTATTGAGCGCTTACTGTGTGCATAGCACTGTATTAAGCGCTTGGGAAGTACAAGTTGGCAACATATAGTACAAATTGGCAACATGCTGGGGTACATACACGTAAATCAGGTTGGACAAAGTCCCTGACCCAAAAGGGGGCTCACAGTCGTAATCCCCATTTGACAGATGAGGTAATTGAGGCCCAGAGAAGTAAGTGACTTGCCCAAAGTCACACAGCTGGCAAGTGGTGGAGCTGGGGTTTGAACCCACCACCTCTGACTCCCAAGCCCGTGCTCTTTCCACTAAGCCACACTGCTTCTCGAGGGTTGGCCTCTGCTGCTAGATTGTAAACTCCTCGAGGGCAGGAGCTCATCTGTGCTCACTATTGTGACCCACAGGCAATATGTTGGCAAATGTTACCGATGGATTTATTTCCATCATTTATTCATCCATTCATTCAATTCACTCCATCGTATTTATTGAGCGCTCACTGTGTGCAAAGCACTGTACTAAGCTCTTGGGAGAGTACAGTATAACAACAGACACATTCCTGCCCACAATGAGCTCACAGTGAGCTCACAGTTCAGGCCAAATTGCTTTTTACATAAGGAAACACAAAGCTTGCAATCCCAGTGCCTTGCCAAATTAGGGTTTGAAAATGACCCCAAGAAGTTCCCCTGAATGTTTACCATCCTTTGCGCTTCCAGGAGGAAGGTTTCCAATTCTGGAAATAAAAGTGATTCAAGCAGCTCAGCTCTGCTGCAAGATGGCTGCTCAGCTAGGTCTAGGTCCCAGTGCTTAGTTCAGTGCTTGGCACAGGTAAGCACTTAAAATTCCAGTCATCATCTCGTTTATGAGACTGGGTTCCATGTTTGTGCACGTGTGGGAGCAACTGATGGCAGAAGGAATTCCGTCTTTCTGAAAGGAAAGAATCTACATTTACATTTTGTTGGTTCCCCTACTGCTGACAAAATCCCAAAGAGGTGCTGGACGGCAGTCAGTTGGGGCAAGGTGCTTATTGGAGTATCGTGAAAGCAGCAGAAACCACACTCTGGGGGAAATACCGGGGTGACTGGTCAAGCATGGCAAGACCAAAATTGGGATCGGGAAGGTCTGGGATTCAAACATACCTGTTTTGAAAGCACAGAGCTCCTGGGGGCACCAGAGTGGGAAGCATTATGGTTATTAATAATGATAATGGTAATAATAATAGTAATAGTGGTATTTGTTAAGAACTTACTATTTGCCAGGCACTGTACTAAGCACTGGGATAGATACCAGCAAATTGGGTTGGACACAGTCTCGGTCTCACACGAGGCTCATGGCCTTAATCCCCATTTTACAAGAGGTAACTGGCACAGTGAAGCTAAGTGACTTGCCTAAAGTCACACAGCAGGCAAGTATTGGAGCTGGAATTAGAACCCAGGTCCTTCCGACTCCCAGGCTCATGCTCTATCTAATAATAATAATTGTGATATTTGTTATAGAAGCACAATTGTCAAGGTCCTGCTTTTGTCCACCTTTCTCCCCCGCCCCTGCCTAAGGCCCGCTTGACCACTTTGGGTTTGCCTGATGGGTTGCCCTAGAACCAATCAAGCTCCTGGCCCTACTTACCACCTTAACAAAGGAGGTCCAGGACTAAACAGGAAATGCCCCAGGAGCTTACTGCTTTCTGTCCTAAAGTACTTCTCCTACTGGATTGTTCTGATCGTTATGAGTGCTGTACTAATGGCATATGAAGAAGCTCTGTATTGACTGAAGTTGAGCTGGCCTTGACTAGCAGTGGAATCTCTGCTGCTCAACTCCTCTCCCTAGTAGTGTCGGATGAAGCACTAATAGTAATAAAATCTGTCTCTTTCATACCTTTTTCTGAACACAACACAGAGTCTGTAAAGTTTTTCTTCCACATTAAGTGCTTACTTTATACCACTCATTCATTCAGTCACATTTATTGAGTGCTTACTGTGTGCAGAGCACTGTACCACTGTACTAAACATTTTACAGATAAGGTAACTGAGGCCCAGAGAAGTGAAGTTGCTTGCCCAAGGTCATACAGCAGACAAGTGGCAGGGCTGGGATTAGAACCCAGGCCCTTCTGACTCCCAGGTCTGCGCTATCCTTTAGGCAATGCTGCTTCCTCTAAAGAGTTAAAAAAGAAGTCAACTCACTGGCAGTCAGGAGACCTGGGTTTTAATCCCACTCTGACCCTTGCCCACTGTTGTGACCTTGGGAAAGTCAGTTGGATGGAGCTCAGTTTTCTCATCTGTAAAATGGGGAAAACCTCCCTCAAACCGTGAGCCCTATGAGAAACAGGGACTGTGTCCAATGTACACAAAGCACATAGTAAGTGCTTTAACAAATACCACTCATGTGGCCTGCTTGGGTGGGGAGGGACTGGGCAGAAGATGCCATACATATGAAAATGTTTAGGATAGGCCAAGGCATCGGCATTCAAACAGCAGCTGGCCTGCAAGGGCACTAATTACTCTGACCAGAGGGTCCAAGATTATTGATCTTGGTGGCAGGATCCTACTGACTAAAGGTTTCCATCCGGACTGGCTCACCAGCAGAGTCTGTGGCAGGGCCTGAAACATCAACAACTCACCAGGGTTTGTGCTTCTCTTGTCTCAGCTGAGTCGTGAGCACTGGGAATGGATGTTAAGAAGAGGAGCAGCAGCAGTAGGGGTTTTTTTTAATGGCATTTGGCATTTTTTTAATGGCATTTTAATGGCATTAATGCTTACTGTGTGCAAGGCACTGTACAAAGTGATGTGGTACATACCAGCTAATCAGGTTGGACACAATCCCTGACCCACATGGGGCTCACAGTCTTAATTCCCATTTTACAGACAAGGGGATTGGGGCACAGAAAAGTGAAGTGACTTGCCCAAGGTAACACAGCAGACCAGTGTGTGCCAAGTGATGCCAGCCAAAAACACAGGAGTCGCGTGGCGGAGTAGAAAATTACTCAGAGGATCGTTTTCCCAAGCAGGCTTTTATTATCCCGTCCAAATTCCCTCCCAAAATGAATTTAGGTCTTCTGGGTATAACGCACGCAGCGGGCTCCGCTCCTTAGGGGAGGTGAGAACCCTGAGCACTCAGCCAGAGTTGCTTATAGACTGTATCCTAGATTGTGGCGTTGACGGATTGGCTCTATACTTCTAGCGTCACGTTGCTGGGCAGATTGTAGGTGGGGGGGAGGGGATGCTTGTCAGTTTCACTTCGTCCCCTCAGTTCCTAACCGTGATGCCGGCCTCACAAGCACCGTACTAAACGGTGGGTTATATACAAGATAAGAGGTCGGACACAGTCCCAGCCTCACATAGGGCTCACACTCTTAATCCCCATTTTACAGATGAAGTAACTGAGACTCAGAGAAGTTTAGTAAATTGCCTAAGGTCACACTGCAGACGCGTGGTGGAGGTGATAATAGTAATGATAATAATGATGGTATTTAAGTGCTCACTATGTGCCAAACAGTGTTCTAAACTCTGGGGTACATACAAGGTCATCAGGTCATCATCCCATGTGGGGCTCACAGTGGACCCAAGAGAACCCAAGGTGGGGATGCAGATAGGGAAGCAGCATGACTCAGCGGAAAGAGCCTGGGCTTTGGAGTTAGAGGTCAGGGGTTCAAATCCCAGCTCTGCCAATTATCAGCTGTGTGACTTTGGGCAAGTCACTTCACTTCCCTGTGCCTCAGTGACCTCATCTGTAAAATGGGGATGAAGATTGTGAGCCCGCCATGGGACAACCTGATCGCCTTGTAATCTCCCCAGCGCTTAGAACAGTGCTTTACACATAGTGAGCACTTCATAAATGCCATCATCATTATTGATGGCGGCGGTTGTTCCGGATGGCCACCAAGTTGCCAGGCGACTAAAGAATTAGTCAGACAGCATATGACTGCTGGAAGTTTTAATAAAGTTTTATTGGTAAGGCCGAAGACCAAATAGGATAACGCACCCAACAGTCTCATTTACTTAAGGGAAAAGGCCCTGAGTGCCTGATACAACGGGCTTATATACCGCTGTTGCTGATCACAGTGATTGGTAGATTTGAAAACAGTGGGGACTGGATTGGTGCAGATTTGGTACAGAGCTGGGCGGAGTCTACCTCCTTATTTGGTCCTGGACCCATCCAGTGGGCCTTAGGGTCTAAGGCCCATACCAGATATGGCAACAGAACCGTGTACATTCAAACAATATCTGCAACCTTTCCATGGTTGCATGAGGGGACCCCCATCAGGAGTAGCACGGCTTAGTGGAAAGAGCACGGGCCTGGGAGTCAGAAGGTCCCTTCTACTCCCGACTCCACCACTTGTCTGCTGTGTGACCTCAAAAATAACAATAATGATAATGATGGTATTTGTTAAGCGCTTACTATGTGCAAAGCACTGTTCTAAGCGTGGGGGGGATACAAGGTGGCCAGGTTGTCCCATGTGGGGCTCACAATCCTAATCCCCATTTTACAGATGAGGTAATTGAGGCACAGAGAAGTTAAGTGGCTTGCCCAAGGTCACACAGCCGACACGTGGCAGAGTCGGGTTTAGAATCCATGACCTCTGACTCCCAAGCCCGTGCTCTTTCCACTGAGCCACGAGTCACTTCATTTCTCTGTGCTCCAGTTCCCTCACCTGTAAAATGGGGATTGAGACCGGGAGCCCCACGTGGGACAGTGATTGGGTCCAACCCAATTTGCTTGTACCCACCCCGGTGCTCAGGACCATGCCCGGCACATAGTAAGCCCTTAACAAATGCCACCATCATTATTATTATTACCACCGTATACTGCGGAACACTTTACCTCACGCTTAGCCTAATTGAAAGGGACGTAGATGCGTACAAACACACACACACAACGACCCAAAATAGCTACCAATCTGACTGGCTTCCCCAAATTTCCTGAAGATAGTCCCATGTCACAGGAGTTTCAAGGAGTTTGTACCCCGCAGCATGCCATCCTGGTTCAAGTGCTTTGGTCTCATCCCCATTAAGGTGTCTCAGCGCAGACCTTTGTTATTTGTTTTCTTTGTTCCGCGGCCCCAGGGAACTAGTTCTTTCCTCCTTTTATCGGCTGTTTCGGTTTTTGGGGGAGGTGCGGAGGGGGGAGTTGCGGAGGAAGTTCTCATTTGCTGCTCCAACTTCCTGCTACCTGCAGCTCAGGCGGCTCATTACCAGGAGAAACCAGGGAGAGCCGCCACCCCGCCCGCCCCGTGCTTACATACCCCTCGGGCTCAACCCCACCCGGCAGCCTTTATAATAACGATGGCGTATAAGCACAGTTCTAAGCCCGGGGGGATACAAGGTAATCAGGTTCATTCATTCAATCGTATTTATTGAGCGCTTACTGTGTACAGAGCACTGTACTAAGCGCTTGGGAAGTATGGGCTCTATAGAGACGGTCTCTACCCAACAGCGGGCTCACAGTCTAGAAGGGGGAGACAGACGACAAAACAAAACATAGTAACAAAATAAAATAAATAGAATAAATATGTACAAGTAAAATAAATGGAGTAATAAATATGTACAAACATATATACATATATACAGGTACTGTAGGGAGGGGAAGGAGGTAAGGTGGGGGGAGGGGGAGGGGGATGAGGGGGAGAGGAAGGAGGGGGCTCAGTCTGGGAAGGCGTCCTGGAGGAGGTGAGCCCTCCCACATGGGGCTCACAGTCTTAATCCCCATTTTACAGTTGAGGGAACTGAGGCCCAGAGAAGTGAAGTGACTTGCCCAAAGTTACACAGCTGATAGTTGGCGGAGCTGGGATTTGAACCCGTGACCTTTGACTCCAAAGCCCATGCTCTTTCCACTGAGCCACGCTGCTTCTGACGATTGTGGAATTTTAAGTTATAACTGTGGGCCAAGTACTGAACTAAGCACTGAGAAATAGGCCTAGCTGAGCACCCTAACTGAGGCCCAGAGAAGTGAAGTGACTTGGCCAATTAATTTTTTTCACGATGTGTATATATCTATAAGTCTATTTATATTGATGCTATTGATGCCTGTCTACTTGTTTTGTTTTATTGTCTCCCCCTTTCTAGACTGTGAACCTGTTGTTGGTTAGGGATTATCTCTCTTGGTTGATGAATTGTACTTTCCAAATGCTTAGTACAGTGCTCTGCACACAGTAAACCCTCAATAAATACGATTGAATTGATGAATGAATGAATGAAAGGTTACAGAACTGACATACAGTTACGGTAGAGGCGGGGTTAGCACCCAGGTGCTTCTGACTCCCAGGCCCTGGGCTCTGTCCACCTGGGCCATGCTGCTTCTACCTCTCCCTCCACTCCTCAGAATGCCAGGTGCTGGCTACACAGATGGCCACACACCACTCTCTGGGACTTGCCACCCTCTGGGCCATGGAACAAAGATATGAAAACCATCCAAGACCTGCGCTGAGATACCTTATTGGGGCCTAGGCCAAAGCACCTAAGACTGGAACCAGGGTGGCATGCTGCGGGGGGCCAGACTCCTTCAAACTCCTCTGATGTGGGACTATCTTCATGAAAGATGTGGTCCCGGTCAGACGCTTAGGATCACCGGATCAGGTGTCTCAAGACCAGGGTTCAGAACTTGACATGTCCACAGGCAGGGACCAGAGAAGAAGCTCCAGTGCTACTTCACTCCGATGAGACCGAGGTTCTTCTGCCCATACCCAGAGAAGGCCAGAGCTCACATCTCCTCCTGCCTTCAGGACATCTCCATCTGGATGTCTGCCCGCCACCTAAAACTCAACATGTCCAGGACTGAACTCCTTGTCTTCCCTCCCAAACCCTGCCCTCTCCCTGACTTTCCCATCACTGTTGACGACACTACCATCCTTCCCGTCTCACAAGCCCCCAACCTTGGTGTCATCCTCAACTCCGCTCTCTTGTTCACCTCTCATGTCCAATCTGTCACCAAAACCTGCCTGTCTCACCTCCACAATGCCAAGATCCGCCCTTTCCTCTCCATCCAAACCGCTACCCTGCTCGTTCAAGCTCTCATCCTATCCCGTCTGGATTACTGTATCAGCCTCCTCTCTGATCTCGCATCCTCCTGTCTCTCCCCACTTCAATCCATACTTCACCCTGCTGCCCGGATTGTCTTTGTCCAGAAACGCTCTGGGCATGTTACTCCCCTCCTCAAAAATCTCCAGTGGCTACCAATCAACCTACGCATCAGGCAGAAACTCCTCACCCTGGGCTTCAAGGCTCTCCATCACCTCGCCCCCTCCTACCTCACCTCCCTTCTCTCCTTCTACTGCCCAGCCCGCACCCTCCGCTCCTCTGCCGCTAATCTCCTCACTGTGCCTCGTTCTCGCCTGTCCCACCGTCGACCCCCAGCCCTCATCATCCCCCTGGCCTGGAATGCCCTCCCTTCGCACATCCGCCAAGCTAGCTCTCTTTCTCCCTTCAAGGCCCTACTGAGAGCTCACCTCCTCCAGGAGGCCTTCCCAGACTGAGCCCCCTCCTTCCTCTCCCCCTCCTCCCCCTCTCCACCCCCCCGCCTTACCTCCGTCCCCTTCCCACAGCACCTGTATATGTGTATATATGTTTGTATGTATTTATTACTCTATTTATTTATTTAATTTGTACATATTTATTCTATTTATTTTATTTTGTTAATATGTTTTGTTTTGTTCTCTATCTCCCCCTTCTAGACTGTGACCCCACTGTTGTGTAGGGTCCATCTCTATATGTTGCCAACTTGTACTTCCCAAGTGCTTAGTACAGTGCTCTGAACACAGTAAGCGCTCAATAAATATGATTGAATGAATGAATGAATGGTGGCTTGGCCACCCCTGTTGGGATCAATCATTAATCGATGGTAATTATTGAGCACTTTGAGCAGAGCCCTCTAGTAAGTGCCTGGGAGAGGACAATAGAACAATACAGCATGGGCCTGGGAGTCAGAAGGACTAGGTTCTAATTCTGAGAAGCAGCCTGGCTCAGTGGAAAGAGCACGGGCTTTGGAGTCAGCGGTCACAGGTTCAACTCACAGCACCGCCAATTGTCAGCTGTGTGACTTTGGGCAAGTCACCTGACTTCTCTGTGCCTCAGTTACCTCATCTGTAGGGGGGGACTAAAAATGGGGACTAAGACTGTGAGCCCCCCGTGGGACAACCTGATCACCTTGTCACCTCCCCAGCGTTTAGAACAGTGCTTTGCACGTAGTAAGTGCTTAATAAATGTCATCTGTATTATCATTATTACTATTCTGGCTCTGCCACTTGCCTGCCGTGTGATTTCCCTTCCCTGGGCCTCAGTTCCCTCATCTGTAAAATGGGGATTCAACACATGGACTTGTGTCCGACCTGATGACCTTATATCTACCCCAGCGTTTAGAACGGTACCTCATACAATGCTTACACATACCATTGAAAAACATATAATCAAAAAGAGAGAGATTGATGATGATGATGGAATTTGTCAAGAGTTTACTACGTGCCTGCCATAGAACTAACTGCTGGGATGGATACAAGCAAACCCAGATGGACACAGCCACTGTCCCATGTGGGGCTCACAGTCTCAATCCTCATTTTACAGATGAGGGAACTGAGGCACAGAAATATGAAGTGCTTTACCCAGGGTCACACAGCAGACAAGTCGTAGAGCCCATGACCTTCTGACTCCTAGGCCCGTTCTCTATCCACTAGGTCATGCTGCTTCCCCAGCATGCTGGACCTCTAATCCCAGTCACTGGCCTGCTCTGTGTGACCTTGGACAACTCTGTGACTGTGATAAAGACCGTGAGCCTCACATGGTTTGAAAGGGACTGCGTCTAACCTGATCACCTTGCATCTACCTTAGTGCTGAGAACAGTTTTTGGCACCTAGTCAGTGCTTAAGAGCCATTTATTTATTTTGCTTGTACATATTTATTCTATTTGTTTTGTTTTGTTGTCTGTCTCCCCCTTCTAGACTGTGAGCCCCCCGTTGGGTAGGGACTGTCTCTATATGTTGCCAACCTGTACTTCCCAAGCGCTTAGTACAGTGCCCTGCACACAGTCAGCGCTCAATAAATACGACTGAATGAATGAATGATTATGATCATGACCATCATGACTGTTATTATTGATTTCTGACTCCATCCGTCCCACTCGCCAAGGTTTGGGACTTGGATCATACTCATCTCCAGGGATTCCTCGTCGCCGACGACGGCGGACAGAGCCGGTCCGGGGAGGGGCCTCAGTCCGTAGGACCCTTCTCCCCTTTCTAATCTCCCCGGCCCCGGATACTCGGCCGGAAAGGAGTCGCCCACCAGCTTCCCCGCGGGGCTCTGCGGCGACGCTCTGCTCTGGCCACCGCCGTCCCTCTCCTCGGCTGAAAGGGTACGCGGGGCCTTGGACCCCGGATAGCGACCGTCCACCGTCCCCGCCCCTTGCATCATCATCATCATAAGGAAAAGAACTGTGGTACTTGTTAAGCGCTGACTGCGTGCCAAGCACTGCACTAATAGCTGTACAAGCCCCCTCGCCCCGCTCCTCCCGGGCGCTCCCTCCTCCCTCGCTCTCTCCTCCGCCCCTCCCCCCCCCCCCCGGCGCCGGTGGAGCCCTGGCCGGCTGGCTCCTCCTGCTCCCCGCCTGGCTCCCCGTGCTCCCCGCCAGACTCTCCGTGCTCCCCTGGGGGCCTCCGGGCCCGGCTCTCGGCACGACCGGCGGCTCCCCCGCCTGCTGATCGGTCCCTCCGAGGCTGGCCGCCCGGCCCACCTTCCCAATCTCCATTGAAGAGAAAGAGGTAAGCAGGCTCCCCCTCTTCCGACCCCCTCCTCACTTCTCCGCTTCTGTACCTGAGACCGGGCCGGGGGGAGGAAGGGAGCAAGAGGGACACCCCCTGCCCCGCCCCCACCACTTTCTCTGCCTCCCCCCGCCCCATCCCTCTTTTCTCCCTGCTTCCTTCCCCCGCCTCCTTCTCCCGCAATCTCCCCTCTCCACTCCCCTAACCTTCTTTCCAAGTCACTTCGTTTCTCTGCGCCTCAGTTATCTCATCTGCAAAATAATGAGAATTGTATTTGTTAAGCGCTTACTCTGTGCCTAGCACTGTTCTAAAGCGCTGTTGAGACTGTGAGCCCCACATGAGACAGGGACTGTGTTCCACCTGATTTGCTTGTAATAATGATAATAATGTTGGCATTTATTAAGCGCTTACTATGTGCAAAGTACTGTTCTAAGCGCTGGGGAGGTTACAAGGTGATCATGTTGTCCCACGGGCGGGGGGGGGAGGGGGGCTGGCTGTCTTAATCCCATTTTACAGATGAGGTAACTGAGGCCCAGAGAAGTGAAGTGACTTGCCCAAAGTCACACAGCTGACAATTGGTGGAGCCGGGCGCTTAGTCAGTGCCTGGCGCATAGTAAGCGCTTAACGAATACTGTCATTATTATCATCATCACCATTATTACCCTTACCCTCATTCCTCCACCTGTTTCTCCCCTTTCTCCTTCCCCCAGGTACCCCTACCCCTTTCCTCCACTTCCGACTCCCCACCTCCTTCTCCCTCAATCTCCTTCCTCCACTACCCCCAGCCCCTTATTCCCACTTTTCTTCCCCCACCCCCACCTCCGCATCTCCTCCCCATCTCCCCACTACCTCCTTCCCTCACCTCCTTCTCCCCCAATCTCCTCCCCGCTACTACCTCTGGCCCCTTGTCCCCACTACCTCCTTCCCCTATCTCCACCCCTGCTATCCGTACCTCCAACCCCCTCCTTCTCCCTCAGTCTCCTTTCCCCCACTTCCTCCTTCCCTATCTCTTCCCCTACTACCCCTAGCCCTCCCCCCCGCCCAATCGTCTTCCCAATCTTCTCTCCCCGCTTCCTAATTTATTTCCATTAATGCCTGTCTCCCCCTCTAAACTGTCAGCGGTGGGCAGGGAATGTGTCTGTGTCTTATTGTATTCTTCTCAAGTACTTAGTACGGTGCTCGACACACAGTTAGCGTTTGATAAATACGATCGAATGAGGGAGTGAATGATAACTTCTCCACCCCTTTCATTCATTCATTCAATCATATTTATGGAGCGCTTACTGTGTGCAGAGCACTGTACTAAGCGCTTGGAAAGTAAAATTCGTCAAGAGATAGAGACAATCCCTACACAACAATGGGCTCACACCCCGGCTACCCCTACCTCCTCCCCCCACCTCCTTCTCCCCAATCTCCTCCTCCCGCCCCCCCCACCTCCTTCTCCCCAATCTCCTCCTCCCGCCCCTCCCCCCCCCGTTACTCTTAGCCCTTTCCCCCGACTTCCTCTTTCTCCCATTTCTTTCCCTAGAACCTCTGCCTCCTTTCCCCCACTTGATCCTTCCCCCAGTAACCCTACTTCCTCTCCCTGCTACCACTACCCCTAAGTGCTGGGGTGTATACAAGCAAATCGGGTTGGACAGAGTTCCCATCCCAGGTGGGGCTCACATTCTCAATCACGCTCTGGGCGTGTCACCCTGCTCCTCAAAAATCTCCAGTGGTTGCCTATCAATCTTCGCATGAAGCAAAAACTCCTCACAGTTGGCTTCAAAGCTCTCCATCCCCTTGCCCCCTCCTACCTCACCTCCCTTCTCTCCTTCTAATAATAATAATAATAATGGTGGAATTTGTTAAGCACTTACTATGTGCAAAACACTGTTCTAAGCGCTGGGGGATACAAGGTGATCAGGTTGCCCCACTTGGGGCTCACAGTCTTAATACCCATTTTACAGATGAGGGAACTGAGGCTCAGAGAAGTTAAGTGACTTGCCCAAGGTCACACAGCAGACATGTGGCAGAGCAGGGATTCAAACCCATGACCTCTGACTCCAAAGCCCATGCTCTTTCCACTGACCCAAGCTGCTTACCCTACAGCTCAGCCTGCACACTCCGCTCCTCTGCTGCTAACCTCCTCACTGGGCCTCGGTCTTGCCTGTCCCACCATCGACCCCAGACCCACGTCCTACCTCTGGCCTGGAATGCCCTCCCTCCTCACATCCACCAAACTAGCTCTCTTCTCCCCTTCAAAGCCCTACTGAGAGCCCATCTCCTCCCGGAGGCCTTCCCAGACTGAGCTCCCCCTTTTCCTCTGCTCCTCCTCCCCTCCCCATTGCCCCTAATCCCTCCTTCTGCTCTACCCCTTCCCTGCCCCACAGCACTTGTATATATTTGTACATATTTATTATTCTATTTATTTTATTAATGATATGCATAGATCTATAATTCTATTTATTTTGATGCTGTTGAGGCCTGTCTACTTGTTTTGTTTTGTTGTCTGTCTCCCCCTTCTAGACTGTGAGCCTGCTGTTGGGTAGGGATTGTCTCTATCTGTTGCCGAATTGTATTTTCCAATACAGTGCTGTGCACCCAGTAAGCGCTCAATAAATACGATTGAATGAATGAATGAATGATAAGAACCCATGACCTTCTGACTCTCAAGCCCACGCTCACTCCACTACATGCTTTGCACATAGTAAGCACTTAATAAATGCCATCATTATTATTAAATACAGACTCCGGGACCGGGGAGCCTGCCAGTGGACCAGAGGTGTCCAGCAGTCAATCCTTCAATTGATCGATCAGTTGGTAGTGTTTATTGAGCGCTTATTGGGTGCACAGCACTGGACCAGTGCTTGGGAGAGGACACTAGAAGGGAATTAGCACACACATTCCCTATCCGCAATGAGTCTAGAGAGGGAAACAGACAAGCATTCATTCATTCATTCAATCATATTTATTGAGCGCTTACTGTGTGCAGAGCACTGTACTAAGCGCTTGGGAAGTACAAGTTGGCAACATATAGAGATGGTCCCTACCCAACAGTGGGCTCACAGTCTAGAAGGGGGAGACAGAGAACAAAACAAAACATATTAACAAAATAAAATAAATAGAATAAATATGTACAAATTAAATAGAGTAATAAATACATACAAACATATATACATATACACAGGTGCTGTGGGGAGGGGAAGGAGGTAAGGCGGGGGGGATGGGGAGGGGGAGAGGAAGGAGGGGGCTCAGTATGGGAAGGCCTCCTGGAGGAGGTGAGCTCTCAGTAGGGCTTTGAAGGGAGGAAGAGAGCTAGCTTGGTGGATGTGTGGAGGGCGGGCATTGCAGGCCAAGGGGAGGACGTGGGCCGGGGGTCGACGGTGGGACAGGTGAGAACGAGGCACGGTGAGGAGATTAGCGGCACAGGAGCGGAGGGTGCCAGCTGGGCTGTAGAAGGAGAGAAGGGAAGTGAGGTAGGAGGGCGCGAGGTGATGGAGGGCCTTGAAGCCGAGGGTGAGGAGTTTTTGCCAGAATGGCATGGGAAGTGGCAGGGTGTAGGGTTAAATGCTTAAGTGTTGTGAGGTGGAGATGGGGTTCATTCATTCAATCATTTATTGAGCACTTACTGTGTATAAACCACTGTACTAAGCCCTTACAGATAAAGACATAAGGAGGTTAGGGAGCCTAGGATCTAGTGGATTGAATTCCCCAGGGCTGTGGTTCCTGGAACAGAGATTTTGTCTCTGCTCTGCAGTTGCTCTCTCTCAGTTAACCAGCGGCGGAGCCCATAGAGGTGTCACAGAAGGCGAAGAAGGTGACCGAGTGACCAAGGCGACCGAGCCACCGGCCCCCGCGTCACCAGGAATCCAGCAGAATTGCCTCCACACAACCTCATCTTCCAAACCAGCGTGCGGAGAGGCTTTGGCTGCGTTCTCAGGGTCTCCCCACATCTGGGGGCCTCCTTGGGCCGGGTTCTCCCGCCCCCACGGAGGGACCTCCTAGTGGGCTGGCGACCGGACAAGTGGCATCCGTCCTGAACCCAACGCTCCCGGTTTGGCGTCCACGGTCTTCTCGGGAAAGGTCAGTGGTGGCTCCCCCGCCGGGATCACAGATACTGCTTTGTCGGGTAGATTGAATCAAGTCTGTTTTTTTGGTTTTTTTTTCCCAAAATAAAGGCAGAACGCGCACTTCTTCCTTCAGCCTATTTCACTCATCCAAAAGAAACACATTCTGCAAAAAAGCGCCTTAAAAATACCCGCACTTCACAGTTAGGGAGAGTGGAATGTCAGAATTCATTTAGTCGTATTTCTTGAATGCCTACTGTGTGCAGAGCCCTGTACTAAGTGCTTCGAAGGGTACAATAGAACCCTCAACAGGCACATTCCCTGCCTCCAACAAGCTGACAGTCGAGAGGAGCTGGGTTCTCATCCCAGCTCCCACAATAAATAAATATGGTACTTGTTACGAATAATTATCGTACTTGTTAAGTGCTTACTAGGTGCCAAACATTGTTTTAAGCACTGGACTAGGTATAAGTTCGTCAGGTAGGACACGGTCCCTATCCCACATGGGGGCACAGTCTAAGTAGGAGGCAGAACAGGTATCAAATTCCCATTTTAGACATGAGGAAACTGAGCAGCAGAGAAATGGCAGAGCTGGGTTTCGAACCCAGGTCCCCTGTTTCCCAGGCCTGTGTTCTTTCCACTGGCTCACTCTGCTTCATAGCCTGCTGTGTGACCTTGGGCAAGTCACATCACCTCTCTGGGCCTCAGGTCCCTCATCTGTAATCTTAATCTGTGAGCCCCTGTGGGACATGGGCTGTATCCAACCTGATTAGCTGTACCCCATCGCTTAGAACAGTAGTAGGCCCGTAATAGGTACTTAACAAATACCATAAGAAAAAAAAGAAAACTGATAAAATGACAAGGCTCATGAGTCATTTCTGAAGCCTGACCTTAGCATCAGCTATTCCCTCCCATCCTCTGCCCAGAGGAGGATCTCCAGGAAAGTTCTTCAAACAGGGCCAGCCCTTTTGAAAGATATCATTCAACTTTGTATTACCAAAAGGGATTTTCAAATACATATTGATTACTATTATCATTGTTATTATTATTATTACTATTATCATCCCTCACAGCACAAGTGTATCTACCGACTGCATTATACCCTCCTAAGTGCATAGTTACAGTGCTTTGCCCAAAGAAAGTACATAGTAAACACCATTCATTGATACCTTCTACACCGGAAGCTTGTTATCAGCAGGGAATATGTCCGCTACTTCTGGTGTGTCCACTAGTTCTCACCCAAACGCTCAGTGCAGTGCTCTGCATGTAGTGAACGCTCAGTAAATACCGTGATTGGCTGAAGTGACTTTGTGGTCTCGGCATAAAACCTGCCCCCTGACTCTCCCCTTGCCTGATTGACAGACAACTGCTCTGCAGGCAAAGAGTCAATCACTCAACCAATCAGTGGTGTCTGTTGAGCACTGACTATGTGCAGAGCACTGTCTGTAGCACTTGGGAGAGGACAATCTAACAGAATTAGCAGACCCCTTCCCATAATGAGCTTACAGTCTAGAGGAGGGGGTCCTGAGGCATCCCAAGTGCAAACAGTAAACGCTGAATAAATACGATGGATTGATTGATTGATTGACTCTTGGCCTAGTGGAAAGAGCACAGGCCTGAAACTCAGAGGACCTGGGTTCTCATCCAGGTTCCGCATGGTATAGAGGATAGAGCATGGGCCCGGGAGTTGGGAGGTTCTAATCCTGACTCCATCACTTGTCCGCCGGGTGACCTTGGGCAAGTCACTTCACGTCAGCTGTGTGACTTTGGGCAAGGCAACTTCTCTGTGCCTCAGTTACATCATCTGTAAAATGAGGATTAAGACTGTGAGCCCCCTGTGGGGCAATCTGATCACTTTGTAACCTCCCCAGCTCTTAGAACAGTGCTTTGCACATAGTAAGTGCTCAATAAATGCCATTATTATTATTATTATTATTATTATTATTCTCTGGGCCTCAGTTCCCTCACCTGTAAAATGGGGATTTAGACTGTGAGCCCCACAAGGGACAGGGACTGCGTTCAACTCCATTTGCTTGTATCCCCAGCACTTAGCACAGTGCCTGGCACATGGTAAGCGCTTAACAAATACCATTATTATTATTATTATTATTATTATTATTATTATTATTATTATGCCTGCTGTGTGACCTTGGGCAAGTCACTTCACTTCTCTGGGCCCCAGTTCCCTCATCTGCACAGTGGGGATTCAATTCCTGTTCTCCCTCCTCCTCAGAGTGGGAGCCCCTCGTGGGGCCTGATGATCTCGTATCTACCCCAGCACTTAGAACACTGCAGGGTACAGAGTAAGCATTTAACAAACACCAAAATTATCATTATTATTTGTGTGTTCTTGTGTGGGAGGATGTGTGTGTGGGCACCTGCTAGTATGTGAATGTCTGCCTGCCTGACAGGGCATGCGTGGGAGGGTGTGGGTGGATTTGGAGGTGGAAGGGGGTGGCTCACAGCTTACAAGCAGCAGAGACATGGGGAAACATCGTTCCATGTCTTAATCGGTCTTGGGCTGGGTTACTCTTTCACTTGCCTACACATCAGAAAAGGGAGTCGTCCCGCCCAAACCCTGGTGGGTCGTCCACCCACGCACCAGAGAGCGGAAGTTCACTGGGACAGGCACGTGTCTGCCCAGTCTTGTGCCTTCCACTTCCATTGTGGGCAAGGAATGTGTCTGTATTATCATTCCATTGTACTCTCCTAAGCATGTAGTACAGTGCTCTGCACACGGTGAGCTTTCAATAAATACGAATGAAAGAATGAATGCATTCCCACCAGGCAGTAATGTGACAGGGTTCCTGCTGTGGGGGTGAGATTTGCATCATCACCATCATCGTCATCATCATCATGATAGTACTTGTTACGCACATATTGTGTGTGAAGTACTGTTCCAAGTGTTGGAGTAGATCCAAGTTAATCAGGTTGGACACAGTCCCTATCTTACATGGGGCTCACACTCTTAATCCCCATTTTACAGAGGAGGTGACTGAGGCACTTAACAGAGAAGTTAAATGACTCACCCAAGGTCTCACAGCAGACGAGTGGCAGATCTGGGATTAGAACCTATGTCCTTCCAATTCCCAGGCCCTCGTTCTAGCCGCTAGGCCATGTTGGCTTGGGAGGAGCCAAGTGTACAAGTTGGGGTAAAGTGGGAGAAGAGAGGGAAAAAGTAAAGAGGGAGTTGATGGAAAGTCTTGCTGCCAATGGTTAGGGGATCTGTTCCATGTGGAGAGAAATGGGTAATCGCTGGAAAGTTTTGAGGAGGGGGAGCATATATTTTAAATGATGTTTTCAGACTTCAAGTTCACTGTGGGAAGAGAATCATTGAATCGTATTTATTGAGCACTTACAGTGTAACGGGATAACAGAGTTGGAGGATACGTTCCCTGCCCTCAAAGAACTTAGAGTTAGTCATGTTTATTGAGCGCTTCCTATGTTCAGAGCATTGTACTAAGCACTTGAGGGAGTACAATATGACAATAGATACATTCCCTTCCCACAGTGAGCTTATGGTCTAGAGGGGGAAGCAGCTATCAATATCAATAAATAAATAAATAAATCGCATCGTACTGTGGGGCTGGGAGCGGGAGATGAATAAAGGGACCAAGTCAGGGGGATGCAGAAGGGAGTGGGAAAAGAGGAAAGAGGGCCTAGTCTGGAAGGCCTCTTGGAGGAGACGTGCCTTCAGTGAGGTTTTGAAGTGGGGGAAGAGTCATTGTCTGTCAGATATGAGGAAGGAGGACGTTCCAGGTCAGAGGCAGGAAGTGGGCGAGAGGTCGGCGGCGACAGACGAGATCAAGTCACGGTGAAAAGGGTAGCACCAGAGGAGCGAAGAGTGTGGGCTGGGTTGTCGTGGGAGCATAGCAAGGTGAGTAGGAGACTAGCGAGGTAGAGGGGGAAACGTGTCTACCGACTCTGTTGTATTGTCAAGCACTTTGTACAGCGCTCTGCATGTATTAAGCATTCGATAAATACCATTGATTGATGGATCGATTGATGTTTTCAGAAGATGATCTGGGCACGAGAATGCAGGACTAGCTGAGATGATAAGAGGACAGGGGCCGGGAGACCGGTAAGGAGACTCATCCGAGAGTCCAGGTGGGAGGTGATGAGAGTCTGAAACCCCAGGCGTGGATAAAGGGTAGGGAGGAAAGAGCAGAGCCAAGAAACACTGTGGAGGGAAAACCGGTGGCAGGACGGAGGGACAGACGCAGTGAAAGATAAAATAAGGCAGAGGCCACCGCAGTAGGATTGAAAGAAGCCAGCAGAGGTAGGTATACCCCTCCCTGTCAGGAATCCCCTCCCTTTCCGTGAACAGTCTAGGAAGTTAAGAATTCCTACAAGAGCTCGTTGTCTCTAGACTGTAAGCTCATTGTGGGGAGGGAACATATCTGTTTATTGTTCTTTCTTACTCTCCCAAGCGCTTAGTACAGTGCTCTGTACAAAGTAAACGTTCAATAAATACAATTGAATGAATGAATGAATGAAAAAGATCTCTTTAACATAGCATGAAGCAATAAACAACAAGGGGTCGTTCTACAGAAAGGAAGGGCCTGCTTCAGTGAACCAATTCAGAATTTTAATTTTTTTTTTTAGCATTTGTTAAGCACTTACTATGTGCCAGGCACTGTACTTAGCACTTGGGGTAGATACCAGCTAATCAGATTGGACACAGTCCCTGTCCCATCTAGGACTCACAGTCTCAATCCCTATTTTACAGATGAGGGAACTGAGGCACAGAAAAGTGAAGTGACTTGCCCAAGGTCACACAGTAGGCAAGTGGCAGAGCTGGGATTAGAGCCCAGGTCCTTCTGACTTCCAGGCCCTGGCTCTATCCATTAGGCCATGCTGCTTCTGTAATACTACTTACATTGGCATTTTCCATATACTATAAAATGCCAAGACTTGATCTCTGTGGTGTTTGATTCAATCTGTCCTTGTCCCAGAGGTTTCCCGGGTTATCGATAGGCGTGGTCTCAGCACTCACTTGTTATAACTGTCTTTGATCTGTAAATCTACTCAAGTGCCTAGTATCTGAGCCACTAGGTGGGTCCCAGTAGATTTTTTAGTGGGAGATTCCCCCCACATTTAGGAGGTCTTTGAAACCTTCCAGCTTGTCCATTTCAAAAATAAGTGTAACTGGAGTTTCAAACCTATAGATTTATTCTTGCCATATTTTCTGCCTAGGTAACCATGAAGGTGATGATGATGATAATAATAATAATAACTGTAGTATCTATTAACCATTTACAATGTGCCAAGCACTGTTCTAAGCACTGGGGTAGATACAGGCTTATGGGCTAGGACAGAGACCATGTCCCAAATGGGGCTCACAGCCCTAATGCCCATTTTACAGATGAGGGAACTGAGTCACAGAGAAGTGAAGTGACTTGCTCAAGGTCTCATAGTAGACATGGGCGGAGCCGGGATTGGGACCCATGACCTTTTGACTCCCAGGCCTGGGCTCTATCCACCATCATATACTCTGGATGTCCAGCCCAAACAGCTCTACGGGAACCAGTGCTCTCCTTCCACCCCCTCTCTCCCCCCCAAAAAACATGGCCCAGGACCCAGGGGTGGCATGCTCCCTGTGGTCTTTGGGAAGCCTGTTGGGCTCTGAGACCATTTCATTCATTTAATCGTATTTATGCACTGTACTGTGTGCAGAGCACTGCACTAAGCACTTGGGAAGTACAAGTTGGCAACATATAGAGATGGTCCCTACCCAACAACGGGCTCACAGTCTAGAAGGGGGAGACAGACAAGAAAACAAAACATATTAACAAAATAAAATAAATAGAATAGTAAATATGTACAAGTAAAATAAATAGAGTAATAAATCTGTACAAACATATATACAGGTGCTGTGGGAAGGGGAAGGAGGTAGGGCGGGGGGGGCTGGGGAGGGGGAGAGGAAGGAGGGGGCTCAGTCTGGGAAGGCCTCCTGGAGGAGGTGAGCTCTCAGTAGGGCTTTGAAGGGAGGAATAGAGCTAGCTTTGCAGATGTGCGGAGGGAGGGCATTCCAGGCCAGGGGGAGGATGTGGGCTGGGGGTCGACGACGGGACAGGCGAGAACAAGGCACAGTGAGGAGGTTAGCGGCAGAGGAGCGGAGGGTGCGGGCTGGGCTGGAGAAGGAGAGAAGGGAGGTGAGGTAGGAGGGGTGAGGTGATGGAGAGCCTTGAAGCCGAAGTGAAGAGTTTTTGCTTGATGCGTAGGTTGACTGGTAGCCACTGGAGATTTTTGATGGGGGGAGTAACATGCCCAGAGTGTTTCTGCACAAAGATGATCCAGGCAGCAGCGTGAAGTATAGACTGAAGTGGGGAGAGACAGGAGGATGGGAGATCAGAGAGGAGGCTGATGCAGTAATCCAGTCGGGATAGGATGAGAGATTGAACCGGCAGGGTAGCGGTTTGGATGGAGAGGAAAGGGCGGAACTTGGCGATGTTGCGGAGGTGAGACCGGCAGGTTTTGGTGACAGACTGGATGTGAGGGCTGAACGAGGGAGCGGAGTCAAGGATGTCTCCAAGTTTGAGGGCTGGTGAGACGGGAAGGATGGTAGTGCCATCTACAGTGATGGGAAAGTCAGGGAGAGGGCAGGGTTTGAGACCAGAGTTGGGCCCAGCGGCCCAGAGCCGCTTGGCTTAAACAAAGAGGAATTTCCATTTCCTCTTGTCGGGCAATCATTGAGCACTTATTATGTGGAGAGCACTGTACTAAGGCCCCTGGCAGGGTCATGCCTGGAGAGTTTCCAGTACTCTACCAGTCTCGATTACCAGAGGGAGATCAAGCAGAGGCCTACCCGTTCCATTCTTAGCTTGGGCCGTGGCTAGCGAGTGGAAAGGAATCTGCTACAAGTCAACACTCGCCTGTGCTGGGCACCAGCGGCAAGCGAGAGAGTTGAGGGCGGAGACTCAAGTTTACTGTGCGAAAGGTGACAGTGGTAAACCACTTCCAGATTTTTACCAAGAAAAAAATCTGTATACACTACCCGAACGATGGCAGATGCAAGTGGGACATTCTGGGAGAGATGCGTCCATGGCATCACTATGGGACGGAGAAGACTCAACAGCACAAGACAGCAACTGTACTAAGGGTTTGGGAGAGTACCTGGAGCCCTGCCCTGGTTCTTGCCCTTTGCTGTGGGTGGGGCTGGGCCCCGCTGCCTCCCCAACTCACAACCCTGTGGAACACTCTCTCTGTCTATCTCTGGCTCTGTTTCCCTCTCTTCTCTCCATATCTCTGTCTTTCTCTCTTACTCTTCTATCTGTCTCTCCATTCTCTCTGTGTCTATCTCTCTCCTCTCTGTCTGTCTCTCCTCTCTCTCTCTCTCTCTCTCTCTCTCTCTCTCTCTTTCTCTCTCTTTCTCTCCCCCCTGGGGAGGGGGCCGCCTTTGGTGACATCTCCATTGGTCAGGGGCTCTAGCTTGGGGTGATAACGGGGCCCTCTCTACCAATACAACTGCTCTCTTCACATTCCAGGCCAATGACTTCACTTCCTCCTCCTCCTCCTCCTCCTCCTCTCTTGGCTTTAACTGGCTCCCCTACCCTGCCGGCTCTCTGGCCAAGCTCCAGGTGGGGTAAAGGTGGGTTCCTCATGAGCCAACCAGTTGGGGCACAGGCTGGGCAACCCACCCTGCCCCCTTCCTGCCCCCACCACAGCCTCTGCCCTCCCCAGCTCCCCAAGGTCTTCCAGGGGTCCAGACAGACAGAGCCTGGGCCTGGGAAGCAGAAGGACCTGGGTTCTAATGCCGATTCTGCCACGTGTCTGCTGTGAGACCTTGGGCAAGTCGCTTTACTTCTCTGGGCCTCAGTTCCCTCATCTGGAAAATGGAGATTGAGAGTGAGCCCAAGCTTCTTGTATCTACTCCGGCACTTTAAACAGTGCTTGGCACCTAGTAAGTGCTTAACAAATACTATTATTATTATTAATAATAATAACACTATTAATAATCATAATGGTAGTAGTAGTAATAGTAATGCTAACTTTGTTAAGTGCTTAGTACATGCTAAGCAGTGAGTGTAATAAGCAGTGGGGTAGATACATCATCATCAGATCAGACACAGTCCCCATCCCACATGGGCCTCACAGTCCATGAGGAAGGGAGAAGAGGATTTACTCCCCATTTTGCCGATGAGGACACTGAGGCCCAGAAAAGTTAAGTGGCTTGTCCAAGGTCACACAGCGGGCAAGGTTCGGTGGTCAACATTCTAATGTTCCCCTGTCATTTTACATAATTCGTTACATTAAACGTGACACAAGAACACCCTTGTTTAGTTGAAAATCACTTTGGCAACAAAGCCCAGGTAGGATTTAGTCCTACAAATTAGTCTATCTCCCAGCCTTACTACATGCACATCCTCTCCAAGAGGCCTTCCCTGACTAAGCCCTCATTTCCTCTTCTCCCACTCCCTTCTGCATCACCCTCACACTTGGATTTGCTCCCTTTATTCACCTCTCAGCCCCGGATCACTTACTGTAATTTCTTTCTGTCATTTTTGTCTCCCCACTCTAGACTCTGAGCTCACTGTGGGCTGGGACTGTGTCTCCTGATTCTGTTGTATTGGGTTCTCCCAAGCGCTTAGTATGGTGCACTACACACAAAAATATCACTGATTAATTGATAGATAATTGGCTTAAGGAAAAGTCATCTCCTGTCTTGGCACCCTTGTGACAGGAAGAGAGTTTGGGAGAGTAAACTACAACAGAATGGGCAGACACGACTCCTGCCCACAAGGAATTTTAAAGATTAGAGGGAATAATAATAATAATAATGATGATGATGATGATGATGATGATGATGATGATAATAATAATAATAATAATAATAATAATAATAATAATATAGAAGCTCCATGGCATAGTGTATAGAGCACAGTCCTGGGAGTCAGAAGGTCATGGGTTCTAATGCCAGCTCCACCACTTGTCAGCTGTCTAGTGGCCTAGTGGCTAGAGTTCAGACCTGGGAGCCAGAAGGATCTGATCTGGGTTCTAATCGCTACTCCACCACTTGTCTGCTGTATGACCTGAGGCAAGTCACTTGACTTCTCTGGGCCTCAGTTACCTTCTCTATAAAATGGGGATTGAGACTGGGAACCCCATGTGGGGCAGGGACTGTGTTTAACCTGATTTGTTTATATCTACCCCAGCGCTTAGTAGTGTGTGGAGCACACAGTAAGTGCTCAACAAATACCATTATTATTATCATTACTATAATTATTAATAATTGTGCTATTTACTAAGCCCTTACTTTGTATCATGCCCTGTTCTAAGCACTGGGGTGGATACAAGCAAATCAAGTTGGACACTGTCCATGTCCCACATGGGGTTCGCATTCTAAGTAGAAGGGAGAACATGTACACTAACTTTGGTTATTAGACTCTAGACTGTAAGCTCGCTGTGGGCAGGGAATGTGTCAGTTATATTGTTAGTCTCTGCAAGCGGTACACACTCTAGTACGATCGACTGATCAGTATTTGTTAAAAAGAATAATAATGATAATAACTGTGTTATTTGTTAAGCACTTACTATGCCAGGCACTGGGGTAGATCCAAGCTAATCAGGTTGGACACAGTTCCTGTCCCACGTGGGTGGGGCTCATAGTCTTAATACCCATTTTCCAGATGAGGGACCTGAGGTCACACAGCAGACAAGTGGTGGAGTAGTGACTAGAACCCAGATCTTTCTGACTCCCAGGCCCAGACTCTCTCCACTAAGCCACACTGCTTCTCGACAAAAGCAGGTGGAGCTTCAGGAACCCCCCAGAATTAGACTCTAGACTGTAAGCTCATTGTGGGCAGAGATTATGTCTGTTATATTGTTCTGTCATCTTCTCCCAAGCGCTTAGTGCAGTGCTCTGCACACAGTAAGCTCTCAATAGGTACTCTCGATCGACTGTAGAATCAATCGATTATACTAAGGCTTAAGTATTTGTTAAGCGCTTGGTGTAGGGGGCCCTTGCCCCACTCTTGAATTCTCCTCCTCTCAGATAGGACCCCTGTGGCCCTGAGACTCACGGAGACCTACACCCTTCCCAGCAGCCAGGGTTTCCGGCTCCAGGGAGACCCCGCCCCCGCCTCACCAGCAGCCAGCAGGACCCCAGAAAACTGCTGTGGTCTGGGATGGGGAAGGGGAGGAGGAGGGGTGGAGGAAGCAAATGGAGGCCTCTAGGTTCCCTGCCCATTATTGCTGCTCAGGGAGGTGGTGGGTGGCAGGTTTCAGAATTTGGCTTGCAGGCAGGGCCCCTTTGAGTGCTATATAATGATAATAATGATAATGATGGTAATAATAATAATAATATTGTGGTATTTGTGAAGTGCTTACTAGATGCCAAGTACTGTAGTAAGCGCTGGGGTGGATACAAGCAAATTGAGATGGATGCTATCCCGGTCCCACGTGGGACTCACAGTCTCCATCCCCATTTTACAGATGGTAACTAAGGCACAGAGAAGTGAAGTGATTTGCCCAAGGTCACAGAGCATACACATGGTGGAGCCGATACTGGAACCCATGACCTTCAGACTCCCAGTCTGCTACTGACCCAAAGCCTCTCTTGGTCAGATGAAGCGGGTGTTTCCATTTCTAGCACTCCTGAGAGGGATGGGGGTAGGTGCCTTGCCCGGTTGGCTGGGAGTGACCAGCTCAAGATGAGTTTCCCAGCCAAATGTGGACCTTGCTGAGCTAAAATTGGATGATCTCAAGGATGTGGGAAAGGATGGTTTCTGTGCAGGCCCCGGTGATTCTCGGAGGAACAGGGGAAATTCCCAGACAGCAGAGTGCCCTTCCCTGAACTTCTCTCAAGATAATAATAATAATAATAATAACAATAATTACGGTACTTGTTAAGCACTTAACTATGTGCAGAGCACAGAGGAGAGCAGACAGGTGGCAGAGGCGGGATCAGAACCCACGTCCTCTGACTCCCAAGCCCGTGCTCCTTCTACTAAGCCATGCTGCTTCTTTATTATTATTACTACACTTGAAATGCAAGTCTCTGTCAGGTACCTGCAACTCGCCGAGATGTCAGAACCTGGAGCCAGAACAGGAACTGGGGAACCCCGGTGCCCGGATTTCTGAGCTGTCGGGGAGACTGGTGCCCTCCGGGACTCCCTGCCGGTAAGTCCTGCATGGTACTGTGGGCTGGGCAGTGTACGAAGCATTGGGAGAGTACAATGCAATAATATGACAGACACATTCCCTGCCCACAACAAGTTTCCAGTCCAGAGGCTAGAACTGATTCCTGCCATCCTGAGGTATTAGTCCCACCCAGGTCCAGCCTGTGTCCCCCTGGGAGAAAGAGGGAGCAGTGTGGCCTAGTGGCTAGTGCCCAGGCCCGGGAGACCAAAGGACTTGGGTTCCAGGCCAGCTCTGCCACTCAGCTGCTGGGTGACCTTGTGCAAGTCACTTCTCGGTGCCTCAATTCCCTTATCTGTAAAATGGGGGTGAAGACTGTGAGCCCCATGTAGGACAGGGACTGCGTCCAACCTGATTGCTTTGTATCTCCCCCTGGCTTCATTCAGTGCCTGGCACATAGTAAGTGCTTAACAAATACCATAAAATACCCCAAAACCTGTTCTCCCTCCCTCTTAGACTGCTATACTATACTAGCATCTATTCCAGTGCTCAGTATAGCGCCTGGCAAATACCATTGCTAATTTTATGATTATTAACAAACCACGATAGTCAGTATCACAGAAAGAAAGCCTTTCTGAACCTACAGAGAAACATCAAGCACAAAGGATCCTGCTTTTGTTAAGCCCTCAACCCAGGAGCAATGAGATCTCTGACACTGTGGGGTCTTGAAAATTTCCTCATGCGGGATGATCAGTCCCGTTGTCCAGGAGCTTAAGGGGCCAGCCCGGCCTGGGCGTTCCCCGGCCAAAAGGTCTTCAGCCCGGGCTATCCTCCTGACTTCCTGACCTTCAGAGACCAGTAAGCAGCCAAGTAGGGGCTGAGAGCAGCGCGGGCATCCCCTCGGATGGTGCCCTCGGCCTTGGTGGGCTCGGTTGACCTTACCCAGAACCGTGAGCAGCAGCCGCCAGAGGCATTTGCCCCCCCACCCCCCCGGCCTTTCAATTCTGCTGCTGGTCGAACATCACCTCCAGCTTCTTCCGGGCCAATTACAGCCCCATTGTCTTCTGCTCTTAGAAGATCTTAGATCTCGCCCGGATCCCTGCGGGGCGCGGGGGTGGTGTCAGCAAGCCTGGTGACAATAGGTTCGGCTCACCTGCAGTCCCGGAAAGCGAAATGCCTAAAGGGCATTCACAATCGAATCCGGTGATGAGTGAGGGGCCAACTGCACACTGCAGAGAGGCAGGCCTCTCTCTCCGCGGCCGAGAAGCCACAAGCTGGGTGGTGCAGTCACTTTTACCGGTTCTCTGCTCTTTTCCTTTTTGTTTTTAGTTTTCACTGATATTTGTTAAGCACTTGCTCTGAGCCAGGCAATGTACTAGGCACTGAGGTAGATACGAAGTTGGTCATGGACTGTGCCAGGCATTGTGGGATAGATCCAAGCCAGTCAGGCCGGATACAGTCCCCGTCCCACAGGGGGCTCACAGTCTTCATCCCCATTTTCCAGATGAGGAAACTAAGGCCCAGAGAAGTGAAGTGACTCACCCAAGGTCAGCCGGCCACAGACAAGTGGCGGTGCTGGGATTAGAACCCACGTCCTTCTGACTCCCGGGCCCGGGCTCTATCTGGGCATTTCCAAACCAGCATCACCCTGGCAAGCCGGACTGTTCGATTCCCAAAACCCCATCGGAGGAGATGGGGGGAGAGAGAAGCAGCGTGGCTCAGTGGAAAAACCACGGGCTTTGGAGTCAGAGGTCATAGGTTCAAATCCCGGGTCCGCCAATTGCCAGCTGTGTGACTTTGGGCAAGTCACTACACTTCTCTGGGCCTCAGTTCCCTTACCTGTAAACTGGGAATTAAGACTGTGAGCCCCCCGTGGGACAACCCGATCACCTTGTAACCTCCCCAGCACTTAGAATAGTGCTTTTCACATAGTAAGCACTTAATAAATGCCATCATTATTACTATTATTTGCCATTCCCCGGTCTCTGACTCCTCGAGCCTTCACTCATCATTTGGGAGGGCCGTGTTGAAACTCAGGCAAAACTGTGATTCAAAAATTCATGACCCAGCTTACAGTCTAGGGGACTTTATTCGTCTCCACCCTCAGTCCCACAGCATTTAAAAAAATTGAATATTCTAAGTTATTTCTTTATATTGATGTCTGTCTTCCCCTCTAAATTGTAGGCTCGTTTTGGGCAGGGAATGTGTCTGCTAATTCTATTGTACCCTCTCTGGAGGGCTTACTGTGGTGTTCAGCACACGGTAAGCGCTCAATGAATTCCATTGATTGACTGATTATGTGTATATCCGTAATTTACTTTAATATCTGCCTCCCCCTCTATCAATTCGGTTACATTGTCCTCTCCTAAGAGCTTAGTACAGTGTTCTGCACAATAAATGCTCAATAAATACCATTGACTGACTCCCTCTCTTGACTATAAGTTCAATGTGGGCAGGGAACGTGTTTACCAACTCTGTTGTATTGTACCTCTCCCAAGTGCTTAGCACAGTGCTCTACACACTGGAAGCATTCAATGAACTGTGAGCCCCGTTGTTGGGTAGGGACCGTCTCTATATGTTGCCAACTTGTACTTCCCAAGCGCTTAGTACAGTGCTCTGCACATAGTAAGCGCTCAATAAATACGATTGAATGAATGAATGAATGAATACGCCTGATCGATCGATCGATTGAGCCTTGTTGGATCCTGGAGGAAATGGCCAAAATTGAGCCTTGCCGGCCCTTCCCGAGCCTCGGGCGCCACCTACCGGTAGGTCCTGGTTCTACCGCGTGAATCTCAAACCGGCGCCCGGGGAAAAGAACTGTTCCCAGTGGCTTGGGCCGACCCAAACCCAACCCAAGCCAGGGGGGTCTCCTGGATAAGTTTATTCTATGAAGAATCTTCCCCTCCAAGGTCGTGGGGGAGGTATCTAGATCGTACTGTCAATCCATCAGCGGTAGTTATTAAGCACTTCCTATGTACAGAGCACTGTACTGAGCACTTGGGAAAGTACAATCCAACAGAATTAGCAGACACGTTTTTCTGCTTATAATGAGCTCGCAGTCGAGTGAATGAGTTTACAGTCTAGAATCAGAGATGGCATTAATAATAACTAATATTATCTACCCAACTAATAATGGAAAAGCTGAATGGCCTAGTGGATGGAGCAGGGGCCTGGGAGTCAGAAGGACCTGGGTTCTAGTCATAGCTCCGCCACTGGTCTGCTGTGGGACCTTGGGGAAGTCACTTACCTTCTCTGTACCTCAGTTACCTTATCTGTAATTGGGGGATTAAGACTGTGAGCCCCATGTGGGACATGTACTGTGTCCAATCTGCTAGCTTGTATCTACCCCAGTGTCTAGTATAGGGCCAGGTCCTTCTGATTCCCACACCTATGCTTTTATCCACTTGACTACGCTGCTTCTGTTCGTGCTCGGCCACACTGCTACTGTTGGAGAGATTTTACTGGTGCTCAGGAGCACAGCAGTGCACGGGGTGGGACTATAGAGATCTCATCTCCTGTGACCTTGGGGCATTATTTTGCCCATAGAGACGGAGCAAAAAACATCTCCTTCTTGACGAACCTATCTTCCCGAAGTTGCTGCCCAAATACTGTTATCCACTTTCTGATTGCTGCCTACCAAGCTGACCTGTCTCCCAGCCGTCCGGTGCCCTACCCTCAGAAGTCTCCTTGTTGCTGTGGCCAGTGAAGCCCCCACTCTGTCATGGGCACCTCCTCCCTTCATCCTCACCCTGTCCCCTGCCCTCTCCTGCTTCCTCATCATCTCATGTCATCCCTATTTTATAGATGAGGGAACTGAGGCCCAGAGTAGTGAAGTGACTTGCCCAGGTCACACAGCAGACAAGTGGATAGCACCTGGGCCTGGGAGTCAGAAGGACCTGGGTTCTAATCCTAGCTTCGCCACTTGTTGGCTGTGTGACCTTGGGCAAGTCACTTCACTACCCTGAGCCTCAGTTCCCTCATCTGTAAAATGGGGATTAAGAGCGGGAGCCCCACATGGGACAGGTACTGTGTCCAACTTGATTTGTCTGTATCCACCCCAGCACTTAGTGCAGTACCTGGACCATGGTAAGCGCTTAACAAATAGCACTATTATAATTATCATTATTATTGTTGTCGGGATTAAGACCGTGAGCCCCATGTGGGACAGGGACCATGTCCGACCGTCTATCTACCCCAGTGCTTAGTACAGTACCTGGCACATAGTAAGGACTTAACAAATACCACAGTTATCGTTAGTATTCTCACCAAGACTTGGCACCCTTAAGATGACACTGACTGCCCTGCTGCCCTCCCCCAAGGGGGCCTCATCTCTTTCCAGCGCTCTTGTCTCCCGGGAAAACTGAGAGGTCAGCGGGCTCCTCCCCTCCTAGTTCCTTCTCATCTTTGAAATCCCACAATGTCCATCTCTCCTGCCATCCGACGGCTACCTGTCCCTGTTGTCTTCCGGCCTCCTGGTCTACCCTCGCTCTCCTTACCAGCAGTAGCAATAATATTGTTTGAGTCCTTACTGTATGCCAGGCGCTGGGAGGCAGTGTGACCCGGTGGATAGAGCATGGGCCTGGGTTCTAATCCCTGCTCCACAGCTTGCCTGCTGTGTGATCTTGGACTAGTCACTGAGCCTCATTTTCCTCAACTGAAAAATAATAATAATAATCATAATAATTGTGGTATTTGTTAAGTGCTTACTCTGTGCCAGGCACTGTACTAAGCACTGGGGTAGATAGAAGGTTGGACATGGTCCCTGTTCCATGTGGGGCTCACAATTTCAATTCCCATTTTACAGATGAGGGAACTGTGGCCCAGAGAAGTAAAGTGACTTGCCCAAGGTCACCCATCAGAAAAGTGGAACCCAGGTCCTTCCAACTCCCGGGCCTGGGCTCTAGCCACTAGACTCTGATGCTTCTCAGTAGTAGCAGTAGAACTGATTAAGCCCTTACTATGTGCTAAGCACAGGGAGGCTGTGTGACCCAGTGGATAAAGCATGGGCCTGGGTTCTAATCCCAGTTCCACCGTTAGCCTGCTGTGTGACCTTGAGCAAGTAACTAAGTCTCAGTTTCCTCAACTGCAAAATAATAATAACCACAATAATTGTGGCATTTGTGAAGTGCTTACTATGTGGCAGGCCCTGTACCTAAGCGCTGGAGCAGATATCCCTGTATCTGTTCCAGGCAAATAGGGTTGGACACAGTCCCTGTCCCACTTATGGAGCTCACGGTCTTAATCCCCATTTTACAGATGAGGGAACTAAGGCCAAGAGAAGTGAAGTGACTTGCCCGGGGTCACCCAACAGACAAGTGGCGGAGCTAGGATTTGAATCCAGTCAGAAGGACTCCCACGACTCCCAGGCCTATGCTCTATCCCCTAGTCCAGGCTGCGAAATGGGGATTCAGTACCTGTTCTCCCTCCTACTTGCCTGTGAGCCCCATGTGGGACTGAGACAGTAGCTGGACTGACTAACTTGTATCTCCCCCAGGGCCTAGAACAGTACTTAATACATAGAAAGCACTTAATAAATAATGTCATAAAGGCACTGTGTCAAGCACTGATAGTAAATAACTGAATGAGATAACAGTCTTTGACACCCTGGGGGTGCCGGTGACAGACAGATGGGAGCCCATGAAAAATAAAAACCCAGGGACCAGAGAAGAGAGGACAGTGATTACTGCAACCAGAATAATAGGGTGTGTGGCTTCAGGAGAAGCTTTTCAGGTTCCCCCCAGCTCAGAGTCCACAGTCACTACGCCCACACAGTGTTCTGCACAGTAAATGCTCAGTAAATACCATTGACTGACTCCTTCTGTTGACTATAAGTTCAATGTGGGCAGGGAACGTATTTACCAACTCTGTTGTATTGTACCTCTCCCAAGCGCTTAGCACAGTGCTCTACACACTGGAAGCATTCAGTGAACTGTGAGCCCCGTTGTTGGGTAGGGACCGTCTCTATATGTTGCCAACTTGTACTTCCCAAGCGCTTAGTACAGTGCTCTGCACATAGTAAGCGCTCAATAAATACGATTGAAAGAATGAATGAATCTCGGCAGCCTCCACAATGGCTGGAGTAAATTCGTCCGTGGGAGCAACTCCACTTGAAAGATTCCAAGAATTCCTCCCACACTTTCCTTCCCCGAAGAAAATGTCCTGTATCTGGAGGATAGAGAATGTCCTGGGACCATCTTCCATCCTACTTGCTACTTATCTACCATCCTACCTCACCTCACTGCTCTCCTACTACAACTCAGCATGCACATTTGGCTCCTCTAATGCCAACCTTCTCACTGTACCTCACTCTCATCTACCTCACCGCTGACCTCTCACCAATGTCCCACCTCTGGCCTGGAACCCCCTCCCTCTTTCAGAAGCAGTATGTTTTAGTGGAAAAAGCACAGGCTTGGGAGCCAGAGGTTGTGGGTTCGAATCCCGGCTCCACCATTCATTCAGTGCATTCAGTCATATTTATTGAGTGCTTATTGTGTGCAGACCACTTGTCAGCTGGTTGACTTTGGGCAAGTTATTTAACTTCTTTGTGCCTCAGTTCCCTCATCTGTAAAATGGGGACTAAGACTGTGAGCCCCACATGGGACAACCTGATAATCTTGTATCTACCCCAGCGCTTGGCACATAGTAAGCACTTACCACATACCATCATTATGATTGTTATTATCATTAGTATATCTGATAGATGATCACTCCCCTCTTCTGCGAAGCCTTACTGAAGACACATCTCTTCCAAGAAGCCTTCCCCAGCTAAGCCCTCATTTCCTCATTTCCACTCCCTTCTGGCCACCCTGATCGACTCCCTTTATTCACTCCTCCCTCAGCCCCGGAGCACTTGAGTCCATACCTGTAATTTATTCATTTACATTAGTGTCTGTCTCCCCCTCTAGACTGTGAGCTCACTATGGGCAGGAAACGTGTCTACCAACTCTGTTCTACTGTATTCATTCATTCAGTTGTATTTATCATGGGCTTACCGTGTGCAGAGCACTGTACCAAGTGCTTGGAAAAGTACACAGCAGTACAATAAAGAGTGACAATCCCAGCCCACAGTGAGCTCACAGCTAACTCAGGTGCTCTGCCCACAGTAAGAGGCATGGTGTAATGGATAGAGCACAGTGCTGGGAGCCAGAAGGTCATGAGTTCTAATCCCAGCTCCACCACTTGTCTGCCGGGTGCCCTTAGGCAAGTCACTTCATTTCTCTCTGGGGGACTAAGACTGTGAGCCCTATGCAGGACAGGGACTGTGTCCAACCTGATTTGCTTACATCCATCCCAGCCCTTAGTACAGTGCCTGGCACATAGTAAGTGCTTAACAAATACCACGGGTATTATGATCATTACTACTATTAATAATTATAATAATAATAATAATAATAATAAATGTGATTCATTGATAATGCAGGATTTTGTAGCCCTCCCTAGATCCCTTCCCTCAGTCTATATCGTCACCCATCTAGCAGGTCTCGGTCACTGCAGTCACTGACAAAATAAGGCGCAGTCTTTGAGACTGTGCTTCTTCATTCATTCATTCATTTAATCATATTTATTGAGCGCTCATCACTTGAAGCTGTTCTACTTTCCTTGCTCAGATCACAGATGAAATCATTCGAGTCAGAGGGTGTTGGGGCAAATCCAGGTCCCTCAGCCATGCTGAAGCTTGGGGCCCACAGTCCTCCGGAACTTCAGTTTCATCCAAAGTATGAAGTCAGATTCTTTTTCTTGCTCTATCTGGGTTCGATTTCTACCTCTGGTTGTACTTGGATTTGGCTCCCTTTCTTCACCCCACCCACAGCCCCACAGCATGAATGGCCATATCCGTCATTTATTGATTTGTATTCACGTCTGTCTCCCCCTTCTAGACTGTGAACCCGTTGTTCCATAGGGACCGTCTCTATGTGTTGCTGATTTGTACTTCCCAAGCACTTAGTACAGTGCTCTGCACACAGTTAGCACTCAATAAATATGATTGAATGAATGAATGAATAAACTCATTGCGGGCGGGGAATGGGTCTACCCATACTGTTGTACTGTACTCTCCCAAATGCTTAGTACAGTGCTCTCCACACGGTGAGTGTTCCATAAATATGATTGATTGATTGATTGATTGATTACTCTATAATTATTGTTAGCCAGAGGTCTAGGAAGATAAACCTAGGTTCCCTTTAGGGATTTTGATAATATTAATGATAGTATTTGTTAAGTGTTTACTGTATGCCAAGCACTGTTCTAAATGCCAATACTCACCCCACCCCAGCCATTATGGACATATGCTTTACTCTGCCATTCCCCCCCAACCCCCACCACCCCCTGCCTTTTTTTATGGAATTTGTTAAGCTCTTAATGTGGGACAGGAATTGTTTTAAGTGCTGGGGTGGGCACAAGCCAATAGTTTGGACATAGACCTTATCTCACATGGGGCCCCCAGACTTAATTGCCATTTTCCGGTTGAGGTAACTGAGGCAGAGAGAAGTGAAGTGACTAGCCCAAGGTCCCCCAGCAGACAAATGGTGATTAGAACCCAGATCCTTCTGACTCCCAGGCCTGGGCTCTATCCACTAGGCCACAACTCTATCTGTAATTTATTTCAATGTGCGTCTCCCCCTCTAAATTACAAGCGCGTTGTAGGCCGGGATCGTTTCTACCAACTCTGCTATATTGTACTCTCTCAAGCGCTCAGAACAGTGCTTTGCACACAGTAGGCTCTCAATAAATATCATTCATCGATTGATGGTGACCACCCTCAGTTCCGTATTGCAGATAAAAATCCTCGATTGTCTGCAGGGAGCCCTGGTTGCAGACAGAAATATTAACCTCTGAGAGCAAAGGTCACTCCAATCCTTTCTAATAAAAGAATATACTTGCTCTTCAACTCCCGCACGTGATGACTGGCCTGCTGCCCATATAGATCTGAAGATGAGAGGAAAAGATCACATCCTATTTGACGCCACGCGGTGTCATTTTGGATTTAATCAGTCATGTGATAAATCGGGACAATTTACTGTTTTATAAAAGAGTTGTATAGGAAATATACAATAAAAAGTGCAAATAGAGTACAAGCATCACGTATGCCATTCTATGATTTCTAATTAGGCTGTCAATTACACCAGTTTCATTAGGTCCTTGTAAAATGTAATATGTGAAAATGACCATTTTGGGGGCGGGTGAGGAAGGATGAATGGAGAAGTACGCACAGTTTCTCCAAATGTGCTGACTTATTTAATGATATACTTACCTTCAGAAAAATAAGTTTCCCAAAGCCCCTCTCAGACACAGTTGTTGGTATAATCCAGTAATCCAATTTGATATTGTCAGAGAATCAAAAAATGTGGCTTTTTTTCCCAGTGGTATTTGTTAGTCAGTCAACTGTATTTATTGGGCGCTTACTGTATGCAGAGCACTGTACTAAGCACTTGGGAGAGTAAAATATAGAAATAAACGACACATTCCCTGCCCCCAACGAGCTTGCAGTCTAGTTAAGGGCTTCCTATGTGTCAGAAACAGAACTCAGTGCTGGGATAGATACAAGCTAGCCAGTTTGGACAAGGTTCATACCACAGGGGGCTCATGGTCTTAATCCCCATTTTACAGATGAGGGAACTGAGGTCCAGAGAAGTGAAGTGACTTGCCCAAGGTCACGCTTTGGATGCTCGCCTCAATGAAGTGTCATCAAAACATTCAGGGTGGGTTGGGTCCTACCTGGAGTTTGAGTCCAGACTACGGAAGACTGGGCAGTTCGACCCTTCCTCAGCTGGTCCCACTGAGGAGGACTCACACAGATTCCCCAAACATTGGTAGGCTGATCTTCAAACACTGTGAAATTCCCATTGATTTCAAAGAAGCTAGTGGAAAGAACCTGGACCTTGGAGTCAGAGGGCCTGGGTTCTAATTCCAGCTCTGCCACTTCATTCATTTGTTCATTCATTCAATCGTATTTATTAAGTGCTTACTGTGTGCAGAGCACTGAACTAAGCGCTTGGGAAGTACAAGTTGGCAACGTATAGAGACGGTCCCTACCCAGTAACGGGCTCACAGTCTAGAAGGGGGAGACAGACAACAAAACAAAATATGTGGACAGGTGTCAAGTTGTCAGAACAAATAGAAATAAAGCTAGATGCACATCGTTAACAAAGTAAATAGAGTAATAAATCTGTGCAAACATATATACAGGTGCTGTGGGAAGGGGAAGGAGGTAGGGCGGGGGGGATGGGGAGGAGGAGAAGAAAAAGGGGGCTCAGTCTGAGAAAAACTTCTGGAGGAGGTGAGCTCTCAGTAGGGCTTTGAAGGGAGGAAGAGAGCTAACTTGGCAGATGTGCGGAGGGAGGGCATTCCAGGCCAGGGGGAGGACATGGGCCGGGGATCGACGGCGGGACAGGCGAAAACAAGGTACAGTGAGGAGGTTAGCGGCAGAGGAGTGGAGGGTGTGGGCTGGGCTGTAGAAGGAGAGAAGGGAGGTGAGGTAGGAGGGGGCAAGGTGATGGACAGCCTTGAAGCCGAGAGTGAGGAGTTGCATGTTGTGTGACCTTGGGTAAGTGGCTTGACTTCTCTGGGCCTCCGTTTCCTCAACTGTGAAACAGGGATTCGGTACCTGTTCTCCCTCCTACTTAGATCGTGAGGCCCATGAAGGACAGAGACTGTGTCCAACCTAATTGACCTGTACCCACCCCAGTGCTTAGAACAATGTTTGACACATAGTAAGTAATTAACAAATGCCATAAAAATAGAATATTCAAGACTTGGGGACCCTTCCCTGTTCCTTGCTCCAGTTCTAAAGTCCTTGGGAGTCTCAGGACGACCAAAATTGTGCTTCTCCTTCTCTTTCTGCAGTAATGGACATGTCTTCAAGTCACTTTAGTTCTCTGGGCCTCGGGTTCCTTAGCTGGAAAATGGGGAGTAAACCCTATCCCTCCTACTTAGACTTTGAGCCCAATGTGGGATGATGATTGTGTCCCACAAATTCTATATAAAAAAAAAAGAAAAAAAGAAAAACAAACCCAAAACCCCCAACAATAATCAGGGATATTTCATTTCAGAAAATGATAAAAATTAACAGTTGTGGTGTTTGTTCAGCACTTACTATGTGTCAAGCACTGTTTTAAATTGAAGCCATTAGGAAGATATTTGGTTGGGTGGGAACACATTGAAGTGCATGGTGTAGCAGAAAGTACATGGGCTTGGGAGTCACAGGACCTGGGTTTTAAACCCATCTTGGCCAATTGTCCACGGTGTGATCTTGGGCAAGTCACTTCACGTCTCTGGGCCTCTGTGACCTCATCTGGAAAGTTGGGATTAGGATGGTGAGTCCCACGTGTGACAGGGACTGTGTCCAACCTGATTAGCTTGTATCTACCCCAGCGCTTAGCTTACAGAGCCTGGCACAAATGCCACAATAATTAGTGAAGCTTCAGCAGTGAAACCAATGGCAGAGCCTTTGGAGATCTTTTAAAGAAGGGTTCAGTGTTGTCTGTCCTGGATGGTTTAAAAGTAGCCTTGCCTGGAGGCAGGGGAATATTCTAGACAACCTCTCAAAGTCTCCTCCAGCCCTCTGAATGGGTGTTATGGCAAATTTGGATAGGGATATATCCAACTTAGTAAAAATGTATTCCCTTAATTACAGCTCCCTGGAGATACTGGGGAGGAAATCTTGTATTCATTTTTCATGTCTTTTAAGTGTTTGTCTTTACCAAAGTTCTGTTTCAGTCCCGTTAAAAAAATAAATAAATAAACTGTCTGTTTCCTTTTCGCCAGAATACGAGATTGCTGACCCTATCTGCACCTGTGTAGTCTCAATACATGTGACGTTTACGACACTGCAAATCAAATGGGATACTGTAGTAATTATACTGGAAGGCAAGAACTGTGGATAGAGGATTGTTTTACCTCCATTTTTATCCCTGTCACCTGGGAGCTCATCAGTCTCCATCTGGTTGCCTGCATTCCAACCATTTTCGTGCACTTTTTTTTTAAATAGAATTTGTTAAGCGCCTACTATATGTCTGGCACTGTACTGAACATTGGGGTAGATACAAGTCAATCAGATTGGACACAGTCCCTGTCCCACATGGGGCTCACAATCTTAATCCCCATTTTACAGATGAGGTCACTGAGGCCCAGAGAAGTTAAGTGACTTGCTCAAGATCACGCAGCAGACAAGTTGTAGAGCCAGTATTAGAACTCAGGCCCTTCTGACTCCCAGGCCCATGCTATATCCACTAGACCACGCTGCTCCTCCTGCTTGAAATATTGAGAATGGTGCCATGTACTGGCCAGTAAATATCACAAAGGTTGTTCTCTCACCTGTAGACTGTACACTCCTTCTGGGAAGGGAACATATCTACCAATTCTGCTTTACTATACTTTTCCAGGTTTTTAGTCCGGTGTCCTGCATGCACAGTAAGCATTCATTAAATGCCTTTGATTGAATGATTCATTCATTCATTCAGTCATATTTATTAAGCGCTTCCTGTGTGTAGAGCACTTGTAATTAGTTCTTGGGTAGGAACAATACAACAATCAACAGTGACAATCCCTGCCCACAATGAGCTCAAAGTCTGGGGCAGAGGGGGAAGGCGGGGAGACGGGCATCAATATAAATAAATAAAATTACAGATATATACATAACTGCTTTGGGGGGCGGGGGGAAGATCAAAGGTAGCAAGTTAGGGTGATGCAGAAGGGAGTGGGAGATGAAGAAAAGTGAGGCTTATCCATCATCAACCTCGGCAGCATTTATTGAATGCCTGCTTTATGCAAGAGCACTACTAGGTGGCTGGGAGTATAAAAATACTTATAAGACCTGACACCTCCTGGTCTTTTTAGGAGCTATGGCCTAGTGATGCAGGATCTCTAGTAGGATTAAGTGGGCTGGGGCAGGTAGAGGTGGGGAAATTCAAATTAGTCCATGTTTCCATTGGTTAGAAAGATTTTAGGAGGCAGAGGGAGAGGGAATGGAACCTAATGGGATTCTCGATTGATGTTCATTTATTCAATCATTTATTCAATCGAATTTATTGAGTGCTTACCGTGTGTAGAGCACTGCTCTAAGCACTTGGAACAGTACAAAACAACAGCAAACACATTCCCTCTCAACAACGAGCTTACAAAATTGTGGATATTATTGTCTTTTTTTTACATGGCATTTGTTAAGTGTCCATGTGCCAGGCACTGTCCTAAGCACTGGGGTAGATAGAAGCTAATCTGGTTGGATGCAATCCATGTCCCACATGGGGCTAACTGCCTTAATCCCCATTTTCCAGGAGATGGAAGCTAAGCCCAGAGAAGTGAAGTGACTCACCCAAGGACCCACAGCAGACAGGTGGCGGAGCTGGGATTACAATCCAGGTCCTTCTGACTCTGAGGTCAGAGCTCTATCCACTAAGTCATGCTGCTTCTCGCCAATAATCTGGGTATTCAGCATTTGGCTTTATTTTATGTTTCTCTTCCCAGAAGCCCGAAACATTTTGCAAACGCCATCTCCTGACAGCCCACCACGTCCGGCAAATATTGTCCCATCCTGGCTTGACTATCCTATCAGTCTCCTCACTGGTCTCTCTGCCTCTGGCCTCTCTACTGCCCAGGGCATTTTCCAAAAATCTCACCCGGAACAGCAGCGATAATTAAAGCCGTGGAAGTGAATGAACTCCCCAAGGGAGTGAGTGTAAAGTCAGATGGAAACGCTCTCAAAAGAGAACCTTAAGGGACCCATACAAGTTAAGGGGTGGAAGAAGAAGGGGAACTGGTTAAAGACTTTTTAATTGGCTTTTTTTTAATGGTATTTGTTAAGCACTTACTTGGTGTGAGGCACTGTTCTAAGTGCTGGGGTTAATACAAGATAATCAGGTTGGACAGAGTCCCTGTCCCCCATGGGGCTCACAATCTTAATCCCCATTTTATAGATGAGGTAACTAAGGCACAGAGAATAATAATAATAATGATAGTGGTATTTATTTAAGCGCTTACTATGTGCCAGGCACTGTTCTAAGCGGTGGGATAGATACAAAGTAATCAGGTTAGACACAGTCCCTTTCCCCCATGGGGCTCACAGTCTTAATCCCCATTTTACAAACGAGGCCACTGAGGCACAGAGAAGTGAAGCAACTTGCCTAAGAACACACAGCTGACAAGTGGCAGAGCCGGGATTAGAGCACAGGACCTTCTGACTCCCAGGCCCGGGCTCTACCCACTAGGCCTCTCCACATATAGTCTCCAAGACCATCGATGGGCAGCCGAGAACTGTGTCGATCTGTGTTCAGCCCATCTGTCCAGGATTCCAGCACACCTGGTCAGGCACTGTGATGCAGGAATTTTTTTGTACTTACTATGTGCCAGGCACATGCCAGGTACTCATCACTGCGGCAGAAACCAGCTAAACACATTGGACACAATCCCTGTCCCTCTTGGGGCCCCACAGTCTTTATCCCAATTTTATGGATGAGGGAACAGAGGCATAGAAAAGTGTCGTGGTTTGCCCAAGGTCACCTAGCACCTACCTGTACTAAGCATTGGGGTAGAATCAAGATTATCAGATCCCACACAGGGCTTACAGACTACATAGGCATTGTGGGCAGTGAATGGGTTTGTTATATTGTTATATTGTACTCTCCGAAGCGCATAGTACAGTGTTCTGCATGCAGTCAGCGCTCAATAACTATGACTGATTGATTAATTAAGGGAGACGGGGTTTTGAATCCCCATTTTGGAGATGGGGGAAATGAGGCCCAGAGAAGTGAAGTGGCTCACCCAAGTTCCCACAGAAGACCCACCCAGGTCCTCTGATTTCCAGGCCCATGCTCTTTTGACTAATAACACGATGTTGTGTTAAGAAGTCTTTGGGGCCAAAGGACTAACTAACCCTAAGAACAGAATTACAAGAATTTGCATTAGGAAGGCCTAATTTTGCATTATGGGGCCTAAGGCCAAATAGCACTAATAACAAAATTCTGTGGTAGAAAGACCTTGGGGCTTAAGCCTCAGGTGCATTAGTTGGATGTATTTCTTCACTGTGATAATCAGTCATATCTATTGAGTCCTTTCTGTGTGCAGGGCATTGTACTAAGTGCTTGGTAGAGTACAGTATAACAATATAACAGACTTGTTCCCTTCCCACCATGAGCTTACAGACTGGAGGGGGAGACAGACATTCGTAGAAATAAATAAAATTAGAGATATGTACATAAGTGCGGTGGGGATGGGGGTGGTGAATAAAGGGAGCCAGTCAGCATGCCCCAGAAGGGTGTGGGACAGGAGGAAATGAAGGCTTAGTCAGGGAAGGCCTCTTGGAGCTAGAGATGTGCCTTCAATAAGGCTTTGAAGGTGGGGAGTGTACTCGTCCTTCAGTTATTAAAAGGAAGGGAACTCAAGGTCCTCGCACTCTCATGCTCCTATACCTCTTGTGTAAGTATCTGTCTGGGGCTGTATGGGTTCTCCATTAATTATAATAACTGTGGTATTTGTTAAGTGCTTACTATGTGCCAGGCACTGTACTAAGCTCTGGGGTGGATACAAGCAAATCAGGTTGGACCCAGTCCATGTCCCTCTTGGGGCTCCCAGTCTCAATCCTCATTTTTCAGATTAGGCCCAGAGAAGTGAAGTGACTTGCCCAAGGTCACACAGCAGACAAGTGGAGGAACTGGAATTAGGGCCCATGAAGTTCTGACCCCCAGGTCTGTGCTCTATGCACTTCACCATGCTCAGGGATAGCATTTTTTTAAATGGTATGGATTAAGTGCTCTTTAAGTGCCAAGCACGGAGCTAAGGTACAAGATAATCAATCAATCAACCAGTCATATTTATTGAGCACTTATTTTGTGCAAAGCACCATACTAAGCACTAGGAAGGGTGAAATAGAGCAATACAACAAATTCCCTTCCGACAATGAGCTTAAAGTCTACAGGGGGAGACAGACATTAATAGAAATGATCAATGGTATTTATGTAGAGCTTACTGTGTGCAGAGTACCATACTAAGCACTTGGGAGAGTATAATAGAACAATATAACAAATACATTTCCCTCCCGCAGCGAGCATCCATGGTAGCTAAGCCCCTGAAGGTTAGAGACAGTGCTTAAACTCCGTAACTGAAGAGCGGCCGAGGTCCCGTACCTTGAAGCGAATGACGTACACGGCTACTGGCACACCGACACTCTGCACCAAGTCCCTCAGGACGTGGAGAAATGCTATTCTCGGTGCCAGTCGTGCCCGGTGGTTACTGCGTTCTACGGTTGTGGCCCACCCCGGCTTTGCTTTCGAAGCCAGTAAACTAATAAGGATCTTCCAATAAAATAGCTTGGGAAGCCCTGGGAATTTCAGCCCCTTTATTTTCCTTTCCCTGGGATACTTCAAGCTTCTAATTGTTTCCAGGATTCAGATGGCGGAACATCAAGTGCCAGTCAAATACCCACCCCTTTGAATTTTTGTAAATAGGAATCTTCTATTTTCTTGTCATTTCCCAGCAGCTCGTGGCCTTAACAAAAATCATTTTCTTAATAATAGTATTTATTTAAACACTAATGTGCTAAGCCCGGGGGTAGGTGCAAGAGTATGAAATTGATCAGTGGTATTTATTGAACTGGACATAGGCCCCATCCCAAAGGGGGCTCACAGTCTGTCTTATCCCCCCTGTACAGATGAGGAAACCAAGGCCCGGAGAAGTTCGGTGATTTGCCCAAGGTCACCCGGTACTTGAGTCTCCTGACTTCCAATCTTGTGCTTGATCCACTAGGCCACACTGCCTCCCCCCCGTGTCTTCCCAGAGAATCTTTCCCCAGTCAAAACCAGGTATTAAAACTGCAGGTTCAACTGACTTATTCTGTAACCCCGTGCTTTCCTGACTTGCTGAGATATACTCAAATGACACGAACACTTTATTTTTGTTATTCTTATTTTGTTATTGATATAACATCAATATAACATCTTGAAATCTTCATTATTATTATTACTATCATCATTATTTTGTTATTATTATTTTGTGCTTTCTACGTGTGAAGCCCTGTTCCGAGTTTTGGGGGAGATAACAAGGTAATCAGGCTGGACACAATCCCCATCCCATGTGGCGCTCAAAATCTAAGTGGGAGGAACTAGGATTTAATCCCCATTTTATAGATGAGTAAAATCCTCTTTTTACAGATGAGGAACTGAGGCTCAGAGAAGTGAAGTGACTTGCCCAAGGTCACACAGCAGTTAAGTGGAGGAACTGGGACTAGAATCCAGGTCCTTCTGACTTCCAGGCTTGTGCTCTATCTACTAGACCACGTGGCTTCCTCTGAAGATGGGCCGGGAAATAGGAAGTGGGGCCTCGGAGGCATGTAAGGGTTGGCCCCTGGGTCTTCTTAAAATCCCACATATCGGTCTCCTACGGTAGAAATGCTAACGTCCCCATGAAGAGCTACCGTAAAGGGCCAGGGATATTCCGTTTGGAGTCTTCCCATTATATTTTTAGGCAGAACGTACATTTGCCCCAGAACAACTTTACCGGCACCTTTTCACTTTTGCTTGCCCTCTCGATCCCCTGTGTGTAATACTGCTTCTCTGGCATCTGCCTCCCGGTGGTAATTCCTGCAGGAATACAATAATAATTGTGGTATTTGTAAACTGCTTACCGTGTGACAGGTACTGTACTAAGTGCTGGGGTGGGTACAAGCAAATCGGGTTGGACACAGTCCCTGTCCCACAGGGGTTCACAGTCTCAGTCTCCACTTTGCAGATGAGGTCACTGAGGCATAGAGAAGTGGAGCGACTTGCCCAAGGTCACACAGCAGACATGTGGTAGAGCCAGGATTAGATCCCAGGTCTTCCTGAGCCCTAGACCCATGTTCTATCCAGTAAGCCATGGGGAACCAGTCTCAGCCCTGCTGGCCTCCCTCAATTTCAGGATGGCAGAGGTGGGGTGAGCTGAAACTTATTGAACCTGCTGTGAGCATGTGTGTATGATTGCTATCTCCCTATCTCTCTCTCTCTCTCTATCTGTCTCTCTCTGTCTCTCCCTTTCTCAGTGACAAAATCCATCTCCTCTCCTTGAACTCCAGTCCAGCACTCCAAATCTGTAGATTCAGAGAACAAGAAGGAAAACCCTAATACTAATGATGATAATGATGGCATTTATTAAGTGCTTACTATATGCAAAGCACTGTTCTAAGCGCTGGGGAGGTTACAAGGTGATCGGGTTGTCCTACGGGGGGCTCACAGTCTTAATCCCCATTTTACAGATGAGGTAACTGAGGCCCAGAGAAGTGAAGTGACTTGCCCAAAGTCACACAGCTGACAATTGGCGGAGCTGGGACTTGAACCCATGACCCCTGACTCGAAAGTCCGTGGTTCTTGGCACGAAAGACCTACTTCGAACCAAATACAACATTAGAAAATTCAGGCTTTGGTTGGAAAGTGGCCAGTTTGTGTGTTCTTAAAGAGCAGAATAAGGCCCTTGCTGTAAGGCTGAGAAGCAGCATGGCCTAGTGGATAGAGCACGGACCTGGGAGTCTGAAGGACCTGGGTTCTAATTCCGGCTCTGCCACCGTCTGCTGTGTGACCTTGGGCAAGTCACTTCACTTCTCTGACCCTCAGTTCCCTCACCTGCAAAATGGAAATTTAGATCATTCATTCATTCAATCCTATTTATTGAGCGCTTACTGTGTGCAGAGCACTGTACTAAGCGCTTGGGAAGTACAAGTTGGCAACATATAGAGACGGTCCCTACCCAACAGTGGGCTCACAGTCTAGAATGGGGGGACAGAGGACAAAAAAAATATATTAACAAAGTAAAATAAATAGAATAAATATGTACAAATAAAATAAATAAATAAATACATACATAGATACATACAAACATATATACATATATACAGGTGCTGTGGGGAGGGGAAGAAGGTAAGGCGGGGGGATGGGGAGGGGGAAGAGGGGAAGAGGAAGGAGGGGGCTCAGTCTGGGAAGGCCTCCTGGAGGAGGTGAGCTCTCAGTAGGGCTTTGAAGGGAGGAAGAGAGCTAGCTTGGCAGATGTGCAGAGGGAGGGCATTCCAGGACAGGGGGTTAACATGGGTTGGGGGTCGACGGTGGGACAGGCAAGAACGAGGCACGGTGAGGAGATTAACGGCAGAGGAGCGGAGGGTGTGGGCTGGGCTATAGAAGGAGAGAAGGGAGGTGAGGTAGGAGGGGGTGAGGTGATGGAGAGCCTTGAAGCCGAGGGTGAGGAGTTTTTGCCTGATGCGTAGGTTGATTGGTAGCCACTGGAGATTTTTGAGGAGGGGAGTAACATGCCTAGAGCGTTTCTGGACAAAGATGATCCAGGCAGCGGCGTGAAGTGTGGATTGAAGTGGGGAGAGACAGGAGGATGGGAGATCGGAGAGGAGGCTGATGCAGTAATCCAGACGGGATAGGATGAGAGGTTGAACAAGCAGGGTAGCAGTTTGGATGGAGAGGAAAGGGTGGATCTTGGCAATGTGAGGAGTGAACGAGAGAGCGGAGTCGTGGATGACACCAGGTTTGCGGGCTTGTGAGACAGGAAGGATGGTAGTGCCATCAACAGTGATGGGAAAGTCAGGGAGAGGGCAGGGTTTGGGAGAGAAGACAAGGAGTTCAGTCTTGGACATGTTGAGTTTTAAATGGTGGGCAGACATCCAGATGGAGATGTCCTGAAGGCAGGAAGAGATGCGAGCCTGGAGGGAGGGAGAGAGAGCAGGGGCAGAGGTGTAGATTTGGGTGTCATCAGCGTAGAGATGATAGTTGAAGCCGTGGGAGTGAATGAGTTCACCAAGGGAGTGAGTGTAGATCCAGAACAGAAGGGGACCAAGAACTGACCCTTGAGGAACCCCTACAGTAAGGGGATGGGAGGGGGAGGAGGAGCCTGCAAAAGAGACGGAGAATGAACGGCTGGAGAGATAAGAGGAGAACCAGGAGAGGACAGAGTCTGTGAAGCCAAGGTTGGATAGTGGGTTGAGGAGAAGGGGGTGGTCCACAGTGTCGAAGGCAGCTGAGAGGTCAAGGAGGATTTGGATAGAGTATGAGCCATTGGATTTGGCAAGCAGGAGGTCATTGGTGACCTTTGAGAGGGCAGTTTCCGTGGAATGTAAGGGATGGAAGTCAGATTGGAGGGGGTCGAGGAGAGAGTTGGCGTTGAGGAATTCGAGGCAGCGCGTGTAGATGACTCGTTCAAGGACACACTGCTTTGAGTTTCACTTGAGTTGGCCCTGTGTGAATGGTCAAGATAGAAAAACACTGTGGCAGCAAAATGCCAGTGAGTTCGATCCAACCAGAAATGCGTCTCAAGAATTCTGGAAAAGCCAAAGTTGGAAGTGGGTAATATTGACACCTTGGTTTTCTCATTTGCCACAAGTCTGCCCACCCCTAAAATAGCAACTCCAGGAGGAAGAATTCTTATCATTTTTTAAAATGGGGGAAATGGAATCGAACCCATTCCACTGTCTGCATCCCCCCCACCAACTCCATCCTCTATTTATAGTGCATTCCCATTATTAATTAAGTCCCTAAACCCTGGCCCCGGACAATTGCCGTGCCTAGAATTCGAGGTAATTTCACTTCCCCGAGGGTCTCCCCATTTCTAAAGGCTCTTGGATGGGAGATTAAGAATTTGACGGCGGGTGGGGTATCAGACAGCTCCTAGACCGTAGCGTATGTTTGATCCCAATTGGGAAGGTCGCCCAGCTATTGTGCGGAAGCGGGCTGATCCCCATTGAAGGGGCCCCGGAGACTCTGACGGTACTCGTGGATGGGGAGCGATATGGTAAACCCAGCAGAGGGTGAGGTTACAATTTTCCCACTACGGAGAGGCGGCTTGGAGTGGTAGGAGAGCCGCGGCCCTGGAAACCCCGACTTCTAGTCCCAGCTCTGTCGCCCGTCTGCAGCGAGGCCTTTGGTAAGTCACTTAACCTCCCTGGGCCTCAGTTTCCCCATCTGGAAACTGGAGTCGTAATACCTGAACCCAACCTCTCAGGGGACCTGTGCAGAGCAAATTAAAGTAACTAATGTGAGTTGCAAGAAGAGCACCAGCTAGAAACTCAGGTAAGCGCTTAGCACAGTGCTCCACATGGGGTAAGCACTCAGTAAATACCACTGATCGACTGAGGTGAGAACAGCCTCCAGGTTTCATCTCCGAATGACAAGGAGGCAGGTTTTGGGGGGCAGAAGAGTTCCTCATTCCTCTAGACTGTATGCTCGTTGTGGGCGGTCCCAAGTGCTTAGTGCAGTGCTCTGCGCCCAGTAAGTGCTCAGTAAATAAGATTGAATGAGCAGCTAGAGCATGGACCTGGGAGCCAGAAAGTCATGGGTTCTAATCCCAGCTCCATCACTTGTCTGCTGTGTGACCTTGGGCAAGTCACTTGGCCTAGATTACCTCATCTGTAAATTGGGGATTGAAACTGTCAGCCCCATGTGGGACAGGGACTGTTTCCAACCCTATTTGCTGGTATCCACCCCAGCACTTAGAACAGTGCCTGGGACATAGTAAGTGCTTAACACATACCACAATTATCATTATTATTATTATTATTATTATTATTATTATTATTATTCTGTCTCCCCACTTCTAGACTGTGATCCCATTGTTGGATAGGGATTGTCTCTATTTGTTTCCAAATTGTACTTTCCAAGCACTAGGTACAGTGTTCTGCACACAGTAAGCACTCAACAGATACGATTGAATGAATGAATGAATTATAATTACAAAACGCAGTCTCTCCATTGGTTTCGAAGGTTCTGGTCCCTCTTCTCTCTTCCAGACTGGTTTGAAGAGAAGAGCCCCCCGAGCCTTACTGGGAACTTTGGAGGAAAAGGACTCTGTCAATGCCAAGTGAGCTAACCCAGGCAATGACTAACAGTGGCCCCTTGGCCTTTCCTCAGTTGGAATTCTTTGTGGACACTTCACCCAGACCAGACCCAGCGCTTATGGGGACTGCTAGGGAGCCTCAGTGGATGACATCACCAATCAGGAGAGCCATTTAGATCGGGGTTTTGGAGACCATGAATGAGCCCAGGCAAGGAGAAGGAACGGAGGCTTTTGAAAAATGAGGGGATCCTGCCTTTGGGCTTCGATTTCTAAAGAAATAATCAGTCCACAGGGTATTTGTCTAGCGCTTACCGTGTGCAGAGCACTGTACTAAGCACTTGGGGGAGTAAAATTCAATAGAGGTGGTAGACACGGTCCCTGACCACAAGGAGCTTAGAATGTAGAAGGGGAGACATCACCTGAAAATAAGTTCCAGATAAGGGAAATGGCAAAACATAAGGATGTTTGTGTAAGGGCTGGGTATGAGTCAGATCCACATTTCCATAGGGATGGTATTTGTTAAGTGCATACTATGTGCCAAGCACTGGAATAGTCTGGAAGAGACTTGGAATGCCAGTGGCCAGGGGATTTTATATGGAAAGTTTAATCCTGATATCTATTTGCTCTTTCGTCTTTTGTTGCATACGGCACGCGATGTTCTGTTTTTCTTTGGGAAGCCCTTTCCTAGAGATGTTCACAGAGGAGTTACCCAGGAATTATTCTTTGCCAGTGTTTAAACTTTTATGTTACCTCAGATTTATTTCAGTCCAGGAAATATGCACTCCAACAACATTAAGAGCACTGTGGGGGTTTTTGTTTTTGGTTTTTTAATAGTATTTGTTAAGCACTTACTAGGTGCCAGGCACTGTACAAAGCACCAGGGTACTTACAAGTTTGTCAGGCTGAACACAGTTCCTATCCCTCTTGGCACTCACAGTCTTAATCCCCATTTTGCAGATGAGGTAACAGAGGCCCAGAGAAGTTAAGTGACTTGCCAAAAGCTGCACAGTAGGCAAGCGGCGGACCTGGCATTAGAACCCAGGTCCTTTGGACTCCCAGGCCTGGGATCTTTCCACTACACCCCTCTGCTTCTCACTAGAATGGCCACACTACTTCTCATTTTCAGTTGTCATAAAGTTACTTTCTGATCTTTCCGGATCGCTGTAGCTTGGTTTGGTTTCCTTGGAGCCCTGTCAAGATTAACCGTTTTCAAATTTTCAAAATTCCCTGCCACAATTTTTAATAGAAATATGAGCCCAGAGATGCCTAGTACAGTACTCTGCGTACAATAAGCACTCAGTAAATACTTTTGAGGAGGATGATGATTTGTAGAAATAGCAGATGCCATTATTGACAGCCCGTGTCCCTGCAGATAACATCCTCCTAGGATAAATTTTTTTTTGTTTTGCGGTAATGTTGGTGATTGCTTTTTTAGAATAACGAATTCTTTCTTCAGTTCTCTGCTTCCCAAACCTCTGTTGACCTCTGAGGGTTAAATCCCTAGACTGTAAGCTCGTTAAATATGAAAGCATCCTTGTAGTGTTTTGAAATTGGCCTATCCTCAGGATCAAGGCACACCTGCATTGCTCCCTCTAGATTGTAAGCTTGTGTGGGCAGGGAACATGCCTTCTAACTCTTTTGTCTATTGGACTCTCCCAAGCGCTTAGTACAGTGCTCTGCAGATAGTAAGCACTCAATAAATGCCATTGGTTGAATGATTGGTCAACTCTCTGGAAGATACTTTGATAAGTGCAGCAGCGTGGCCCAGGGAAGCACGGGCCTGGGAGTCAGAAGGACTTGGGTTCTAATCCCAGCTCTGCCACTTGTCTGCTGTGTTACCTTGGGCAAATGACTTCACTTCTCTGCAGCTCAATTCCCTCATCTGAAAATGAGGATTAAGACTGTGAGCCCCATGTGGGACAGGGACAGTGTCCAACTTGATTAGCTTGTATCTACCCCCATTGATTAGTACAGTGCCTGGCATGGAGTATGCACTTCAAGTACCATTAAAAAAAACCCAAACACACTTCTATATCACAAGCCTCAAACACACTGATAGAAAGCAGCCGAGTTTTGTTGTTGTTGTTGTTGTTATTATTTTTTGAATGTGCCTTGGAAGAGATAAGTTAATGGTCTTCATTGTTTTCCCTCAAGTTTTTTTTCATGAGAATGAAAATAATTGCGGTACTCATAAAGCACTTACTATGTACCAAATAGTGTACTAAGCGCTGGAGTAGCTGCAGGATAATCTGAAATACCTCCAGTCCTAAGCAGAGTAGCTGTAAGCAGTTCCTAAAGCCTTTTTGTCACAAAATGTGTGATCGCAGGCCTTTTCCCTCCCAGACCCGAATGTCATAGATTCGTTGTATTTACCTATTTATATTTACCTATGTTATATTTGCTACATTTACCTCTTTCTGGCACTGAACTAAGCACTGGAGAAGATGGACGCTAATCAGGTTGAGCACAGTCCCTGTCCCACATGGGGCTCACAGTCTTCATTTTACAGATGAGGGAACTGAGCTGCAGAGAAGTGAGGTCATTTGCCCAGGATCACATGGCAGACAAGTGCATGGCTCCGTGGAAAGAGCACGGGCTTTGGAGTCAGAGGTCATGGGTTCAAATCCTGACTCTGCCGATTGTCAGCTGTGTGACTTTGGGCAAGTCACTTAACTTCTCTGTGCCTCAGCTACCTCAATCTGTAAAATGGGGATGAAGACAGTGAGCCCCCTGTGGGGCCACCTGATCACATTGTAACCTCCCCAGCGCTTAGAACAGTGCTTTGCACATAGTAAGCACTTAATAAATGCCATTATTAGTAGTAGTATTAAGTGGCAGAGCTGCGATTGGAACCCAGGTCCTTCTGACTCCTTGGCCTGGGCTTCTATTCACTAGGCCATGCTGCTTCTCAGTGTGCAGACTAAATTTGCAGAAAACATTTCACTTGCAGAATGAATTTGGGAATTGTGTGGTTGGCCCTTTGTGGGAAAGGGAGTACAAAGAAGTGGTTTCCATGGGGGAATTTCATCTCTCTAGGTATTTCTTCGCATGACCATGCTGGGATAAGAATAAAACTTCGAGATATCTTGAAGAATTCCTGTTGTCCAGAGCAGCTAAACCCTATCAAAATGATGGTCAGATGAGTAGAATGGGAATTAGGTGATGCAATTCAGGTCAGGATTGAACCTGAATCTCTATAGCAGTAGGCACAGGGGACGCGTTATGTGAATTTTTCCACAATTGCAAAATCACCTGTGAGATTTGTAGGTTGTATTGGACACTCAAATGAATGGTTGGGCTGTCTGCCAGAGGCAAAATTCTGAGTCTGTTTAGGTAAAAACCCAAAATATAGCCCAAGGTACGTGGGTCGGAGCAAGAAACCAATAAATCCTCATACATCTTAATTGTCCTCTAGGTTGTTTAAAAGGATGATGGTAAAATACAGTGTAAAATTGGATGGACCAAAATGTGATGCCAGCTTACACATTAAAAAAATAATAATAAATCTCGAGTTTTGAGAGTATCTCCTTTTTGAAATTACATTTGGAAGCAGTTACATTTCCAGGTATGGTTGATCCATTGGAGAGTTTTATGTTACTGGCTTTTAGGAGCTCTTTGGCCTCTGCCGCTCTGTGTTTTCCGTGCTGGTGGGTCTTAATATTATTATTATTATTATTATTATTATTATTATTATTATTATTATGGTATTTGTTAAGCACACTAGTGTGGATACAGGCAAATTATGCTGGACAGTGGTCCCTGTACCATGTGAGGCTTGCAGTCTCCATCCCCATTTTACAGAGGAGGTAACTGAGGCCCAGAGAAGTGAAGTGACTTGCCCAAGGTCACTAGCTGGGCTCATCCTCTTCCTGCCCTGGCTCACCTTCAGGCAAGGGGCCAGGGGATGCAGTTCCTTATGAATCATTCAAAATCATTCCTGTGGTATGTTCACGGGAAGCTGCTGGGTGAAATCCGACGGAGGTGGGAAGGCTGTTGGTGGGGTAGAAGTGATAGTGTTTATTAGGTGCTTACTTGGATCATGGCACTGTACTAAGCCCTGGGAGAGAATACCCAGGTGAGAATTAAATGCAGTCCTTGCCCTTAGTGGGCCTCACGGTTTAAATGGGTTGCCCTTCACTGGCCCCTGTGTGTTCTTGACATTTCAAGGAAAAAGGAGGGGAAGCAGCGTAGCGTAGTGGATGCAGCATGGGCCTCAGAGTCAGAAGGACCTGGGTTCTAATTCTGGCTCCACTACTTGTCTGCTGCGTGACCGTGGGCAAGTTCTTTCGCTTCTCTGGGCCTCAGTTCCCTCTTCTGTCAGGTGGGAATTAAGACTGTGAGCCCCATGTAAGACAGGGACTATGTCCAACCTGATCAGTTTGTATCTACCCTAGCACTTAGTACAGTGCCTGGCACATAGTAAGCACTTTAGTACCATTTAAAAATATATTTTTAAAAAAGGGAAAATATTTTCACCTAGGAGAACTTGCTAAAGGTGATGAGAAAAATTCCACTGATGTTTAAAACCTCCACCTGGACTTTAACTTTAAAACTAAGAAGTTAACGTTTATAATGTTTAGGAAAGCAGTGTGGCTTAGAGGAAAGAGCACGAGCTTGGAAGTCAGAGTCCATGGGTTCTAATCCTGGCTCCGCCACTTGTCAGCTGTGTGACTTTGGGCAAGTCACTTTCCTTCTCTGTGCCTCAGTTCCCTCATCTGTAAAATGGGGATGAAGACTGTGAGCCCCATGTGGGACAACCTGGTTACCTTGGATCTACCCCACTGCTTAGAATGGTGCTTGGCATATAGTAAGAGCTTACCAAATACCATCATTATTATTATTATTATTATAGCGTCCTTAGTACAGTGCTCTGCCCAAAGTAAGTGCTCCGTAAATGCCATTGATTGATATAAAGTTTCCTCTATGCTGTGAGCTCATTGTGGGCAGGAAATGTGTTTACTAATTCTGTTGGATTATTGGCTCTCAGATGCTTAGTTCAGTGCTATGCACACAGTAAGTGCTCAGTAAACACCATTAATTAGAATAATGATGGTATTTGTTAAGTGCTTATTATGTGCAAAGCACTGTTCTAAGCACTGGGGGGGTACAAGGTGATCAGGTTGTACCACATAGGGCTCACAGTTTTCATCCCCATTTTACAGATGAGGGAACAGAGGCACAGAGAAGTGAAGTGACTTGCCCAAAGTCACACAGCTGTGACAAGTGGTGGAGTCGGGATTAGAACCCATGACCTCTGAGGAAGATTAGTCCTCATTCTCTTATTTCTCACTGAAACACTGGTTCCCTACTAGCAAGCAAACCAAAATCACATCATGGGTGAACTTTGCAATTATCAACCAGTGTTTCAATGGGAATGAGGTCATTTCCACCTGTGTAGTCCTTCCTAGCACTCAGAAAAGTGCTTGGCATATCAGAAGTGCTTATTCCTGCTATTACCTCTCAATGCCTTCTCAAGAAAGACCATATCTGTCTTCACTAGAAGGACTTTTATACAGTGAGTGTTTGTATTTATGAATGTCTCTACAAAGAACCCTTCACTCTGAAAAATATGGGGCTCACAGTCTTAACCCCCATTTTACAGATGAGGGAACCGAGGCACAGAAAGGTGAAGTGTCTTGCCTAAGTCACATAACGGGCAAGCAGCAGCGCTGGGATTAGAATCCAGGTCCCTCTGACTCCCAGGCTCTGGCTTTCTCCATTAGGCCAAGCTGCTTCTGTATTTCTTTCACTGGCATTTTCCATATATTATAGAATGCCATGGCTTGACCTATATGGAGTTTGATTCAATCTTTCCTGTGGTGTTTGATTCAATCTTTTCTTGTCCCAAAGGTTTCCCGGGTTATCGATATGCGTGGTCTCAACACTCGTTTGTTACAACTGTCTTTGATCTGTAATTCTACCTTCAGTCTACTATCTGAGTCCAAGTAGATTCTTCAGTGGGAGATTGAAATTTACTACTACTCCTTTCACATTTAGGAGGTCTTTGAAACCTTCCAGTTGTCCATTTCAAATTTAAGTGTAACTGGTTTTTCAAACCTATAGATTTATTCTTGCCATATTTTCTGCCAAGGTAACTATGAAGACGATAGTGATGATGCTAGTAATAATAATAATAACCGTAGCATCTGTTAAGCACTTGCAGTGTGCCAAGCACTATTCTAAGCGCTGGGGTAGATACAAGCTAATCAGGTTGGACACGGTCCACATCCCAAATGGGGCTCACGGCCCTAATGCCCATTTTACAGATGAGGGAACCGAGTCGCAGAGAAGTGAAGTTATTTGCTCAAGGTCCCACAGCAGACATGTGGCAGAGCTGGGATTAGAACCCATGACCTTCTGACTCCCAGGCCTGGGTTCTATCCACTAGGCCATGCTCTGGAAGTCCAGCCCAAACAGCTCTAGCGGAACCAGTGCTCCCCTTGCCCCCGAAATGCAGCCCAGGACCCAGGGGTGGCATGTTTCCTGTGGTCTGTGGGAAGCCCGTGGGCTCTGAGCCCATGGTTGGGCCAACCGACCCAGAGCGGCTTGGCTTAAACCAAGAGGAATTTCCATTTCCTCTTATCGGTCGATCACTGAGCACTTATTATGTGGAGAGCACTGTACTATGGCCCCTCTCAGGGTCACGCCTAAAGAGTTTTCAGAACTCTACCAATCTCTATTACCAGAGGGAGAGTCAAGCAGAGGCATACCATTCCATTCCTAGCTTGGGCTGTGGCTAGCGAGTAGAAAGCAATCTGCTACAAGTCAAAACTCACCTGTGCCGGGCAGCAGCGGCATGGGAGAGAGTTGAGGGCAGAGACTCAAGTTTACTGTGCGAAAGGTGGCAATGGTAAACCCCTTCCATATTTTTACAAAGAAAACTCTAGGGATATACTACCAGAATGATTGCAGATGGAAGAGGGGCATTCTGGGAGAGATGTGTCCGTGGTGTCGCTATAGGTCAGAGATGATGATGTTGATGATGATGATGATGATGAAGACATATATTAAGACCTAACTATGGGCCAAGCATTGTTCTAGGAGCTAAGGTAGATACAAGATAAACAGGTTGTCCCATGTGGGGCCCACAGTCTTCATCCCCATTTTACAGATGAGCTAACTGAGGCAGAGAGAAGTTAAGTGACTTGCCTAAGGTCACACAGCAGACAAGTAACTCGACAGCTTAAGACTACTGTACTGTGGTTTGGGAGAGTACCTGGAGCCCTGCCCTCTGCTTTGGGTGGGGCTGGGGCCCTCTGCCTCTCTGAATCACAACCCTGTGGAACACTCTCACTCTGTCTCTTTCTCTGCCTCCCTCTCTTCTCTCTGTATCTGTATCAATCTCTTCTCTCTGTGACTGTCTGTCTCTCTTCTCTCTCTCCCTTTCTCCCCGCCCCCCCCCCCACCCCCGCCGCCACCCCGATGCCAGGGCTCTGCATCCTAGGGAGGGGACTGCTTTTGGAGCTGGCCCCATTGGTCAGGGGCTCTGGTTTGGTGGGACAACAGGGACCTCCCTGCCAATACATCTGCTACCTTCACATACCAGGCCAATGACTTCAATTCCTCCTCCTCCTCCTCCCTTGGCTTTCACAGGCTCCCCTATCCTGCCAGCTCCCCTATCCTGCCAGCTCTCTGGCCAAGCTCCAGGCAAGGCACAGGTGGGTTCCTCATGAACCAACCAGATGGAGCATGGGCTGGGCAACCCACCCTGCCCCCTTCTTGCCCCCACCACAGCTTCTGCCCTCCCCAGTTCCCCAAGGTCTTCCGGGGGTCCGGCCAGCCAGAGTCCAGGCCTGGGAATGAGAAGGGACCTGGGTTTTAATCCCGACTCCACCACATGTCTGCTGTGGGACCTTGGGCAAGTTGCTTCATTTCTCTGGGCCTCTGTTCCCTCATCTGGAAAATGGAGATTAAGAGTGTGAACCCCGTGTGGGACGGGGACTGAACCCGACTTACTTAACTTGTGTCTACTCCAGCTACTTAGAACAGTGTTTGGCACATAGTTAAATGCTTAAGAAGTACCATCATTATTGTTATTATTGTTATTATTATCCTGAGAGAAGTTCAAGGTAGGACACTCGGCCCTCTGGGAATTTCCCCTGATCCTCCCAGAACCCCACAGGGCCTGCACGGAAATCGTCCTTTCCCACATCCTTGAGAGCATGCAATTTCACCCCAGAAAGGTCCACATTTGGCTGGGAAGCTCATCTTGAGCTGCCCATTCCCGGCTAACCGGGCAAGGCACCTACCCCCATCCCTCTCAGGACTGCCAGAAACAGAAACGCCTGATTCATCTGAGTAAGAGAGGCTTTGGGTCTGTAGCAGACTGGGAGTCTGAAGGTCATGGGTTCCAAACCTAGCTATGCCATGTCTCTGCTGTGTGACCTTGGGCAAATCATTTGACTTCTCTGCACCTCGGTTACCCCATCTGTAAAATAGGGATTGAGACTGTGAGTCCTATGTGGGACAGGGACTGTGTCCAACCTGATTGCCTTGTATCTACCCCAAGCTTAGTTCAGCACCTGGCACATAGTAAGCGCCTAACAAATACCAGAAAAAAACCAAACCTGTTCTCCCTCCCTCTTAGACTGTGAGTCCAACGTGGGCAGGGACCATATCTGATCTGGCTGTCCATTATCTATCCCAGCACTTAGCACGGTGCTTGGCACACAGTAGTGGTAGTAATAATAATAGAATTTGTTAAGCGCTTATTTTGTGTAGAGCACTGAACTAAACACTAAACTAAACTAAGAGAAGCAGCATGGCTCAGTGGAAGGAGTACGGGCTTTGGAGTCAGAGGTCATGGGTTCAAATCCCGGCTCCGCCAATTGTCAGCTGTGTGACTTTGGGCAAGTCAGTTCACTTCTCTGGGCCTCAGTGACCTCATCTGTAAAATGGGGATTAAGACTGTGAGCCCCCTGTGGGACAACCTGATCACCTTGTAACCTCCCCAGTGCTTTGCACATAGTAAGCACTTAATAAATGCCATCATTATGAACATTATTATTATTAAACACTGAGAGAGGAGAACTAGTGGGTGGGAACTAGTCACGGTTCCTATGCCTTGGGTGGCTCACAATCTATAGTAAGCACAAACGAAATACCTCAGTTACTACAGCGGAAAATTTGAATTTTCCTTCTTCCCCTTAGACATGGAGCCCCATAAGGACAGAGGACTTTTCTTTCTAAGCCCTCCTTTCCTCTTCTTCCACTCCCATCTGCATCACCCTGACTTGCTTCCTTTATTCATCCCTCCCACCCTCCCCTTCCAGTCCTGCAGCACTTTTGTCCATACCAGTCATTTATTTATTTCTTTTACTGTCTCCCCTTCTCAACTGTAAGTTCGCTGTGGGCAGGGAATGTGTCTGTTGTTATGCTGTCCTCTCCCAAGCGCTTAATACAGTTCTCTGCAAACAGTAAGCACTCAGTAGATATGATGGACTGACTGACTGACTGCTGGAGATTGGATTTCCATCTGATTATGTCATGAATACTACCTACCCCAGTGCCACTTGGTGCTAAATAAGTGCTTACCAAATATCATAATGATCATGAACATACTGCACAAAGGCAAGATCCCAAAGGGAAAAGGCCAGTGAAGGTGGCATTGGATTGGAAACCATTTCTTCCCAATAGAGTCAATTAGGGACAGGGATGGTGCGTGGTTGGGGGAGGCTCATGACTCAGCTTTACAGACCAAACAACCCTCAAGGCCTAGTGGATGGAGCATGGGCCTGGGGATCAGAAGGTCGTGGGTTCTAATCCCAGGTCCTCCACTTGCCTGCTGTGTGACCTTGGGCAGGTCACTTCACTTCTCTGGGCCTTAGTTACCTCATCTGTAAAATGGGGATCGAGCCTGTGAGCCCCATATGGGACAGGAACTGAACCAGATGATCTTGTTTCTACCCCAGTACCTAGTACAGTGCCTGGCACATAGTAAGCGCTTAACAAATACTATCATCATTATTATTATTATTATTATTTTTAATAGTAATAACAAACCAAGATATTCAGTTTCTCATACAGAGAAACACTGAGTGCAAAGGATCCTGCTTCTGTTAAACCCTCAACCCAGAGGCAGTGAGATCTCTGACACTATGGAAGCCCTCAGCCTAGGGTTCTTGAGAATTTCCTCCCGTGGGATGATCGGTCCAGTTGTTCAGGGCCTTAAGGGGTCGGCGTGGCCCGGGCGTTCCCCAGCCAAACGGTCTTCTGCCCGGGCTATCCCCCTGCCTCCCTTCCCTTCAGAGGCCAGCGAGCAGCCAAGTAGGGGCTGAGAGCCGCCTGGGCACCCCCTGGGTCGGTGCCCTCGGCCTCGGTGGACTCAGTTGCCCTGACCCAGAAGGGCAAGCAGCAGCAGCCATGGGCATTTCCCCCCAGCCTTTCCACTCTGCTGCTGGTCGAGCATTACTTCCAGCTGCTTCCGGGCCAATGACAGTCCATTGTCTTCTGCTCTTAGAAGACATCTTGCCCTGACCTTGCCCTGACCCCGGCGGGGCGTGTGGGGGCAGTGTCATCATTTAGGTCTTCCCTTGGAGACAATGTCCTGCTCACCTGTGATTCCAGGAAGCGAAATGCCTAAGGGCATTCGATTGAATCCAGTGGTTAGCGAGGAGTCAACTGCACACTTGGAGAGGCAGTGCTTTCCCCTGCTGAGAAGCCAGAAACTGGGCTTTGCAGTTACTTTCACTGGTTCTCTGCCCCTTTCCTTTTTATTTTTAGTTTTCACTGGTATTTGTTAGGCACTTGATCTGAGCCAGGCACTGAGGTAGATCCAAAGCTGATGGCTTACTATGCCAGTCACTGTACTAAGGTCTGGGGTAGATCAAAGCTAATCCGGTTGGACACAGTCCCCGACCCCCATGGGGCACACAGTCTTCATCCCCATTTTCCAGATGAGGGAAGTGAGGGCCAGAGAAGTGAGGTGACTTGCCCAAGGTCAAACGGCAGCACACAAGAGGCAGTGTCAGGATTAGAACCCAAGTCCTGCTGACTCCCGGGCCCTTGGAGACTCCATTTGGAATGACACTCTCCGCATCTGGGCATTTCTAAACTAGCATCACCCTGGCAAGCTGGACTTTTCGATTCCCAGAACCCCATCGGAGGAGGAGGGACAGAGTCATTTGACATACCCCTGTCTCCCGCTCCTCAAGTTTTGACTCATCAATTGGAGTGCCAAGTTGAAATTTAGGCAAAATTGCGATTCAGAAATCCATGATCCAGCTTACAGTCTAGAGGACTTTATCGCCCCGAACCTCAGCCCCACAGTACTCTCCTTTTTGAAATTGAATATTAGTAATTATTTCTTTACATTGACGTCCGCCTCCCCCTTTAGATTGGAGGCACCTTGGGAAGGGAACGTGTCCGCTAATTCTGTCATACGGTCTGCTCCCGAGGGCTCGGTGTGGTGCTCAGCACAGGGTAAGCGCTCAATGAATTCCATTGATGGATTGGTTGATTATGTGTATATCTGTAATTTACTTTAATGTCTGTCTCCACCTCTAGTCTGTAAGCTCCTTGTGAGCAGGAAATGTGTCTACTAACTCGGTTACATCGTCCTCTCCCAAGAGCTTCGTATAGTGTTCTGCACAGTAAGCACTTAATAAATACAGTTGACTGACTGACTCCCTCTCTGGACTGTAAGCTCACTGTGGGCAGGGAACGTGTCTACCAACTCTGTTATTGTGTACTCTCCCAAGTGCTCAGCACAGTGCTCAGCACTCAGTAAGCACTCAATGAATACCATTGACGGACTGACCCCCTCTCCAGACTGTAAGGTGGTTGTGGGCAGGGAACGTGTTTACCAACTCTGTTGTATTGTACCCCCCAAGAGCTTAGTGTGCTCTGCGCACTGGGAGCGTTCAATGAATACGATTGATTGATGGATCGGTGGATCCTTGTTGGATTCTGGAGGAACTGGCTGAGATTGAGTCTTGCCCGCCTTTCTCAAGCCTCGGGCGCCACCTGCCGTTAGATCCTGGTTCTACCGCGCGAATCTCAACCCGGCCCCAGGGGACATGAACTGTTCCCAGTGGTTTGGTCCGACCTAAACCCAACCCAAGCCAGGGGTCTCCCGGATAAGATTATTCTGTGCAGAATCCTCCCCTCCAAGGTCATGGGGGAGGTGTCTAAATCGTTCTGTCAATCAATCAGTCAATGGAATGTATTGAGTACTTTCTATGTGCAGAGCACTGTGCTAAGCACTTGGGAAAGTACAATCCAACAGAATCAGCAGACACGTTCTCTGCCCATAAGGAACTCACAGTCTAGTGTATGAGCTTACAATCTAGAATCAGAGGTGGCATTAATAATAACAAATATCTGCTGAACTAGGAACAATAATGATGGTATTTGTTCATTCATTCATTCATTCAATCATATTTTTTGAACACTTACTGTGTGCAGAGCACTGAACTAAGCGCTTGGGAAGTACAAGTTGGCAACATAAAGAGACAGTCCCTACCCAACAGCGGGCTCACAGTCTAGAAGGGGGAGACAGACAACAAAACAAAACATATTAACAAAATAAAATAAATAGAATAAATATGTACAAGTAAAATAAATAGAGTAATAAATATGTACAAAAATATATACATATGTACAGGTGTGGTGGGAAGGGGAAGGAGGTAAGGCCGGGGGGATGGGGAGCGGGCAAGGGGAAGAGGAAGGAGGCGGCTCCATCTGGGAAGGCCTCCTGGAGGAGGTGAGCTCCCAGTAGGGCTTTGAAAGGAGGAAGAGAGCTAGCTTGGCGGCTGTGTGGAGGGAGGGCATTCCAGGCCAGGGGGAGGATGTGGTCCGGGGATCAATGCGGGACAGGCGAGAACGAGGCACAGTGAGGAGATTAGCGGCAGAGGAGCGGAGGGTGTGGGCTGGGCTGTAAGAAGGAGAGAAGGGAGGTGAGGTAGGAGAGGGCAAGGTGATGGAGAGCCTTGAAGCCGAGGGTGAGGAGTTTTTGCCCAATGCATAGGTTGATTGGTAGCTACTGGAGATTTTTGAGGAGGCGAGTAACATGCCCAGAGCGTTTCTGCACAAAGACAATCCGGGCAGTGGCGTGAAGTATTGATTGAAGTGGGGAGAGACTCTCTTATTTCTCAGTGGACCTTGTTCTCGTCTACCTTGCCTCTGACCTTCCTCCACGTCCTGCCTCTGGCCTGGGACTCCCTCCCTCTTTCATATCTGATATGATCAGGGAATCCAATCTGATATGGTAAGAGAATCATAAAATACTTTTTTTTAAGTGGTACTTGTTAGTCAACCGTATTTATTGAGCGCCTACTGTGTGCAGAGCCCTGTGTTAAGCCCTTTGGAGAGTGCAACATAACGATAAACAGGCACATTCCCTGTCCCCAACGAGCTTACAGTCCAGTTAAGGACTTCCTATGTGTCAAGCACAGAACTTAGTGCTGAGGTAGATACAAGCTAGCCAGGTTGGAGGAGGTTCATCCCACAGGGGGCTCATGGTCTTAAATCCCCATTTCACAGTTGAGGGAAATGTGGGCCAGAGAAGTAAAGGGACTTGCCCAAGTTCACACTCTGGATGCTTTGTCCCAGTGAAGTGTCATCAAAACCCGAGCCTGCAAACCTTCCCAGCTGATGAAGAATCTGGCCAGAGAGAGAACATTCTGGGTGGGTTGATTCCTACCTAGAAGTCCAGTCCAGATCATGGAAGACCGGTCGGTTAGACCTTTCCTTAGCTGGCCACACTGAGAGGATGACTCACACGGATTCCCCAAATATTGGCAGACTGATCTTCAAACACTGTGAAATTCCTGGTGATTTCAAAGAAGCTCGCAGAAAGAACCTGGGCCTTGGAGTCAGAGGGCCTGGATTCTAATTCTGGCCTCTGCCACTTGATTGCTGTGTGGCCTTGGGTAAGTCACTTCACTACTCTGGGCCTCCATTTCCTCAACTGCAAAACTGGGATTCAATACCTGTTCTCTCTCCTACTTAGACCGTGAGGCCCAAGAGAGACAGGGACTTTGCATCTGCTCCCATTTCCTTCTCAACTTGCAGGAACACTATCAGACCACTCATGCCATGGAGTGCTTTTAGGGGGAATCCAGCCACTAGGATCACCTCAACCATCTCAGAGCCAGTGAGAAGGAATTACACTTTGCTCTCTCTTCTGCTCAGCGACAATGATTCCCCTGGCTCATGGACTCCCAAGCCTAGTGCCTTTACCATCTACTCTGGACTTTTAACTCCTGCCTAAATAAACTTCCTGTGCTCCCAACTCCCTCCTTATCGCTGAGGCAACTGTCAGTGCTTAATACCATGCTGTGTACTTTGGAAGTATGTACTAAATACTTCTCCTACTATCAAAGACTCTAGTGACCCTGAAGCCACTGGACTTACCCTGACCCCAAATCTTCCCACCCACCCCACATCCGCCCTCATCCCTCATGGAGAAGCAGCATGGCTTAGTGGAAAATGCCCGGGCTTGGGAGTCAGAGTTCATGGGTTCTAATCTCGGCTCCGCCACTTGTCTGCTGTGTGATTTTGGGCAAGTCACTTGACTTCTCTGTGCCTCAGCTCACTCATCTGTAAAATGGGGATTAAGACTGTGAGCCCCATGTGGGGCAACCTGATAACCTTGTATCTACCCCAGCGCTTAGAACAATGCTCGGCACATAGTAGGCGCTTAATAAATGCCATTATTATCATTATCATTACTATAATAATAATAATAATAATAATAATTATTATTATTATTATTATTATTATTATTATTATCCTTCCCAGCTACCTCACATCTGCCTAATTTAGAAGTCCAACCCCTCAAACTTTGCCTTAGATGGCTCTGCCTTCACACCACCTGGACACTTGCATCCACTTTTCTTCTAGTTAATGACTGGTTGGCATCTTCAACCAGTTCCTCTGTGCCGATTCAATTCCTTCCCCACTGCTTTCAAATATACCCAAAACTTCCCCTACTTTTAAACAACAACAAGAAACCCCCCGTCCTGTACTCCACAATCCTATCCGCTGCTCACTCCACCCCCTTCTTACCATTCCTGCCCAAAACCCTAGAGTGGGTCATTTATAACAGCTCCCTCTGCTTCCTTTTCCATCACCTTTTCAATCCCTGAAATATCAAGCTCCACTCCTTTGAGATGACAAATTACCTGCTCCCGCTCAGCCTGCTCCTCCCTCTCCTCCTCCTCCTCTGTCCTCTCCTCCTTGTCCTCCTTCCCCCTTTCCCCTAGTCCTTGTCATAATTATAATAATGGTGATGGTATTTAAACACTTACTAGGTGTAAAGCACTGTTCCAAATGCTGAGGTAGACAGAAGCTAATCAGGTTGGACCTAGACTCTGTCCCACATAGGGACAGTCTTAATCCCCATTTTAAAGAGAAGTGAAGTGATTTACCCTAGGTCACACAGAAGACAAGTGGCAGAGCTGGGAGTGGAACCCAGGTCTTGCTGGTTCCCAGGCCTGTGCTCTATTCACTGCCCCACATTGTTTCTCCAAACAGCTAAGTGCCAAGCATTGTGCCAAGCGCTGTGGTAGATATAATCAGATACAATCCCTGTCCGCCATGGGAAATGCAGCCTAACACTTCTCTGTGCCTCAGTTATCCCATCTGTAAAATGGGGATTCGATCCTACTCCCTTTTACTTAGACTGTGAGTCCCATGTGGGACTGTGAGCCACCTGATGTCCTTGTATCTACCCCAGTGCTTAGAACAGTGCTTGGCACCGAGTAAATGCTTAATGAGCACCATAATTAAAACCACATTCATTAATTAATAGGGAAGAAGAAAAGGTATTTAACCCCCATTTTGCAGATGAATAACTAAGGCAAAGAGAAGACTTGTCCAAGGTCACACAGAGCAGGCCAGTGACTGGGATTAGAGCTCCAGCATGCTGGGGAAGCAACATGGCATAGTGGATAGAGCACGGGCCTAGGAGTCAGAAGGTCATGGGTTCTTATCCCGGCTCTACCACTTGTCTGCTGTGTGACCCTGGGCAAGTCACTTCACTTCTCTGTGCCTCAGCTACCTCACAGGAACTGTGTCCAACTTGGTTTGCCCGTAACCATCCCAGCAGTTAATGCTGTGCCTGGCACATAGTCAGCACTTAATACCATCAATCATCATTATCATCATCAGTCTCTCTCTTTTTTATGATATTTGTTTTTAAATGGCATTTATAAGCATTGTATCAGGCACCGTTCTAAATGCTGGGGCAGATGCAAGGTCATCAGCTTGGACCGAGTCCATACGTTGAATCCCCATTTTACAGGTGAGGGAACTGAGGCCCAGAGAAGTCAAGTGACTTGCTCAAGATCACACAACAGGCAAGTGGCAAAATCAGAATTAGAATCCAGATCCTTCTGACTCCCAGGCCTGTGCTCTATTGTTCTGTTATCCTCTGCCAAGCACTTACTAGAGGGCTCTGCGCACAGTAAGCACTCAATAAATACCATTGATTAATGAATGATCCCAACAGGGATCATTCCACCATGCCACCAGAGGGTGGCAGGTCATGTAGGGTGGCGTGTGGCCAACCATGTAGCCAGCACCTGGCATTCTGAGGAGCGGAGGGAGAGGTAGAAGCAGTGTGGCCTAGTGGACAGAGGCCAGGCCTGGGAGTCGGAAGGACCTGGATTCTAATCCTGGCTCCACTGTGTATCAGCTCTGTGACCTTGGGCAAGTCACTTCTCACATGAGGAAATACAAAGCTTGGAACCCCACTGTCTTGCCAAATTAGGGTTTGAAAATTACCCCAAGAAGATCCCCTGAATGTTTACTATGCTTTGTCCTTCCATGAGGGAGGTTTCCAATTCTGGAAATGAAAGTGATTCAAGCAGCTCAGCCCTGCTGCAAGACAGGTGCTCAGCTAGGTCTGGTTTCCAGAGCTTTGTTCAGTGCTTGGCACACGGTAAGCACTTAAAATTCCACAATCATCATCTCGTTTGTAAGACTTGGTTCCATGTTTGTGCACGTGTGGGAGCAATGGATTGTAGAAGGAATTCCTTCTTTTTGGAAGGAAAGAATCTAGTTTACATTTTGCTGTTTCCCCTACTGCTGACAAAATGTTAAAGAGGTGTTTAACACCTCGAGAAGCAGAGTGGCCTGGTAGAAAGAGCGTGGGCTTGGGAGTCAGAGGATGTGGGTTCGAATCCCTGTTCCACCACTTGTCTGCTGTGTGACCTTGGGCAAGCCACTTAACTTCTTTGTGCTTCAGTTCCCTCACCTGTAAAATGGGGCTTAAGGCTCTGAGCCCCTTGTGGGACAACCTGATGATCCCCAAGGGTCATCTACCCCAGTGCTTAGCACAGTGCTTGGCACATAGTAAGCGCTTAACAAATACCATCATCATCATTATTATTTAATGGCGGTCAGCAGGGGCAAGGTGCTTATTGGAGTATCGTGAAAGCAGCCGAAACCGCACCCCGAGGAAATAACTGGGGTGACTGGTTAAGCACGGCAAGACCACAGGTGTGATTGGGAAGTGCTGCGATTCAAACGCACCTGTTTTGAAAGCGCAGCGCTACTGGGGGCACCAGAGTGGGAAGCATTATGCGTAATGATACTAGTGGTATTTGTTAAACGTTTACTATGTGCTAAGCACTGCACTACGCTCTAGGATAGATACAAGGAAATTGGGATGGACACAGTCCCTGTCCCAGATAGATTATACAGCCTTAATTCCTATTTTACAGATACAGTTAACAGAGGCCCAGAGAAATGAAGTGACTTGCCTGAGGTCACACAGCAGACAAGTGGAGTGGGCTGGGACTAGACTACCAGGCCCATGCTCTAGTCACTTTGCCTGCTGCTTCTCTAGCCTCAGGAGTGGGGCCTCCCCTGCCATTTAGGAAGGGAGACTGATCCATCCATCGTGTCCTTACTCACCCTGCCCCGTCCACTCTTAGCTTCTTGAAAGTAGTCTGCAGGCTCTCCTCTTCCGCGTCCTTGGCTTCAGATTTCATGGTGGGATGTGTTACTCCACCACAGTTGTTCGTTGTTAATGCTGCTCAGATTGCTCGGCAATAAGGCCTGGACCCAAGATTCACCCCCCAGTCCCCGCCACCCCCATTCCCCCACCCTCCAGCCTGTAACTCTTGCCACACTAATCCTAATCTCATTTCCTCTTCCCCCACTCCCTTCTGTGTGGACTTTGCCCACCCTTTATGGACCCCCTCAGCTCCACAGCACTTATGTCCATAACCATAATTTATCTATATTAACGTCTACCCCCTAGACTGTAAGGTCATTATGGGCAGGTAACATGTCTACCGATTCTGTTTAGATTGATCTCTCCCCAGCTCTTTGTACAGTGGTCTGCACACACTCAGTGCTCAATAGAAGTGATGATGGACTCCTCCCGCAGACACTCCCTGGCTCACTAACTCTGAGAGCAGGCGCCAAGAACTCCCTGTTGCTGCCAAGGCCAGCAGCACACCAGGGTTTGTGCTTCTGTTGTCTCAGCAGTCATGAGCACTGGAAATGGGGATTAGGAGGAGGAGGAGGAGCAGCAGCAACAGTTATTTCTTTTAATGGTATTCATTCAGCATTTACTATGTGCAGGGCTCTGTAAGAAGCCCTGGTTGATCAGGTTGAACAAAGTCCCAGTCCCACACGGGGCTCACAGCCTTAATCCCCATTTTACAGATGAGGGCACTGAGGCACAGAGAAGTGAAGTGATCTGCCCAAGGTAACACAGCAGACCAGTACATGCCAAGCACTATACTAAGCGGTGGGGTAGATACAAGGTAATCAGGTCGGACACAGTCGCAATCCCACATGGAGCTCACAGTCTTAATCTCCATTTTACAGATGAAGTAACTGAGGCTCAGAGAAGTAAAGTGAATTGCCCAAGGTCACACAGCAGACATGTGGCAGAGGTGGGATTAGAACCCAATGGGGATTAAGATCGTGAGCCCCATGTGGGACCTGGGCTGTGTCCCACCTGATGAACTAATCTTTATCCCAGCACTTAGTTTTGTGCCTGGGACATAGGAAGTGCTTCACAAACACCATGGAAAAAAAATCAGTGCCATCGGAAGGTGATAGAGAGCGGCAGCCTCGCCGAACCACGGAAGGGCAGTCTCCCAGACCGACGCCTGATGCCCTGAATGGATGATAGAGTGGCTGGCTTCACAGAACAATGCCTAGTAGCACATGGAACAGTGCTTGGCACATAGTAAGCGCTTAGCAAATGCCATCATCATTATTATTAGAGAGGAACAACATCCCAGAACAAGTCTCCTGCTGTACCGCACTACACTCATACTGCCATGAGGCGCAGCTTTCGTAAACAAGGCAGGTGTCACCAGGGGGCGATAGAGAGGCACAGCCGCCCAGAATAACGATTATTGCCACCAGAGGGCAGGCTGCTGCTCTCAGACCAGAGAATGGTCCTGGTTTCAGGGACCAGGGGAATCTCTCTGTAGCAGCTGTTCAGTGCCTTTCCTCGGCCTCGAGGATCATCCCTCTTACACTGTGGGCACTTTCAACACCCAGATTTACTCCATTACTGAGTGGGCTGCATTACTACCCCCGGGGAGGGGGCGGGGATGTGAGAGAGAGAGAGAGAGAGAGAGAGAGAGAGAGAGAGAGAGAGAGAATAATAGGGAGGAAGAAGAGTGATGTAGTAACTGCCACTCACGGGAGAACAGGGGCTGGGGCACTGTGCAGGGCTGTAGTTCTGTCTGATTTGACCGAGACTGAGAAGACCCAGGACCCTTAATTCTATAGATGGGTCAAGCCTCACTGTGACTATAGTCCTGTGTATGGGGTCACTGAGCAGTCTCAATCCCCCAAGAAGGGACCTTTCTGGGCTCAACAGAGAAGCATGTGGGATCTAATGTCAGCAAGAGGATAGAGTGCCTATCAGTGTTTCTACCCTCCTTTTCTCTGAAAAGCAGAGTGTACACACTCCTGCCTGAGATGAAGTCAACAGGGGTGTGGGCTGGGAGGACAGAAGGCAGATATTGTACTAAAAACCACATAGCTTCTGGGTTTCTATATCAGGAGGAGAAACACATGTCAAGCAGTGTGTCCATATCAAACAAAAACTCTTAACTATTGGCTTCAACGCTTTCTATCACCTTGCCCCTTCTTCCCTCAGCCTCCTTCTCTCCTTCTACAGCCCAGCCCGCACACTTTGCTCTTCCGATGCTAACCTTCTCACCATGCCTCGATCTCGCCTGTCCCACCGTCTACCCCTGGCCCACGTCCTACCTCTGGCCCTGAATGCCCTTCCTCCTCAGATCTGCCAAATGATCACTCTTTCCCCCTTCAAAGCCCTACTGAAGGCTCAACTCCTCCAAAGGCCTTCCCAGACTAAGCCCCCCTTTTCCTCAACTCCCCCTCCCGTCCGCATCACCTCAACTCACTCCCTTTGCTCATCCCCCCACCTCTCCCCACCACACAGCACTTATGTATTTATATAGGTGTAATTCTTTTTATTTATATTGATGCCTGTATACTTGTTTTGATGTCTGTCTTCCCCCTTCTAGACTGTAAGCCCTGTATGGGCAGGGATTGTCTCTCTATTGCTGAATTGTACTTTCCAAGTGCTTAGTCCAGTGCCCTGCACACAATATGTACTCAATAAATACGATTGATTGAATGAATGAATGAATGAATGAATGAAGTGTCCATCCCATTCCTCTCTGAGAAGTGGAGTTTGTGGTGAGCAAGAGTGAGTCCATGTTTTAACGCAGAATCCATTTCCTAAGAAATTATTCTATGAACCCAACAGCAACCAGGGCAATGGAGGAACTGGAAGGGAAACTGAATTATCTTGCCAAAAAGTTTGAGGAGGACTTGAATGGCTTAAGAGAAATGGAATTGTTTTGCAGAGGGATTTGAGGAGCTGCTAAAATGCTGTCCTGAGCAGAATGAAGGCTGCCGGGTGGGTTGGAGCCTGAGGAGTAAGTAAGCGCAGGAAGGGTGCGGTTGCCTTCCCCCCAGGCTTCTCCTGGTAATGAGCCGCCTGAGCTGAAGTCAGCAGGGAATCAGAGCCACAAAGGAGAAGTCCAGTGGCAACCCTCCCCCTTCCCCCCAACCTCCCAAACAACCGATAAAAGGGGGAATGAACGGGTCCCCTGGGGCCGTGGAACAAAGAAAAAAAACTATAAGACCTGCGCTGAGACACCTTACTGGGGCCGAGGCCAAAGCGCCTAAGACTTGAACCAGGATGGCATGCTGTGGGGGGCCAGACTCCTTGAAACTCTTCTGATATGGGTCTGTCTTCAGGAAACTTGGGGAAGCCAGTCGGTTTGGTAGCTATTTTTCGTCATAATTGGGTGTGTATGTGAGCGTGTGTAAGAAACCCATTAGTACAGTGCTCTACACACAGTAAGCGCTCAAAAAATATGATTGAATGAATGAATGAATAATAATAATGGCATTTATTAAGCACTTACTATGTGCAAAGCACTGTTCTCAGCGCTGGGGTGCTTACAAGGTGATCAGGTTGTCTCACAGGGGGCTCACAGTCTTAATCCCCATTTTACAGGTGAGGTAACTGAGGCACAGAGAAGTTAATTCCAGCGCTTATAACAGTGCCCAGTGCTTAGAACAGTGCTTTGCACATAGTAAGCGCTTAACAAATACCATCCATTATTATTAAGTTGACTTGCCCAAAGTCACACAGCTGACAATTGACGGAGCCGAGATTTGAACCCATGAACTCTGACTCCAAAGCCCGGGCTCTTTCCACTGGGCCACACCGCTTCTCTGTGTGTAGGCATCCACTCCCCTTTTAGTTAGGTTAAGCACGGGATAAAGTATTCTGCTGTATATAGTGGTAATAATAATGTCATTTGTCAAGTGCTTACTATGTGCCAGACATTGTATTAAGTGAAGGGGTGGGTACAAGCAAATTGGGTTGGACACAGTCTCTGTCCCACTTGAACAGGGGACAGTCTCAATCCCCATTTTACAGATGAGGGAACTGAAGCACAGGGAAGTGAAGTGACTTGCCCAAGGTCACACAGCAGACAAGTGGTGGAGTGAGGATTAGAACCCACAACCTTCTGACTCCCAGGCCCGGGCCCTTTCCATTAAGCCATACTGCTTCTCAAATGGTAGCTTGGTTTCACTTTAGAACTTGTACTGAGCACCCTGAAACTGAAGGGGAGCCAATTTCCCTGTGACAGGCTCATAAAGTTGAGCACCTGAATTGAAAGGTGAGACAGTCCCCGTAGAAGGGCTTGTACACTGAGTACCTGAAACTAAAGGGGGGAGACAATCCTCCCCCCCCCGAGCCCCGTGACGGAGTTGTGTGGGTTCTCAGCTGAGATCAAGTCAGCAGGGGTGTGGGCTGGGAGGACAGAAAGTAGGTATTGTACTACTCAGTGAAAAGAGCATGGGCTTGGGAGTCAGAGGTCATGGCTTCAAATCCCAGCTCCGCCAGTTGTCAGCTGTGTGACTTTGGGCAAGTCACTTAACTTCTCTGTGCCTCAGTTACCTCCTCTGTAAAATGGGGATTAAGACTGTGAGCCCCACGTGGACGACCTGAACACCTTGTATCCTCCCCAGTGCTTAAAACAGTGCTTTGCACATAGTAAGCGCTTTACAAATGCTATTATTATTATTATTATTATAATTATTAACTGCATTCTATCCACTGTGCAGTTCTGCACCTTCAATCAATTGCTCGGGTTGATGGAGTGCTTACTGTGTGCAGAGCTCTGTATTAAGCATTTGGGAGAGTACCATACCACAGACACATTCTCTGCCCACAATAACCATACAGTCTAGGAGGGACAGGAGTTCCTGGAGTAACAGAATTGGGGGTGCAGGTGGGAGGACAAAACAGGTTTTTCTTTTTACTAGAAACTGAATTCTATATGGTGTATAGAATCTCCAGTCTCTGGAGAACAAGCTCCTTCTGGGATTCTGAGGAAGGGATGGGCAAGTGTTTGCTGGGAAGAGTGTGGCAGTGAGCCTCGCTGCAGATGTCTGGGGGTTCACTTAACTCCTCACTATTGGCTTCAAAGCTCTCCATCACCTTGCTCCTACTTACTTCACCTCCCTTCTCTCCTTCTACACCCCAGCCTGAACTTAGCCCCCGTTTTCCTCAGCTCCCCCTCCCATCCGCATCGATACGCTCCCTTTGCTCTTGCCCCCTCTCCAGGACCTCCAGCACTTATATATATATACATATATCTAGAGTCTCCCCCCTTTCTAGGCTGCAAACCCTGTGTGGGCAGGGATTGTCTCCCTTTATTGCTGAATTGTACTTTCCAGGTGCCTACTACAGTGCTGTGCACACAGTAAGCAGTCAATAAATACAATTGAATGAATGAATGAATGAATGAACGAATGAACCATGTTGGGAGGGGCAGAGGTGGGGAGAGTGGTAAAAAGTGTTGGCAAAACTCGGTTGTCTGTGCTCCCCCCTCACAACCTCGCTTTCCCTGCATCCCCTCACCTCCCCACTCCACACCCAGCTTTGAGCACTGGTTTTCCTTGCAACACAGGTGTCCTGATCGGACCCTTAGGATCGCTAATTCAAGTACCTCAAGACCAGAGTCCAGAGCTCTAAATGTCCATGGGCTGGGACCAGAGGAAAGGCTCCAGTGTCACTTCACTCCTATGAGACCAAGGTTCTTCTGTCCATCCCCAGAGGAGGCCTGAGTGAGTCCTGAGGACCCCCTCTCCCACAGTTGCATGTCCAGTCTGCACGAAGCCCTACAGCCACAGCCCCCTGGCATCACTCAGCTCAGGGCAAGATGGCCGAGGGGAGAATCTAACTACTACTTATTTTTTAAAAACTGCTCAATGAATCTCTCCAAACTTGAAGCTCATCTTTCTAGTATGGACAGAGGACAAGGCCCAGACCTGCCCTGCCATCAAGATGGAGCCATGGGTGGCACAGTCCTCCAATAGGGAGGAAGTTTCTTTGTGCATAAACACTCTGGGCATGTTACTCCCCTCCTCAAAAATCTCCAATGGCTGCCAGTCAACCTACACATCGAGCAAAAACTCCTCACTTTAGGCTTTAAGGCTCTCCATCACCTCGCCCCCTCCTACCTCACCTCGCTTCTCTTCTTCTCCAGCCCAGCCCACACCCCCGCTCCTCTGCCGCTAACCCCCTCACTGTACCTTGTTCTCACCTGTCCCGCCATCGATCCCCAGCCCACGTCCTTCCCCTGGCCTGGAATGCCCTCCCTCCACACATCCACCAAGCTAGCTCTCCTCCTCCTCCCTTCAAAGCCCGACTGAGAGCTCACCTCCTCCAGGAGGCCTTCCCAGACTGAGCCCCCTTTTTCCTCTCCTCCTCCCCATCCCCCCATCCTACCTCCTTCCCCTCCCTACAGCACCTGTATATATGTTTGTACAGATTTACTACTCTATTTATTTTACTTGTACAGTACATATTTTCTATTCTATTTATTTTGTTAATGCTCTGCATCTAGCTTTATTTCTATTTATTCTGATGACGACATCTGTCCACATGTTTTGTTTTGTTGCTTGTCTCCCCCTTCTAGACTGTGAGCCCGTTGTTGGGTAGGGACTGTCTCTATATGTTGCCAACTTGTACTTCCCAAACGCTTAGTACAGTGCTCTGCACACAGTAAGCGCTCAATAAATACTATTGAATGAATGAATGAATAGGGAAGGTGTGCATGCATGTGTGCACACTTGTGTGTATGCACGCATGTGTACTATTATAATAATAATTGTGGTATATGTTAAGTGCTATGTGCCAAGCACCGTTCTAAGTGCTGGGGTAGATACTAGGTAATCAGACTCACAGTCTTAACCCCCATTTTACAGATGAGGGAACTGAGGCTCAGAGAAGTTAAGCGGCTCGCCTAAGGTCACACCACAAACAAGTGGCAGAGGCGGGATTAGAACCTATGTCTTCTGACTCCCAAACCCGTGCTCTTTCCAGTAAGCCATGCTGTGTGTATGTATGTCTGTATGAGAGGCTAACTTAAAGGGGAGAATTGTGAGATAGGGGCTGCCACACCCAGGGGCTGGGGATCAGTGCAGGGTACAGGTTCCGTTTGATTTGACTGCAGTGCTGAGAAACCCAGGGCCCTTATATCTGTAGAAAGGTCTACCATCGCTGTGCCCAGTCCTGACTGCCGGGCAACCCTGCATATCTTCATCCTAACAAAGGAATGAACCCTTGTCAGTCAAAGCAGCTTTGTGACGGACAGTGGTGGCTTCTGTGGATCTATATCAGGAGAAGACGGTGTTGATTAGTGTTTCCACTCCATTTGTCTTTGAGAAGCAGGGTTGTGTGGGTTCCTGTGACCATGTCACCAGTGATGCAGGTGGGAGAGCAGAATGTAGGTGTTGTACCAGAGACAGGACTATTATAGGGTCTACAGTTCTGGATTTCCAGGCTCTGTGAAATGAACCTCTCCTGGGGATTGGAGGAGGGCAAAAACTTGAATAGTAACCCCAAACCAAAAGGTCACACCGCCATTTGCCTGGCTGTGTGGCCATCCAACCCACATGTCTCTGCCCACCTCATCCCTGACTCTCCTCTAGTGACCCAGCATGGACCATCCAACACCCTTGCCTCTTCACCTCCCTATCTCTGACTCTCCCCTAGTGACCCAGCAGGGACCATCCAACACCCCTGACTTTCCCTTCTCTGTTAATCTCTGCGCGGCAAGTTTCCTCATTAGTAAACTGAGGATGAAGACTGTGAGCCCAAAGTCGGACAGGGACTATGTCCAACCCAATTATCTTGTGTCAACTATCCCAGTGGTTAGTACAGTGTCTGGCACCTAACTGCTTAACAAAGACCACAGGTGTTATTATTTTCTGGGAAGTCGGATTTGGCCGTTCTGTGGGGGATTGATCAGTATAGGTGCTGTTCTCATTTCTCTTTCCACCTGACTTTTTAAAAAAATTGTATTTCATATTTTAATAATAATGGTGATATTTGTTAAGCACTTACTATATGCTATCCACTGTTCTAAGCTCTGGGGGGGATACAGGGTGATTAGGTTGACCCACGTGGGGCTCGCAGTCTTAATCCCCATTTTACAGATGAGGTAACTGAGGCATAGAGAAGTTAAGTGACTTGCCCGAAGTCACACAGCAGACAAGTGGTGGAGCCGGGATTGGAACCCATGACCTCTGACTCTCAAGCCCGTACTCTTTCCACTGAGCCATGCTGCTTCTCTATGGTATTTGTTAGGTCTTTCTGCTGGGCCACAATGTTTATTTACTAACTGCCTTCAAGCAGTGGGGTCACTAGCGAAAGCAGATCTGGGCCAGAATGCCAGGTCGATCGATCGATTGATCAGTGCCTATTTGTTGTGTCTTGCTCTATGCAGAGCACTGTACTAATTATTCATAATATAAAAGCACTCACTTTGTGCCAAGCACCCTACTAGGCTCCAGTGTGCATGGCCGGCATCGGCTCTGTTACTGGCCTCCTCGTGAGAACGGTTTGCCATCGTGACCGAGCGGCGAGGCGACCAGCCGTCGAGCGAGTCCGGGCCTTGTTCGTTTCTGACGTTCGGAAAACCATCTCGTCTTAAGAAGTATCAGCTTTGATCTTCAAAAGGAAAGAATTTCCATCAAGGGCCCAGGTCAGAAAGCAGCATGAAGACCACCAACCTCATGGAGTCGTAGGAAAGGTACTCCGGTGGAAAAGATGAGAGGCGCTTCTGTTTGCAGGCACGGCGGGGATTGGCTCCGTCACCTGCCTCTACACGAGAACGGTCCATCATTGTGACCGAGCAGCCGGGCCTCACTCGTTTCCAACGTTTGAAAAACCGGCTTGTCGGAAGAAAGGGAAGGGTGTCCGGAGGTGAAAAGGCCGTGCGTACGATCTGAGTCCCCGCTGTCGGCATTTCCCCCCGTGATTGGAAGAACCAGTGCTTCGCAACGTCCTGATTCTTCCATAGTATATACCAACATAGAGGCCCGCCGGCCATCACACCGCCCCTGCTGCTCCCGGAAGGATCCTCTCCTCAGAGCGCCGCCATAGACGCCCGGGACTCCGTTCCCTAGAGGCCTGCCCACCATCACACCGCGTGGCCTCTGCATCAAAGATGCAGAAAAGGAGCGTGGTCTTGTGGTAAAAGCCCAGGCCTGGGAGTCAGAAGACCTGAGTTCTAATCTCAGCCCTGCCACTGGTCTGCTATAAGACCTTGGGCCTTTCATGTCACTCTTTTGTGCCTCAGCTACCTCTTCTGTGAAATGGGGATTAAGACTGTGAATCCCATGTGGGCCAGGCCCTGTATCCAACCCAATTAGCGTTTAGTAAAGTGCCTGGCATGTAATAAGTGCTTAACAAAAAAAAAAAGCTTCGGAGTGTTCCCTTCCCTGTCTTCTGCTCATTCTCCAGGGGGGCCGACGTGAATATGAATTAATGAGTCATTTATATTATGTAGCTTATAGATAGATATATGCATAACTTCTGTGGGGTTAACAGTGGGGCAGAGCTGTTCAGAAGGTCATGGGTTCCAATCCTGACTCTGCCACTTGTCCACAGTGTGAACTTGAGCAAGTCACTTAACTTCTCTGTGCCTCCGTTCCCTCATCTGTAAAATGGGGTTCAAGACTGTGAGCCTCATGTAGGACAGGGACTGTGTCCAACCCGATTTGCTTATATCCACCCTAGTGCTTAGTACAGTATCTGGCACATAGTAAGCACTTTACAAAAACTGTTATTATTGTTATTATTATTATTATCATCATTATTACACGCTTTCAAGTGCACAGTACCCAGCTCCACAAATGGCAGACACTAGTTCACTAGTTGGAGACCTCAGATTGATTGATCGATTTGTCCATGTCCTTCCCGAAGCCTCCCACTCTCAGACCGACTCCGAGAGAGGACGGACTGTGGCGGATCTGGGGCCCGGACGGACGCAGACGCTGGCCCTGGATCTCCCGGGAGGCCGGCAGCAGATCTGCAGTTGGCTACCGATGTGCTCTCCCCTCTGGCCACTGCCCCCTGTGTGGCAACTACGGGTCATTTTGAGGGGGGCCGTGTGGACCACTCCCAAGATCCAACCCCGCCATGTGAGGCCGGTGTAGATGAGGGACGTTGTCCGATCCGATTATTTGATGAAGATCTTCATCTTCTAGGGGAAGCAGCATGGCTCAGTGGAAGGAGCACGGGCTTTGGAGTCAGAGGTCGTGGGTTCAAATCCTGGCTCTGCCACTTGTGAGTTGTGTGACTTTGGGCAAGTCACTTAACTTCTCTGGGCCTCAGTTCCCTAATCTGTAAAATGGAGATGAAGACTGTGAGCCCCACGTGGGACAACCTGATTACCTTGTATCTACCCCAGCGCTTAGAACAGTGCTTTGCACATAGTAAGCGCTTAACAAATACCAACATTATTATTATTGTCTTTGTCCAGAAATGCTCTGGGCATGTTACTCCCCTCCTCAAAAATCTCCAGTGGCTACCAATCAACCTACGCATCAGGCAGAAACTCCTCACCCTCGGCTTCAAGGCTCTCCATCACCTTGCCCCCTCCTACCTCACCTCCCTTCTCTCCTTCTACAGTCCAGCCCGCACCCTCCACTCCTCTGCTGCTAATCTCCTCACCGTGCCTCGTTCTCACCTGTCCCGCCGTCGACCCCTGGCCCACGTCATCCCCCTGGCCTGGAATGCCCTCCCTCCCCACATCTGCCAAGCTAACTCTCTTCTTCCCTTCAAGGCCCTACTGAGTGCTCACCTCCTCCAGGAGGCCTTACCAGACTGAGCCCCCTCCTGCCTCTCCCCCTCCTCCCTCTCCCCATCCCCCTGCCCTACCTCCTTCCCTTCCCCACAGCACCTGTATATATGTATGTATGTTTGTACATATTTATTACTCTATTTATTTTACTTGTACATATCTATTCTATTTATTTTATTTTGTTAATATGTTTTGTTTTATTCTCTGTCTCCCCCTTCTAGACTGTGAGCCCACTGTTGGGTAAGGACTGTCTATATATGTTGCCAACTTGTACTTCCCAAGCGCTTAGTACAGTGCTCTGCACACAGTAAGCGCTCAATAAATACAATTGATTGATTATTATTATTATTAGTATTGTTATTATTATTATTATCTAATGCCACAGCAACCAGCCACAGCGACATAGATGAGAAAGAGGCCCAGGGAGTAAGCAGGTGCTGGAGGATGAAAGTGAGAGAGGCGCTGCTTCCCTGAACACCGTTTGGGAGAGAAGCAGAGCTGCCTAGTGGATAGAGCGCGGGCCTTGGGGTCAGAAGGACCTGGCTTCTAATCTATGGCCCTGCCACTTGTTTGCTGAGTGACCTTGGGCAAGTCACTTCACTTCTCTGAGCCTCAGTAACCTCATCTCTAAAATAATAATAATAATGATGATGATAATTGAGGTATTTGTTAAGCGCTTACTACGTGCCAATCACTGTTACAAGCAGTGGGGTAGAAACCAGGTAATCAGGTCAGACACAGTCCCTGTCCCACACAGGGCTCACACGGAAAAGCAGCATGGCGCAGTGGAAAGAGCCCGGGCTTAGAAGTCAGAGGTCATGGGTTCAAATCCCAGCTCCGACACTTGTCAGCTGTGTGACCTTGGGCAAGCTCCTTAAATTCTCTGGGCCTCAGTTACCTCATTGGTAAAATGGGGGTTAAGACTGTGAACCCCACATGGAACAACCCGATCACCTTGTATCCCCTGAGTGCTTAGAACAGTGCTTGGCACATAGTAAGCACTTAATAAATGTCATCATCATTATTATTATTAACCCCCATTTTACAGATGAGGTAACTGAGATTCAGGGAAGTGAAGTGATGTGGAGGAGCCAGAATTAAAACCCGCGTCCTCTGACTTCCAGGTCCGTGCTCTTTCCACTAGGCCGTGCTGCAACTCCCCTTTAATCTTTAAATGGGGATTAAGATCGTGAGCCCCTTGTGGGGCCTGGACTGTGTCCAACCTGATGAGCTTATCTCCATCCCAGTGCTTAGTTCAGTGCCTGGCACATAGTAAGCACTTCAAAAATACTGAGGAGAAAAAAAAGATCATGCCCCCGGAGGGTGATAGAGAGTCGCAGCCTCACAGAACCATGTCCAGCTGCCACAGATTTCAGGGTTTGCCTGAATCCAGGGGCCAACTAGGGTTCTGGCCCATACCACCTTGCAGCGGTAGAGAGGAGCAGCCTCCCACAACAAGCGTCCTGCTGTACTTTACTATTCTATATACCACACTGCCACCAGGCGCATCTGTCACCAGGGGGCGATAGAGAGGCACGGCCTCCCAGAATAACGATTAGTGCCACCAGGAGGCAGGCTGCTGCTCTCAGACCAGAGGATGGTTCTGGTTCCAGGGGCCAGGGGAATCTCTCTGGGTTTCTCCTCGACCTTGAGGATCATTCCTCTTACACTGTGGGCACATTCAACTCCCAGATTTCCCCATTACTGAGTGGGCTGTATTACTACCCCAAAGAGAAGCCTATGGTATTGTGTGTGTGTGTGTGTGTGTGTATGTGTGTGTGTGTGTGTGTGTGTGTGTACGTGTGTGTGAGAATAATAGGGGGGAACAAGAGTCATGAGGTGACTGCCACTCATGGGAGAACAGGGGCTGGGGCTCTGTGCAGGAAGCTAGTTCTGTCTGACGTGACGGGGACTGACAAGACCCAGGGCCCTTAATTCTATAGACGGGTCAAGCTTCCCTGTGACTATACTTCTGGTTGCAGCATCACTGCGCAGTCTCAGTCCCCCAATCAGGGACCTTTCTGGGTTCAACATAGAAGCATGTGGGATAGAATGTCAGGAAGAGGACAGAGTATCTAGCAGTGTTTATGCTATTTTTCCCTGAGAAGCAGAGTGTACGGACTCCTGCCTGAAATCAATAATAATAATAATAATGGTAATTGTTAAGCACTTGCTAAGTGCGAAGCACTGTTCTAAGCGCTGGGGGGATACAAGGTGATTAGGTTGTCCTATGTGGGGCTCAAAGTCTTAATCCCCATTTTCCAGATGAGGTAACTGAGGCACAGAGACATTAAGTGACTTGCCCAAAGTCACACAGCAGACAATCAATCAATCAATCAATTGTATTTATTGAGCGCTTACTGTGTGCAGAGCACTGTACTAAGCACTTGGGAAGTACAAGTTGGCAACATATAGAGACGGTCCATACCCAACAGTGGGCTCACAGTCTAGAAGGGAGAGACAGAGAACAAAACAAAACATATTAACAAAATAAAATAAATAGATATGTACAAGTAAAATAAATAAATAAATAGAGCAATAAATATGTACAAACATACATACATATATACAGGTGCTGTGGGGAAGGGAAGGAGGTAGGGCGGGGGGGATAGGGAGGGGGAGGAGGGGGGAGGAAGGAGGGGGCTCAGTCTGGGAAGGCCTCCTGGAGGAGGTGAGCTCTCAGTAGGGCCTTGAAGGGAGAGGAAGAGAGCTAGCTTGGCGGATGTGGGGAGGGAGGGCATTCCAGACCAGGGGTATGACGTGCGTCGGGGGTCGATGGCGGGACAGGTGAAAACGAGGCACAGTGAGGAGATTAGCAGCAGAGGAGTGGAGGGTGTGGGCTGGGCTGTAGAAGGAGAGAAGGGAGGTGAGGTAGGAGGGGGCGAGTTGATGGAGACCCTTGAAGCCAAGGGCGAGGAGTTTCTGCCTGACAAATGGCGGATTTGTAGTTAGAACCCATGACCTCTGACTCCCACACCCGTATTCTTTCCACTGAGCCATGCTGCTTCTCGAGTCAAATCAACAGGGGTGTGGGTTGGGAGGACAGGAGGCAGGTATTGTACTAGCGACTGCATTCTATCCACAGTGCAGTTTTAGGCTTTCAGTCAGTCAGATTGATGGAGCGTTTGCTGTGTACAGAGTGCTGTACTAAACCCTTGGGAGAGTACAATATGACAGACACATTCCTGCCCACAACAAGTTTACAGTGTAGGGGGACCGGAGTTCCTGGAGTAACAAAATTGGGGGTGCAGGTGGGAGGACAAAGCAGATTTTCTGTGCTAGACACTGAATTTTATACAGTGTGTAGTTCTGGACCTCCAGTCTCTTGAGAACAAGCCCCTTCTAGGGGTCTGAGGAGGGGATGGGCCAATGTTTGTAGGACAGAGTGTGGCTGTGAGCTTAGCAGCAGATATCTAGGTGTCCACTTAACCATGTTGGGTGGGGCAGAGGCGGGGAGTATGGTAAAATGTGTGGCAAAACTAGGCTGTCTGCTCTTCTTCCCCGACTTTCCCTGTCTCCCTGCCTCCCCCTTCCACACCCACCTTTGAGCACTGGTTTTCCTTGCAACAGATGTGGACCCTATCAGACTCTCAAGATTGCTGATTCAGGTGCCTCAAAACCAGGGTCGAGAGCTCTACATATCCATGGGCTGGGACCAGGGGAGAAGCTCCAGTGCCACGTCACTCCCGTGAGACCAAGGTTCTTCTGCCCATCCCCAGAGGAGGCCTGAGGACCCCGTCCCCCACAATTGCACGAGGACCCCGAGGACCCCGTCCCCCACAATTGCACGTCCAGTCTGCTCAAAGCCCTTCAGCCACAACCCCCCGGTAGCACACGGCTCCAGGCAGGATGGCCAAGGGAGAATCCAACTACTGCTCATTTTAGAAAAACTGCCCAATGCATCTCTCCAACCTTGAGGTTCGGCTTTCTAATTTGGAAAGAGGTCAATGCCCAGACCTGCCCTGCTGTCAAGATGGAGCCATGGGCTGCACAGTCCTCCAAAAGGGAAGGTGTGTGTGTGTGCATGTGTCTAATAAGCAGAGAAGCAGCGTGGCTCAGTGGAAAGAGCACGGGTTTGGGAGTCAGAAGTCATGGGCTCCAATCCCGGCTCCGTCACTCGTCAGCTGTGTGACTTTGAGCAAGTCACTTCACTTCTCTGGGCCTCAGTTTCCTCATTGGTAAAATGGGGATTAAGACTGTGAGCCCCACGAGGGACAACCTGATTATCTTGTACTCCCCCAGCGCTTAGAACAGGGCTTCGCACGTAGTACAAATACCATTATTATTAGTAGTAGTAGTAATAATAATTATGGTATTTTTAAAGTGCTTACTATGTGCCAAGCACTGTTCTAAACACTGGGGTAGGTACAAGGTAATCAGGTTGTCCCACGTGGGGCTCACCCTCATAATCTTCATTGTACAGATGTGGGAACTGAGGCACAAAGAAGTTAAGTGGCTTTCCCAAAGTCACACAGCAGACAAGTGACAGAGGTGGGATTAGAACACACGTCTTCGGACTCCTAAGCCTGTGCTCTTTCCACTAAACCATGCTTTGTGTATGTATGTATGAGAGGCTTATCTTAAAGGGGAGAATTTTAAGAAAGGGTCTGCCACACCCAGTACAGAGGCTGGAGCTCTGTGTAGGGCACAGGTTCTGTTTGACTTGATTGCAGCACTGAGAAGACCTAGGGCCCTTAATTCTGTAGAAAGGTCCAACATCCCTGTGGCCAGTCCTTTCTGCCGGGCCACCCGGCGTGTCCTCAGACCTACCAGGGAATGAACATTTGTCAGCCAAAGAAGCATTGTGCAAGATAGTGATGGCTTCTGGGGATCTATGTCAGGGTGACAAGACGTTGATTAGTATTTCCAGTCCATTTGTCTTTGAGAAGCAGAGTTGTTTGGGCTCCTGTGACCAAGTCATCAGGGGTGCAGGTGGTAGAGCAGAAGGTAGGCATTGTACTGGAAACAGGTCTATTGGGTCTGCAGTTCTGGATTTCCAGTCCCTGTGAAATGAGCCTCTCCTGGGGATTGGAGGAGTGCGGGCTGGAAAAGTGTTATTCTGGCAGAGTATAGCAATCAGCTTAGCTGCAGTTTTCTGGGTGATGATAATTGTGGTATTTGTGAAACGCTTACTGTGTGCCAGGCCCCGTACTAAGTGCTGGGGTGGATACAGGCTGATTCAGTTGGACCCAGTCCCTGTCCCATATGGGCTCATAGTCTCAATCCCCATTTTTCAGATGAGGTAATGGAAGCCCAGAGAAGTGAAGCGACTTGCCCAAGGTCACAGAGCAGATGAGTGGCCGAGCTGGAATTAGAACTCAAGACCTGCTGAATCCCAGGCCCCTGCTCTATCCACTAGGCAATAAATGACTTTCTCCATCCATTTGTCTAGAGGAATGGAGACAGACATAAATGTGAATAAATTCTTTGTAATCCATCTTTTAAAGCAAGTAAATTTTCTGCCAACCCTGTATACTCCCTCTCCAGCTGTGAATACTGTTATATCCTGGCAGCAGATGTGGTCCTCATCTGTTGACAGAAGGCAGGATGGGGGAACGTGGACCCTCAGCATCACTAATCCAGGTTCCCCAGTTCTGCGTGTCCATCGACTGGGGCCAGTGGAGAAACTCAAGGACCGCTTCATTCCCATGAGGCCAAGAATCCTCTTCCCCCATCCTCAGAGGGGGTTTTGATGGTGTGTCCCAAGATCCCCTCGTTGTGAGCCCAGTTGGCTCTAAGGTCTGGGAGGAAAACCCCCATAGGCCTCCTCCTCCAGCAACGTGCAGGTTGGGGCCAGATGACCAAGGGGAGAACCCAGCTGGCTGTTGCTCTTTCTGCAGATGCAGCTCATCCCAGCTGCCCGACCCTGAGGACTGTTCCCCTGAATTTGGGCTGTCAGGTAGGTCACTTCTCAAATGCACCCCACCATTGAAAGACTGGTAGGTCAGTCCCAATCAAAGGAAAGGTGGTGGTGGTCGTGTGTGTGTGTGTGTGTGTTCATGTGTGTTCGTGTGTGCATGCACACACATGCATGCATGAAAGAGGGGTTTACTTTTTGGTTGAGTAATGAAAAAGGAGTTGCCACTGCCATCAAGGAGGCTGGTTCTGGACTCAGGAAATTTGGGCTCTATTCAGGGACCTGACTTTAGTTGGCCAACTGAGCAGACCAAGGGCCCTGCACAACCCTGTCCACAGGTGAAGACCCCCTCCATGCCTAATAGTGGTAGCTCCTGTGGGAGTGGAGACCCTCACCATGACCACAGCATGGATACAGAGCAGTGTATTTCCCAGTTCTAGTCCTGGTGAAGAGATGGAGCCAGGAGCTAGGCTGCTATCTCTAAGGGAAGGTGTTGCTTATCAATCAATCAATCAATCAATCAATCAATCGTATTTATTGAGCACTTACTGTGTGCAGAGCACTGTACTAAGCGCTTGGGAAGTACAAGTTGGCAACATATAGAGACAGTCCCTACCCAAGAGTGGGCTCACAGTCTAGAAGGGGGAGACAGAGAACAAAACCAAACATATTAACAAAATAAAATAAATAGAATAGATATGTACAAGTAAAATAAATAAATAAATAAATAGAGTAATAAATATGTACAAACATATATACATATATACAGGTGCTGTGGGGAAGGGAAGGAGGTAAGACGGGGGTTGGAGAGGGGGACAAGGGGGAGAGGAAGGAGGGGGCTCAGTCTGGGAAGGCCTCCTGGAGGAGGTGAGCTCTCAGTACGGCCTTGAAGGGAGGAAGGGAGCTAGCGTGGCGGATGGGCAGAGGGAGGGCATTCCAGGCCAGGGCTTATGGCTGGTGAAAATGTTTGTTTATGAATTTACATCCTTAAAAGTTCATCTCTAGAGAAGGAGAGAATGGTGCTGGTACTGGAAATGGGGACTGGGACTCTGAGCTGGGAACTGGTTCTGTCTGACCTGATTATAGGACAGAGAAGACCCGAGGCTGCCAATTCTATAGATGGATCAAACCTTCTTGTTCCCCCACCCCTGTCTGCACATCCTCAGTCCTTATTTCTCTCCCCACTCCGGTCCATACTTCAGGCTGCCGCCCACATCATTTTTCTACAGAAACATCCAGAACGTGTTTCCCCACTCCTCAAGAGACTCCAGTGGTTGCCCATCCACCTCTGCCTCAAACAGAAACTCCTCCCCATGGGTGTTAGAGCACTCGAGCCCCTTGCACCCTCCTACCCCACCTTGTTACATTCCTACTACAATCCAGCCCACACCCTTCGCCTCTCTAATGCCAACCTTCTCACTATATCTTGAACTAGTCCATCTCGCCACCCATCTCTCACCCACCTCCTGCCTCTGGCCTGGAAGGCCTTTCCTCCTCATACCCTCCTCATACCCAACATACCTCATACTCTATTCCCCTTCCAAACCTCACTGAAGGCACATCTCCTCCAAGAGTCCTTCCCTGGCTAAGCCCTCCTTTCCTCTTCTCCCACTCCTTTCTGCATTGCCATAACTTGCTCCTTTCATGTGTCTCCCCCGACTCCCCCACCCAGCAGTTATGTCCATATTTGTAATGCATTTCTTTATACCACTGCTGGCCCCTTCTCTAGACTATACCCACTGTGGTCAGGGAATGCATCTGTTATCATGTTATATTGTACTCTACCATGTGCTTCGTACTGTGCTCTGCACACAGTAAGTGCACAGTAAATAGGATTTGCTGACTGACTAACTAACTCTGTTCAGCCAGGGGCTTGGCCCTGTTGGTGGGGGTGCAGGGCAGAAGCCCCTTCAGGCCAGTGATAGTCTTCTGTCCTGGCAAAAAATTGAACGGTAACCCCAAACCAAATGGTCACACTGCCACTGGCCTGGCAGTGTGACCATCCAACCCCTGAGTCTCTGTCCTCCTCATCCTTGACCCTCCCTCAGTAACCCATCTGGGACCATCTTACACCCCTGACCTTCCCTTCTCCATTAATATCTGTGCCTCAGTTTCCTTATTTGAAAATGGGGATTAAGACTGTGAGTCCACTGTGGGACAGGGACTGTGTTCAACCCAATTATCCTGTGTCTACCCAGCAGTTAGTATAGTGTCTGGCAGATAATAAGCACTTAGCAAAGACCATAGTTATTATTATTATCCTGGAGGTTAGATTTGGCCAATCTGTGGAGGATTGATCAGCACAGATCCTGTTCTCATTTCTCTTGCCACTTAACTGTTTTTATTTTATAATTTTAATTATTATTTTAATGGTATTTGTTATTCAATTGTCATTCAATCAGTCAATCAATCGATCATTGCTATTGATTGAGTCCTGGCTCCGTACAGAATAGTATACTAACTACTTATAATATTTAAGTGCTTACTACGTGCCAAGCATCCTAGTAAGCTCTGGGGTAGATAAAAGATGCAGAGAAGCAGCATGGTCCTGTGGAAAGAGCCCAGGCCTGGGAGTCAGAGGACCTGGGTTCTAATCTCATCTTCAGCACTTATCTACTGTATGACCTAGGGCCAGTCACTTCACTCTTCTGTGCCTCAGCTACCTCTTCTGTGAAATGGGGATGACAGCTGTGATTCCCATGTGGGCCAGAGCCTGTATCTAATCTGATTAACTTGTCTCTAGCCCCACGCTTGGTACAATGCCTGGCATGTATTAAGTGCTTAAGGAGAAAAAAAAGGCTGTGGGGTCTTCTCATTCTTCTGTTCAGTCACTCGGGAGACATGTGAGTTTGAATGAATGAGTCATTTATAGATATATGCATAACTTCTGTGGGGTTGACAGTGGGGTGGATATGTTCAGAAGTTCATGGGTTCCAATCCTGGCTCCGCCACTTGTCTGCTGTGTGTCTTGGGCAAGTCACTTAATTTCTCTGTGCCTCAGTTCTCTCCTGTATAAAATGGGGATCAAGACTGTGAGCCTCATGTGAGATAGGGACTGCGTCCATCCCAATTTGCTTGTATCCACCCCAGCGCTTAGTACAGTGCCTGGCTCATAGTAAGCACTTAACAAATACCATAATTATTATCATTATTATTATTGTCATTATTATCGATATTGTTATTATCATTATTATCATTGCATGCTCCCCAGTGCACGGTACAGGAGCGCCACAAGAGGCAGACACTAGTTCGAGACCTCTGATTGATAGATCGATTCGGCCGTGTCCTTCCCAAAGCATCCCACTCTCAGACCAACTCTGAGAGAGGATGGACCGCGGTGGATTCTGTGCCCGTAAAGACACAAACCCTTGTCCTGGATCTCCTAGGAGGCCAGCGGCAGACCTCACTACCGATCTGCTCTCATTCATTCGTTCGTATTTATTTAGTGCTTCCTGCGTGAAGAGCACTGTACTGAGCACTTGGGAAAGTGCAGTACAGCGATAAAGAGAAACAATCCCTGTCCACAATGAGCTCGCACTCTGGGGGTGATGGGGTGGGGGAGGGGGAGAAAGATATCAAGACAAGTAAACAGACATCACTAAATACAAATAAAATTGCAGATTTATACACAAGTGCTTTGGGGCAGGGAGAGGTGGAAAGAGCAAAAAGAGTGAGTCAGGGTGACACGGTAGGGAGTGAGAGATGAGGGAAAGAGGGGCTTAGTCAAGGAAGGTCTTTTGGAAGAGATGTGCCTTCAGTAAAGCTTTGAAGGTGGGGAGGGTAATTGTCTGGCAGATTTGAGGAGGGAGGGTGCTCCAGACCAGTAGTAGGATGTTGACCAGAGGTCAGCGGTGAGACGGGTGAGAACGAGGCACAGTGAAAAGGTAGCACCAGAGAAGTGAAGTGTTTGGGCTGAGATGGAGAGGAGAGAAGGGAGGTGAGATAGGAAGGGGCAAGGTAATGGAAAGCTTTAAATCCAATGGTGAGGAGTTTTTGTTTGGATAGGCAGCCACTAGAGATTTTTGAGGAGGGTTGTGGCATTCCCTGAACATTTCTGTAGAAAGATAATCCGGGTAGCGGAACGAAGTATGGACTGGAGTAGGGGGAGGCAAGAGGTTGGGATGTCAGAAAGGAGACTTATACAGTAATCCAGGCTGGGTAAGATGAGTGGTTATACTAACATGGTAGAGGTTTGGAGAGAGAGGAAAGGGCAATTTTTAGCGATGTTATGAAGGTGAGACTGACAGGATGTAGGACCCGGACTGTGTCCAACCCGATGATCTTATCTCTATTCAATCAATCAATCAATCAATCGTATTTATTGAGCGCTTACTATGTGCAGAGCACTGTACTAAGCGCTTGGGAAGTACAAATTGGCATCACATAGAGACAGTCCCTACCCGATAGTGGGCTCACAGTCTAAAAGGGGGAGACAGAGAACAGAACCAAACATACCAACAAAATAAAATAAGTAGGATAGAAATGTACAAGTAAAATAAATAAATAAATAAATAAACAGAGTAATAAATATGTACAACCATATATACATATATACAGGTGCTGTGGGGAGGGGAAGGCGGTAAGGCGGGGGGATGGAGAGGGGGACGAGGGGGAGAGGAAAGAAGGGGGCTCAATCTGGGAAGGCCTCCTGGAGGAGGTGAGCTCTCAGCAGGGCCTTGAAGGGAGGAAGAGAGCTAGCTTGGCGGATGGGCAGAGGGAGGGCATTCCAGGCCCGGGGGATGACGTGGGCCGGGGGTCGATGGCGGGACAGGCGAGAGCGAGGTACAGTGAGGAGATTAGTGGTGGAGGAGCGGAGGGTGCGGGCTGGGCAGTAGAAGGAGAGAAGGGAGGTGAGGTAGGAGGGGGGCGAGGTGATGGAGAGCCTTGAAGCCCAGGGTGAGGAGTCTCTGCCTGATGCGCAGATTGATCGGTAGCCATTGGAGGTTTTTGAGGAGGGGAGTGATATGTCCAGAGCGTTTCTGGACAAAGATAATCCGGGCAGCAGCATGAAGTATGGATTGAAGTGGAGAGAGACACGAGGATGGGAGATCAGAGAGAAGGCTAGTGCAGTAGTCCAGACGGGATAGGATGAGAGCTTGAATGAGCAGGGTAGCGGTTTGGATGGAGAGGAAAGGGCGGATCTTGGCAATGTTGCGGAGCTGAGACCGGCAGGTTTTGGTGACGGCTTGGATGTGAGGGGTGAATGAGAGAGCGGAGTCGAGGATGACACCAAGGTTGCGGGCTTGTGAGACGGGAAGGATGGTAGTGCCGTCAACAGAGATGGGAAAGTCAGGGAGAGGACAAGGTTTGGGAGGGAAGACAAGGAGCTCAGTCTTCGACATGTTGAGCTTTAGGTGGCGGGCGGACATCCAGATGGAGATGTCCTGAAGGCAGGAGGAGATGCGAGCCTGGAGGGAGGGGGAGAGAGCAGGGGCAGAGATGTAGATCTGGGTGTCATCAGCGTAGAGGTGATAGTTGAAGCCGTGGGAGCGAATGAGGTCACCAAGGGAGTGAGTGTAGATTGAGAACAGAAGGGGACCAAGCACTGAACCTTGGGGAACTCCCACAGTAAGAGGATGGGAGGGGGAGGAGGAGCCTGCAAAAGAGACTGAGAAAGAACGACCGGAGAGATAAGAGGAGAACCAGGAGAGGACGGAGTCTGTGAAGCCAAGGTCAGATAACGTGTTGAGGAGAAGGGGGTGGTCCACAGTGTCAAAGGCAGCTGAGAGGTCGAGGAGGATTAGGACAGAGTATGAGCCGTTGGATTTGGCAAGCAGGAGGTCATTGGTGACCTTTGAGAGCGCAGTTTCCGTGGAATGAAGGGGACGGAAGCCAGACTGGAGGGGGTCGAGGAGAGAGTTGTTGTTGAGGAATTCTAGGCAGCGCGTGTAGACAACTCGTTCAAGGAGTTTGGAAAGGAATGGTAGGAGGGATATGGGACGATAACTAGAAGGTGAGGTGGGGTCAAGAGAGGGTTTTTTTAGGATGGGAGAGACATGGGCATGTTTGAAGGCAGAGGGGAAGGAACCAGTGGAGAGTGAGCGGTTGAAGATGGAAGTTAAGGAGGGGAGAAGGGATGGAGCGAGAGATTTCATAAGATGAGAGGGAATGGGGTCAGAAGCACAGGTGGCCGGAGTAGCACTTGAGAGGAGGGAGGAGAGTTCCTCTGAGGATACCACTGGGAAGGATGGGAGAGTAGCAGAGAATGTTGAGAGCCGGGGGGTTGGAGAAAGGGGGGAAGAGACTTTGGGGAGGTCGGACCTGATGGATTTAATTTTGTTAATGAAGTAGGAGGCCAGATCGTTGGGGGTGAGGGAAGGAGGAGGGGGAGGAACCGGGGGCCTGAGAAGGGAGTTGAGTGTACGGAAGAGCTGGCGGGGGTGATGGGCATGGGTGTCAATAAGGGAGGAGAAATAGTTTTGTCTGGCAGAAGAGAGGGCTGAGTTAAGGCAGGAAAGGATAAACTTGAAGTGAACGAGGTTGGCATGGTGTTTAGACTTTCGCCAGCAGCGTTCGGCAGCTCGAGCATAAGAGCGAAGGAGGCGGACAGTGGCAGTGATCCAGGGCTGTGGGTTAGTGGTGCGAGAGCGGCGAAGGGAAAGGGGGAGCGAGCGAGTCTAGCTGAGTAGAAAGGGTAGAGTTGAGAGCAGTAATCTGATCATCAAGACTGGGTAGAGAGGAGAGGGCGGCGAGGTGGGGTGTGAGGCGTTCCGAAAGATGGGTGGGGTCCAGAGAGCGGAGATCTCTGTGAGGGAGTAATACGGATTTACAGGGGAAAGGAGTGTGAGTGAGGAGGCAGGTGAGAAGATTATGATCAGAGAGAGGGATCACAGAGTTGGTGAGGGTGGACACAGTGCAGCGGTAGGAGATGATGAGGTCGAGGGTATGACCAAGTTGGTGAGTGGGTGAGGTGGGGTGGAGGAAGAGGTTGGCAGCGTCAAGGAGAGATAGAAGGCGGGCGGCAGAGGAGTCGTTAGGGATATCCATGTGGATATTGAAGTCTCCAAGGATCAGAGTGGGCATGGAGAAGGAGAGAAGGAATGTGAGGAAGGGGTCAAAGTCGTTAAAGAAGTTGGAAGTGGGGCCCGGAGGGCGGTAGATGACGGCTACAAGAATCTGGAGGGGGTGGTAGAGGCGAATAATGTGGGCTTCAAAGGAGGGGAAGGAAAGGGAAGGGGGAGGAGGGATAGTGCGAAAGCGACATTGGGGGGCGAGAAGGAAACCGACACCTCCTCCTTTTCCAGTGAGTCTGGGGGAGTGGGAGAAGAAGAGGCCTGCACTGCAGAGAGCAGCAGAAGAGACCGTGTCGTCCGACGACAGCCATGTTTCAGTTAGGGCGAGGAGGAGTAGAGAACTGGAAAGGAAAAGGTCCAGGATGAAAGGAATCTTACTTAAAACGGAGCGGGGGGTTCCAGAGGCCACACTTGGCATCAGCTGTCGAGGGTGGGGAGGGAGGGGGAAGGGTGCGAGGGGTGGGGAGGGTTTGGATTGGGATGAGTTGGCGGGGGCCTGGGCGGGGAGAGTGGGAAGGGGGGGTGGCGATGGGAAAGGAGAACTGGGATGGGGTGGGGGCGGGGAGAAGGGGAGGAGGGGGGTCGGGAGGGAGAAGCAGAGGACCTGCGCTGGTACAGAGGAATCCTTGGTAGGGGTTGAGGGGGAGCGGTCTTGGTGGGTGAGAGGGAGGGAAACAGCTGGGTGGGAGAGGGGAAGGGGAAGGTGAGGAATGGGAATGGCAGTTGGGAGCAAGGGAACTGAAAGTTCATGGTGAGGTCAGCAGGGCGAGTGACAGTACAGTGGGGGGTTAACAATTGAGATGCAGAAGCAATAAAACAGTAGCAATGATAAAAGTAGGCGATGGCATCACAGGGTGTAGTTGAGCAATCAATATGCTATGGCAATAATAGAATTGGCAAACAATGATGCCACAGAGAGCAGATACAAACTATTAAGAGCTGGAGTAGGGTGGGCCAGTTAAGGGGGGTCAGGGAGCAGAGATACCTGGGGAGGGGAGCGAACAGTCAACTAGCATGGGAGGGCTGAGGAGGTGTGAATGAGGTTGTCGTTAATGTAACATGTAACATGGTGCTAACATGGTGCTAACAAGGTGCTAACAAGGGCTTTTTACCTGGGGGCGGGCGGGGGTAGAGTCAGTCAGGACCGGACCGGGAAGGGGGGGGGGATGAGGGGCACTTTACGGAAGGCCTCCTAAGTGGGGGGGGTGGAAGCAGGCGGGGCGTCCGTGGGGGCACTGAGATGGCGGGAGGGTGGGCGGCCAGGCCTCTCGGGAACGGAGTCACGGGCGTCAATGGCGGCGCTCTGAGGAGAGGAGCCTTCCGGGAGCGGCAAGTCCTCGCGGGGTGATGGCGGGCGGGCGGGCCTCTCGGGAACGGAGTCCCGGGCGTCTATGGCGGCGCTCTGAGGAGAGGATCCTTCCGGGAGCAGCAAGGCCTCGCGGTGTGATGGCGGGCGGGCGGGCCTCTCGGGAACGGAGTGCCGGGCGTCTCGCGGTGTGATGGCGGGCGGGCCTCTCGGGAACGGAGTCCCGGGCGTCTATGGCGGCGCTCTGAGGAGAGGATCCTTCCGGGAGCAGCAAGGCCTCGCGGTGTGATGGCGGGCGGGCGGGCCTCTCGGGAACGGAGTCCCGGGCGTCTCGCGGTGAGTCCCGGGCGTCTCGCGGTGTGGGCGGTATTCCAGTGCCTTAGTTCAGTGCCTGGGACATAGTATGTGCTTCACAAGCACCATGGAAAAAAACATAACAGTGCTATTGGAAGGTGATTCATTCAATCATTCAATCATATTTATTGAGCACTTACTGTGTGCAGAGCACTGTACGAAGTGCTTGGGAAGTACAAATTGGCAAAATATAGAGACGGTCCCTTCCCAGGTGATGGAGAGTCGCCCCTCAAAGAACCATGCCCTTGTACCACCATCAGGCGATAGAGTAGGACAGCCTTCCAGACTAATGCCTGAAGTGACGACAGGGTGATAGAGGCATAGCTTCACAGAACAATGCCTAGAAGCCACATGGGGCTGTAGAGAGAAGCCTCGCCCTAGAACAAGCCTCCTGCTGTACCATGCTATACTATAATATGCTGCCACCCAGCACAGCCACCCTGAACAAGCCTGTTGTCACCATGGGGTGTGAGAGAGGCACAGTCTACCAGAATAACAATTAGTGCCACCAGGGACAGGCTGCCACTCTCAGAACAGAAGATGGTTCTGGTTCCTGGGGCCAGGAGAATCTCTCCATAGCAGCTGCTCAGTGCTTCTCCTCGACCTCTTACATTATGGGCACATTCAACTCCCAAATTTACCCCATTACTGATTGGCCTGTATTGCTACCCCAAAGGGAGTCTGTGTGTTTGTGTGTATGTGAATAGTAGAGGGGAAGAAGAGTGTTGAGGTGGCTGCCACTCAAGGGAGAACAGGAGCTGGGGTGCTGTGCAGAAGGCTTGTTCTGTCTGACTTGAATGACACTGAGAAGACCCAGGGCCCTTAATTCTATAAAAGGGTCAAGCTTTCCTGTGTCTATAGCAAAACCTCCTCACCATTGGCTTTTAAGCACTTAAACACCTTGCCCCTCCTACCCCACCTCACTGCTCTCCTACTACAACCCAGCCTGCACATGTCGCTCCTCTGTTGCTCACCTTCTCACTGTACCTAGATCTCTTCTGTCTCACCGCCGACCTCTTACCTGCATCCTCTCTCTGGTCTGGGCTGCCCTCCCTCCTCATATCAGACAGAAAATTGCTCTCCCCCACTTCAAAGCCTTATTGAAGGCACAATTCCTCCAGGAAGCCTTCCCAGACCTAGCCCTCCTCTCTTCTTCTCTCACTCCCTTCTGCCCCTCTCATGCTTGCTCCTTCACACATCCTCTTTCCCTCCCTCACGGCACATATGTTTATATCTGTATATATCTGCAATTTATTTATTTATTTCTCCTTTTAGTCGTTTGTATTAATGTCTGTCTCCCCCTCTAGACTGTGAGGTTGTTGTGGGCAGGGAATGTATTTGGTGCTATATTGTACTGACCCAAATGCTTAGTACAGTGCTTTGCACACAGTAAGCACTCAATAATACAGTAATTGTTATTATTAATAATAATAGTAACAATAAGGTCCCTCCCAGTCCCAGTTGGTGGTATAATCCAATAATCCAATTTGATATTGTCAGAGAATTAAAAAATATAATAATAATAATAATAATGATGGTATTTGTTAAGCACTTACTATGTGCAAAGCACTGTTCTAAGCACTGGGGAAGGCGATCAGGTTGTCCCACGAGGGGCTCACAGTTTTAATCCCCATTTTCCAGATGAGGTAACTGAGGCACAGAGAAGTAAAGTGACTTGCCCAAAGTCACACAGCTGACAGTTGGCGGAGCTGGGATTGGAACCCATGACCCCTGTGTCCAAAGCCCGTGCTCTTTCCACTGAGCTACGCTGCTTCTCAAAAAAATATGGCTTTTTTTAAAGTGGTATTTGTTAACCAGTCTGTCAATCGTATTTATTGAGTGCTTACTGTGTGCAGAGCTCTGTACTAAGCACTTTGGAGAGTATAGTATAATAAATAGTATATAACAATAAACAGAACCTCCTGCCTCTCCCCACGACAGTCTATACTTCACACTGCTGCCCGGATTACCTTTCTACAGAAACGTTCTGGGCATATCACCCTGCTCCTCAAAAATCTCCAGTGGTTGCTTATAAACCTTTGCATCAAGCAAAAACTCCTCACTTACTGGTTTCAAAGCTCTCCATCCCCTTGCCCCTTCTTACTTCACCTCTGTTCCCTCCTTCTACATCCCAGCCCACACATTCTGCCCCTCTGGTGCCAATCTCTTCCCTGTGCCTCATTCTGTCCTGTCCAGCCGTCGACCCCTGGCCCACATCCTGCTTTTGGCCTGGAATGCCCTCCCTCTTCAAATCTGCCAAACAATCACACCTACCCCCCTTCAAAGCCCTACTGAAGGCACACCTCCTTCCCAGACTACACCCTCCTTTGCATCTGCTCCACCTCCCCTCGGTGTCACCCCAAATCGCTCCCTTTGCTCTACCCCCACCCCACCCCACAGCAAATTTCTATTAATGATGTGTATGTATCTATAATTCTATTTATTTATATTGATGCTATTGATCAATACTTGTCTCGATGTCTGTCTCCCCCCTTCAAGACTGTGAGCCCGTTGTGGGCAGGGATTGTCTCTATTTGTTGCAGAATTGTGCTTTCCAAGGGCTTAGGGAAGCAGCGTGGCTCGGGGTTTGCGAGTCAGAGATCGTGGGTTCTAATCCCGGCTCCGCCAGAACTTTGGGCAAGTCACTTAACTTCTCTGGCCCTCAGTTACCTCATCTGTAAAATGGGGATTAAGACTGTGAGCCCCATGTGGGATAACCTGATTACCTTATATCCCCTCCAACACTTAGAACAGTGCTTGGCACATAGTAAGTGCTTAACAAAAGCCATCATTATTATTATTAATAGTACAGTGCTCTGCACACAGTAAGTGCTCAATAAATACGATTGAATGAATGAGTGACACAGCCCCCTGTTCCACAAGGAGCTCACAGTCTTCATCTCCGTTTTCCAGATGAGGGAACTGAAGCCCATCACTTAGAACAGTCCTCCAGTGCTTAGAACAGTGCTTGGCACATAGTAAGCGCTTAACAAATACCATAATTATTATTATTATTAGGTCCTTGCCCACACTCACACAGCAGACAAGTGGCAAAGTGGGATTTGGAACCCATCTCCTTCTGACTCCCAGGCTCATGCTCTATCCACTAGGCCAACCTGCCTCAGTTCCCTTTTCTAGCAATGTAATGTGCTTGACTCAGATCCAACTTGGCTCCTCCATTTGAGTAAATCATGAAATGAAGTTATTTGAGTCAATCAAATGATTGGGCTTGGCTTTGAGTAAATCAAGTAACCAGGCAGTTTGAGTTAATTGGACTACTGGGCTTGACTTGATTGAATCAAGTCACCAAGCCTGGAGTCAATCAACCTATCAGCCACATCCAGCTTGGTGAAGCAGGTCTAGGCAGAGGGAAAGGTCAGAGAGAAAGGTGGACCAAAGCAGGACCTTGACTATTGTGTTTCCACAGTTCATAGTTTTAATCCCCATTTTACAGATGAGGACATTGAGGCCTAGGGAAGTGAAGTGATTTGCCTAAGGTCATCCAGCAGACAAGCTGTAGAGCAAGGTTTAGAATCCAGGTCCTTCTGGCTCCCAGGCCCAAGCTCTATCGATTAGGCCATGCCGCTTCTCCTGCCAGTCTTCCTTTCCCCTTTTTATTGATCAGACCTTTCTCTGGGAACATAGTTCTCTGAGGAACCCCAAATCTGAAGTGCGGTTTGTAGAATTTAGAGGAACCGAAAGAGAGCAATAGAACTGCTTAAAATAACTCAGAGATAAGATTAAAAACTGGGGTTTCACTGATTGGAGAATGTGAGAGGCTTTAATAATGGAACCCAAGGGTGTGAAGTAATATTATATGAGTGATGGTCATCAGTTGTTCCTGAAATCTGATAACCATCTCATCCAATGTTGTGGAGCAGTGTGGCCTAGTGTATTGAGTAAGGGCCTGGGATTCAGAGTACTGCGTCCTAAACCCAGCTCTGCCAGTTGCCTGCTCTGTAACCTTGGACAAGTCACTTCACTTCTCTGGGCCTCAGTTTCCTCAGCTGTAAAATGGGGATTAAACCCTATTCCCTCCTACTTAGACTTTGAACCCCATGTGGGACAAGGATTGTATCCGACTTGCTAACTCCAGTGCTTAGAACCGTGCTTGACACATAGTAAGTGCTTAAAAAATGTTATTAGAAACAAAAAAGAACCAAAAAACCCCAACAATTATAAGGGATGTTTGATAGAAAATAATATTTGATAGAAAATGATAAAAATTGATAATTTTGGTATTTGTTCAGCACTTACTATGTGTCGTGTCAAGCACTGTTCTAAATTGAAGCCATAAGGAAGATTTTTCGCTGGGTGGAGACCCATTGAAACACATGGCCTAATGGAAAGTACACAGGCTTGGGGCTCAAAGGAACTGGATTCCAATCTCAGCTCCGCCACTCGTCCACGGTGTGACCTTGGGCACGTCACTTCATCTCTCTGAGCCTCTGTGACCTCATCTGGAAAATGGGGATTAAGATTGGGAGTCCCACATGGGACGGGGACTCTGTCCAACTGGTTTAGCTTTTACCTACCCCAGCACTTAGTGCAGTGCCTGGCACATAGTAAGGGCTAAACAAATGCCACAATAATTACTGAAGCATCAGCAAAGAAATCAGTGGAAGAGCCTTTAGAGATCTTTTAAAGAAGGGTTTGATGTTGTTTGTCTGAGATGGTTTAAAAGTAGCCTTGCGTGGAAGCAGTGCAGTATCCTAGACGACCTCTCAAAATTCCCTCCGGGCCTCTGATAGGGTGATACGGCAAATCTGGATAAGGGTATATCCAACTCAGTATAGATATATTCCCTTAATTACAGCTCCCTGGAGATAACAGGGAGGAAATTTTATATTCATACTTTGTGTCTTTTAAGTGTTTGTCTTGACCCAAAATTCTGTTTCTGTCCCATTAAAAAATCAAAAAACTTTGTTTTCTTTTAGCCAGAATACAAGATCGCCGATCCTATCTGCACCTATGTATTCTCAATCTTGTGGTGTTTACGACACTACCAATCAAATGGAATACTGTAGCAATTATACTGGAAGATAAGAACTGTAGAAAGAGGATTGTTTTACCTCCATTTTTATCTCTGTCACCTGGGAGCTCATTGGTCTCCTTCTGGCTGCCTGCATCCAAACCATTTTCTTACTTTTTAAAAAAAAATGGAATTCATTAAGTATCTACTATGTGCCAGGCACTGTACTAAGGACTAGGGTAGATACAAGTCAAACAGATTGTACACAGTCCTTGTCCCACATGGAGTTCACAGTCTTCATCCCCATTTTACAGATGAGATCACTGAGGCCCAGAGAAGTGAAGTGACTTGCTCAAGGTCACCCAGCAGACAAGCTGTAGAGCCAGGATTACAACTCAGGCCCTTCTGACTGCCAGGCCTGTGCTATATCCGCTTGGCCACGCTCCTTCTCCTGCTTGAAATATTGAGACTAGTGCCATGTACTCACCAGTAAATATCGCAAAATGTTTGTTATTCTCTTGTCTGTAGACTGTACACTCCCAGTGGGCCGGGAATATGTCTACCAACTCTGCTGTACTGTACTTTCCCAAGCTCTTAGTCCAGTGCCCTACATGCACAGTAATAACTCATTAAATGCCTTTGATTGAATGATTCATTCATTCATTGATTCAATCCTGTTTATTGAGAGCTTACCATGTGCAGAGCACTGTACTAAGCTCTTGGAAATGACAGTACAGCAATAGAGACAATCCCTGCAAGGATGGAGAGCCACACATCAAAACAAGTAAAGAGGCATCCATATAAATAAATAGAATTATAGACACATACATATATGCATAAGTGCTGAGGGGCGGGGGGAAAGGGGGAAGAGCAAAGGGAGAGACTCGGTGACGTGGAAGGGAGGGGGAGCCGAGGAGAAGGGGGCTTAGTCTGGGAAGGCCTCTTGGAGGAGGTGAACCTTCAGTAGGACTTTGAATGGGAGAAGAGTGATTGTTTGGTGGATTTGAGGAGGGAGAGCATTCCAGGCCGGAGGTAGGACGTGGGCCAGGGGTCAGCGGTGCAACAGGTGAGATGGAGGCATAGTGAGAAGGTTAGCACCAGAAGAATGGATTGTGCAGGCTGGGCTGCAGAAGGAGAGAAGGGAAGTGAGGTAAGAAGGGGCAAGGGGATTGAGTTTTGAAGCCAATAGTGAGGAGTTTTTGTTCAGTATAGAGGTTGATGGGCAACCACTGGAGATTTTTGAGGAGGTAGGTGATATTAGGTGGCTCATTTGGTGAAGTGGATAGAGCATGAGCCTGGGATTCAGAATGTCATGGGTTCTAATCCTGCCTCTGCCACTTGTCTGCTGCATGGCTTTGGGCAAGTCACTTTACTTTCCCCTTCTAGACTGTGAGCCCACTGTTGGGAAGGGACTGTCTCTATATGTTGCCAACTTGTACTTCCCAAGCACTTAGTACAGTGCTCTGCACACAGTAAGCGCTCAATAAATACTATTGATTGATTGATTGATTGATGTCCTGAACATTTCTGTAAGAAAGATAATCCAAGCAGTGAAGTGAAGTATGGACTGAAGTGGGGAGAGGCAGGAGGTTGGGAGGTCAGAAAGGAGGCTGATGCAGTAATCTTGGTGGGATAGAATGAGTGACTGTACTAATGTGGTAGCAGTTTGGATGGAAAGGGCAGATCCTGGCGATGTTGTGAAGGTGAGACGGACAGGATTGGGTGACGGATTGGCTATGTGGGGTGAATGAGAGGGCGGAGTCAAGGATGACGCCCAAGGTTACGGGAAGGATGGTTGTGCCCTCTAAAGTGATGGGAAACTCCTGGAGAGGACAGGATTTGGGAGGGAAGGTAAGGAGCGCCTGTACTAAGTGCTTGGGAAGAAACAATACAGCAATAAACAGTGACAATCCCTGCCCACAGTGAGCACAAAGTCTAGAGGGTGGGAGGCAGACATCAACACAAATATCTGCATAACTACTGTAGGAGTGGGTGGGGTCAGGGAAGAATAAAGGAAGCAAGTTAGAGCCATGCAGAAGGGAGCTAGAGATTAAGAAAATTGGGGCTCATTCATTCATTCATTCATTCATACAATCGTATTTATTGAGCGCTTACCTTGTGCAGAGCACTGTACTAAGCGCTTGGGAAGTACAAGTTGGCAACATATAGAGACGGTCCCTACCGAACAGTGGGCTCACAGTCTAGAAGGGGGAGACAGAGAAGAAAACAAAACATATTAACAAAATAAAATAAATAGAATAAATATGTACAAATAAAATAGAGTAATAAATATGTACAAACATATATACATATATACAGGTGCTGTGGGGAGGGGAAGGAGGTAAGGTGGGGGGATGGGGAGGGGGAGGAAGGGGAGAGGAAGGAGGGGGCTCAGTCTGGGAAGGCCTCCTGGAGGAGGTGAGCTCTCAGTAGGGCTTTGAAGGGAGAAAGAGAGCTAGCTTGGCGGATGTGGGGAGGGAGGGCATTCCAGGCCAGGGGTATGACGTGGGCCGGGGGTCGATGGCGGGACAGGCGAGAATGAGGCATGGTGAGGAGATTAGTGGGAGAGGAGTGGAGGTGTGGGCTGGGCTGTAGAAGGAGAGAAGGGAGGTGAGGTAGGAGGGGGCAAGGTGATGGAGAGCCTTGAAGCCGAGGATGAGGAGTTTTTGCCTGATGCATAGGTTGATTGGTAGCCACTGGAGATTTTTGAGGAGGGGAGTAACATGCCCAGAGCGTTTCTGGACAAAGACAATCCGGGCAGCGGCTTGAAGTGTGGATTGAAGTGGGGAGATACAGGAGGATGGGAGATCGGAGAGGAGGCTGATGTAGTAATCCAGACGGGATAGGATGAGAGCTTGAATGAGCAGGGTAGCAGTTTGGATGGAGAGGAAAGGGCGGATCTTGGCTATATTGCGGAGGTGAGACAGGCAGGTTTTGGTGACGGATTGGATGTGAGGGGTGAATGAGAGAGCGGAGTTGAGGATGACACCAAGTCGAGGATGGGTTTATCCCATCATCATCCCCAGCAGCATTGATTGAATGCCTGCTTTATGCAGAGCATTCTACTATGTGGCTGGGAACATAGGTGTCTCGCTGATGGCACCCAAATCTACATCTCTGCCCCTGCTCTCTCTCCCTTCCTCCAGGCTCGCATTTCCTCCTGCCTTCAGGACATCTCCATCTGGATGTCTGCCCGCCACCTAAAACTCAACATGTCCAAGACTGAACTCCTTGTCTTCCGTCCCCAAACCTGCCCTCTCCCTGACTTTCCCATCACTGTTGACGGCACTACCATCCTTCCCGTCTCACAAGCCTGCAACCTTGGTGTCATCCTCCTTCCTCTTCCCCTCCTCCCCCTCCCCATTCCCCCCGCCTTACCTCCTTCCCCTCCCCACAGCACCAGTATATATGTATATATGTTTGTACATATTTATTACTCTATTTATTTATTTATTTTATTTGTACATATTTATTCTATTTATTTTATTTTGTTAATATGTTTTGTTTGTTCTCTGTCTCCCCCTTCTAGACTGTGAACCCACTGTTGGGTAGGGACCGTCTCTATATGTTGCCAACTTGTACTTCCCAAGTACAGTGCTCTGCACACAGTAAGCACTCAATAAATATGATTGAATGAATGAATGAATAAAAAAACCTGATCTTTTTTTTAAAAGACACCTCCTGGTCTTTGAGGAGCTTTTGGACTAAGGAGGCAGGATCTCTCGAAAGGTTAAAGTGCACTCAGGCAGGGAGAGGTGGGGATATTCAAATTAGTCCATGTTTCCATTGACTAGAAAGATTTTAGGAGACACAGGAGAAGGAATAGGACCAAATGGGCTTATCCATTGATGTTCATTAAGTCATTCATTCTATTGTATTTATTGGGCACTTACTGGGTGCCAGTACCACACTAAACACTTGGGACACTACAAAACAACAACAAATGGATACATTTCCTTTCAACAATGAGCTTACAAAATTGTGGATACCCTTGTCTTTTTTTTATGGCATTTGTTAAGTGCTCATGTGCCAGGCACTGTACTAAGCGCTGGCGTAGATACAAGCTAATCAGGTTGGACACAGGCCACGTCCCACACAGCCTTTAGCCCCATTTTCCAGGAGATGGAATTAAAACCTAAAGAAGTGAAGTGATTTGCCCAAGGTTCCCCAGCAGGCAAGTGGCAGAGCAGGGATTAGAATCCAGGTCCTTCTGACTCTCAGACCCGGGTTCTATCCACTGAGCCGTGCTGCTTCTGGCCAACAATGTGGGTATTCAACGTTTGGCTGCATTCTGTGGCTCTCTACCAAGACGCCCAAGGCACTTTACAAAATCCATCTCCTGACAGCCCACCGAGTCCTGTGAATATTGTCCCTTCCCGACTTGACTACCCTATCTGTCTCCTCACTGGCCTCTCTGCCTCTGGTCTCTCTACCGCCCAGGGTATTTTCCAAAAATCTCACCCAGAACAGCGATAATTAAAGCCATGGAATTGAATGAGCTCCCCGAGGGAGGGAGTGTACAGTAAGATGGAAAAGGTTTCAAAAGAGAACCCGAAGGGACCCACACAAGTTAAGGGATGGAGGGAGAAGAGGAACTGCTGAGAGAATTTTTCATTGGTTATTTTTTTAATGGTATTTGTTAAGTGTTTACTTTGTGCGAGGTAGTGTTCTGCGCTCTGGGGTCGATACAAGATAATCAGGTTTGACACAGTCCCTTTCCCACATGGGTCTCACAATCTTAATCCCCATTTTACAGACGAGGTCTCTGAGGCACAGAGAAGTGAAGCGACTTGCCCAAGGACACACAGCTGACAAGTAGCAGAACCGAGCCGGTTCTGAAGAGAACAAATTTCCTTCTGACTCCCAAACCCGGGCTCTATTGACTAGGCCTTGCCACATACAGACCGTCGACGGGCAGCCGAGAACTGTGTCGAACTGTGTTCAGCCCACCTGTCCGGGATTTCAGCACACCTGGTCAGGCACTGTTACCTGTAGGAATTTTTTGTGCTT